>NW_023596576.1:21822878-22025585 GCF_011947565.3 Pollicipes pollicipes | reverse complement strand
GCCGCGGCCACTGACGCCACTGACCGACGAGTTGACGTTGACGGCAACGCCGGCGGCGCTGGCTGCCGTGGAGGCGATGCTGCCGCCGGCCGAGTGGAGACCGGACGAGCTGAGCGACGTGATGGCCTGGCCAGGTCGCGGCGGCGACTGCAGCGGCATACCGTGCCGCCCGCTGACGGCACAACATACGTCAGTACGGACACATCGTCACTGACGACTGCAGCGGCATACCGTGCCGCCCGCTGACGGCACAACATACGTCAGTACGGACACAGCGTCACTGACGACTGCAGCGGCATACCGTGCCGCCCGCTGACGGCACAACATACGTCAGTACGGACACAGCGTCACTGACGACTGCAGCGGCATACCGTGCCGCCCACTGACGGTACAACATACGTCAGTACGGACACAGCGCTGTCGCTGGGGACTACAGCGACATACCGTGCGAGAAATTATCTTCTTCCTACATAGTCTACACCCAGGCTACCTAAACACGCTGCTGAGCACATGAACAACATGATGGCATTACGACGCGCGCACACACACACACGCACGCACGCACGCACGCACAGCCGGGCCCCACTCTGGTATGTGCGCCGCACTGATGGGGTAAGTAGATCAGCTCAGAAGGAAAGCGGAGAAGGTAACTAGTACGGTATATTCTGAGCTGCACAAAGAGACGGTGCGCAGTCACGGCGCCCTACGAGAAGGCCGCGGGACTGGACAGCGATGAGTACCGTGAGGCGGGACTGGACAGCGATGGGTACCGTGAGGCGGGACTGGACAGCGATGGGTACCGTGAGCGGACTGGACAGCGATGGGTACCGTGAGGCGGGACTGGACAGCGATGGTACCGTGAGGCGGGACTGGACAGCGATGGGTACCGTGAGGCAGGACTGGACAGCGATGGGTACCGTGAGGCGGGACTGGACAGCGATGGGTACCGTGAGGCGGGACTGGACAGCGATGGGTACCGTGAGGCGGGATGGACTGCGAGTACCGTGAGGACGGACAGCGATGGGTACCGTGAGGCGGGACTGGACAGCGATGGTACCGTGAGGCGGGACTGGACAGCGATTAGTACCGTGAGGCGGGAATGGACAGCGATGGGTACCGTGAGGCGGGACTGGACAGCGATGGGTACCGTGAGGCGGGACTGGACAGCGATGGGTACCGTGAGGCGGGACTGGACAGCGATGGGTACCGTGAGGCGGGATGGACAGCGATGGTACCGTGAGGCGGGACTGGACAGCGATAGTACCGTGAGGCGGGACTGGACAGCGATGGTACCGTGAGGCGGGACTGGACAGCGATGGGTACCGTGAGGCTGGACGGGACTGGACAGCGATGGGTACCGTGAGGCGGACTGGACAGCGATGGGTACCGTGAGGCGGGACTGGACAGCGATGAGTACCGTGAGGCGGACGGACGCGATGGACAGCGAGTACCGTGAGCGGGACTGGACAGCGATTAGTACCGTGAGGCGGGAGTGGACAGCGATTAGTACCGTGAGGCGGGATGGACAGCGATGATGTTCCATAAGGCGGGACTGTGCAGTGCACACTGCATCCTGAACCGTGCTATGGGACCGTACTGTGTACATTGAAACGCCTATCAACTGAGCGTCACCGCAGCGCCGCAGAACGCCGCGCAGGGTCGGCGGCTGCCTCGCGCCGCTCCGACCTACCGTACAGTGGGCCAGCCATCGCGGCGGCGGCGCGGCGGAGGTGGCGGTTGAGGTGGCGGGGGCGCCGCCGCCTGCACGGCCGGTACCAGCTGCTGGTGCAGCACGCCCGCCGGGCCCGGGCTGCAGACGGGCGTGAAGTACTCCAGCTGGTAGGGCAGCGCGCCACCGCATGCCACCACCGGCACTGGGACGGCCGGTGGCGGCACTAGGCCCATCACGCCTGCCAGGGTCACCGACGAGGGTCAAACGAGCGGCGCGAGGCGGACACGGCGGCCGACACGTCCTGGACGGGGCTAATAGCGCCATAACCACAACATCGCGAATAGCATAGTCGGGGACAGGAAACGCCGGTATGGCACTACAACTGAGTGAGACTGCAGTTGGAGAACACTTCGCCATTTGGGAATGCCCGGACATGCGTTTTTTTCTGTACTTGGACAGCAGCAGCGTTCACTGTCACTCTGCCAATTTCAGCTTTCAAGTGGACTGGCTCGTCGGCCTGCTACAGTCTTGCGTTGTACACGCGCGCGTCCAACTCAAACGCGGCCTTTTGCCCCGCAGCCAAGAAGCTATGCCAGTGGCGCGGCGTCGGCGCCCGGCTCGAGCCGCCACTCACGCTGTGAGGAGGCACCGGCTGCACCGGTGCAAAGCCGGCCATCGGCTGGTAGCCGGTAGGTGGCGCCACCCTTTGCGGTCGCAGCGGCAGGCCGGCCGCCGTGCGGAGGAAGCGACGGTGGCGGTGGCGGGCCGGCGACTCGGCCCGGTCCCGCCGCCTTCTTGGGCCGGCGGCTCTTGGCGCCGGGTACCTGGTGGAAGGTCGGCGGTCAGCTTAACACGCCACAGCACGGCAGGTCGGCGGTCAGCCCAGCACGCCACGGCACGGCAGGTCGGCGGTCAGCTCCAGCACGCCACGGCACGGCAGGTCGGCGGTCAGCTCAGCACGCCACGGCACGGCAGGTCGGCGGTCAGCCGGGCACGCCACGGCACGGCAGCGCTGGCCAGCGGGCGCGCAGGCCGCGCGGCGTCGTAAGACGACAGGGCGACGGACAGCGCCGCGCCGGCCGGCCTGACAGAGCAGCGGCCGCGAGACCGGCCGCGGCAGGCGCCGTGACCCAGCCGGGCGGGCTCGCTGCTCCCGTCGCTCCCTCCAGCCGGCGCTCACCGTTCCAGCTCCTCCTCGGAGTGGGCGAAGGTGCAGGCGGGGCCGCGCGGACACGTGCCGCGCTGCTTCAGGTCGCGGCACAGATTCGTTTTGTACTTGGCATTATGCGCGTGCGTCGTGTCCACGTGCACACGCCGGCCGCCGTGGTTGTGCACGAAGCTGATGAGCACACGCACCACTTCGACGGCCGCCTCCAGCGCCGTCACCACCTGCTCCCAGTCCGTGTCGAGCGAGTCTGCCGGGCGGAGCAAGGTCCGACGGCGTCAGCCGGCAGCGTGCACATCGCAGACGGAGCATACGACGCGATGGGATGCATGACACTGCGCGCGTACCCAGGATACGACGCGATGCGATGAGTGACACTGCGCGCGTATCCAGGGTACGACGCGGTGTGATGCGTGACACTGCGCGCGTGCCCAGGATGCGACGCGATGCGATGCGTGACACTGCGTACCCAGGCGTCCAGCTCAGCACGGCAAGGAGCGACATTGATTAATGTCTAATATTCCCAAAGACAGCATAACCAGATGAGCCAGACCCAAGCGCCAGAGCGATCGTAACCAATGACTCTGGCCAGTGAAAGAACAATGAGTAATGACGAACAAGATGATCGGCAATGTTTACCACATCATCTACTTGGTGGCTGAGGCCACGTTGTCACGGAGCCTGGAGACACCAGTGACCTGATATGACCTTACCCGGCGCCGGATCGACGGCGGCCAGTGTCTGCAGCCGCAGCCGCGTCTGGGACAGCCCGGCCGGGTCGCCCGTCTTCTGTAGCGATATTATTAGCTCCTGTATCGACTGGTTTGAAAGCTGGACGGGGACTGAAATGGATCCAGCACCACCTTAAAACTCCACTGCATATCACATGAGCCCGATCCGGCCCGCGCCGTGCCAATCTGCAGGCACGCTTACGTAACGTGAACACCGACAGCGGTCGGTAGCGACCCGTGAAATCAGCACATCCGCCTACCAAAAGCGCACTGGGGCGTTCACGACCCCGGTCCAAGCATCAGCGCTCCGCGCAGAGGTCGGTGGTTACCGGCCGGCAGCAGGACGTGCCCGCGCGCCGGACACGGCCACGCCCGGGCAGGATCGCAGCTCGGGGCGGGGTCGGTCCGCGCCGCCACCACCGCCCACCTGCAGCTTGTCCATGATGCTCTGCATGTGCGACTTGTGCGCCACGGTCGCCGTATAGCAGGCTGACCACTGGTCGGGCGCGATGCGCAGGCCGGCCTCCAGCGCGATCTGCACGATCTGGGCGTCGTGCTCGCGCCGCAGCGCCTCGTAGGTTGCGGAACTCCTCCTTGAGCTGCATCAGCGACGAGTCGCCCTCGCGCTTCGTCACCTGTGGGCGCCGCAGGGCCGGCCGGGGCGCGTCACGATTGGGGTTCGGTGCGCCGGGGAGGGCGGCCGCCGGGGCAGCGGCTACGCTCTGTGTCACACGCTCTCTGGGGGGGTACGCCACAGAAAGGATGTGATTCAGTGACGGTGTTTACGGCCCATCGACTGCAGCTGTTTCACGTTCCTGCCCGCCGCGAAACACAACCACACCTACGTCACTATTCGCGCCGGAAATCGCGCCGGAAGAGCACACATCATGCCGGTCTCGCTGATGGGCAGTGTCCGTGTCGTCGGAGCTTGAGACATCAGCGCAGCACAGTCTGCGGTATCAATAGCCCGAACGCTGACACGTTGTTTGCACACGCCCTAATGGAGCCCAATGGCCAATGCATTGGGCACACACTGGGCTATTGGCGCCGGCAAGCCGCGACGGAGACCATGACCAACGCATTCCTACCAGCGAGAAGTTTCACCGCTCAATATTATTGCCCTAGCAAGAAACAAATAAGTACGCGAAAGTAGGAGGACTGTGCCGCAGTCTGGCGGCCTACATCTACTCCCAGTGACTCATGGGGTACCGGACACCCTGACCTGTCCGGCCCTCTGGGCTCTTTGTGAGCTCATGGGCGTGGCATTTTACCTAAACAGATAGACGGCACGTAGGTCACGACGATCCTCCGACGCACCTTAGTTCTGTTTATCGCATCACAGAACGCAGCTAACAAGAGGAGCTCGTGAAACGCAACCGTCCACACAAAAACAAAAACAAAAACAAAAACGGATGAAGCCCATTCAAATCTGAATGACAATTCGTTTCAAACACACGGCCGTATTCATGCAATAATGCACATCAGTCGGCAGCGATGCAACAGAATGGAAAATGTTCTGCACATTCGACTATTTCTTCCGAACTCATCTCGTACGGTTTGCACGGGCGTGCAGAGGAAAACATCCATCACTGCAGCAGGTATCAACTCTGCGCGACGTGGATCTAATGATGAAATAGTGAGTGGAACAGCTGGCCACGCCACCTCACTGTTACCTGGATATAAACCATTCCCGGCTGTGTTTATTTCGGTGCTAACAGTACTTCAAGCATGACCGTCCTCAGCCGGGCTGACCGTTCGCAGCTGTGGCAAGCCGACTGTCAGCCCTGTCTCTGGGGCCCAGTCCAGCGATAAGCCAGGCCCGTCTCTGGAACTCCGTCCAGCGATAAGCCGGACCCGTCTCTGGAACTCCGTCCAGCGATAAGCCAGACCCGTCTCTGGGGCTCAGTCCAGCGATAAGCCGGATCCGTCTCTGGAACTCAGTCCAGCGATAAGCCGGGCCCGTCTCTGGGGCCCAGTCCAGCGATAAGCCGGACCTGTCTCTGGAACTCCGCCCAACGATAAGCCGGGCCCGTCTCTGGGGCCCAGTCCAGCGATAAGCCAGGCCCGTCTCTGGGTTCCGTCTAGCGATAAGCTGAACCTCAGCAGTCCGTGCTAAAACCTGTGACCGTGGGGGCCACTGCGATGCCGCTCCAAATGGCAGCACATCTGACTGTTCTTGCTATGAACATTTCCTCTACTCACGCCGTCGGAGGCGCAGCGTCGCACCACGCTGAGTGTGGGGCCTCCACATACGAAACACCGACCCGTATTGACCTAGCGCAGGCCCCGAGCAGCCCCATCAGGCCGCCGGTCCCAGCTGCGCGGCTTCCGACCCGAGCGTCGATGTCAGCCTTACCGCCGCGCCGCGCCGGCTCCCTCACGGCCAGACGAGCCGGGTCGGCCGCTGTCGACCGGCTCTCCGGCCCGGTGCACGTCCGGTCTCAGCGCCCCGCCCGGCCGTCGGCGCGAGCCCGCTGGCTCCGGCCTGGTGCACGCCCCGTCTCAGCGCCCCGCCCCCGCCAGAAGCGCGAGCATGCCGGCTTCGGCAGCTGGGCTCTCCGGCCCGGTGCACGCCCTGTCTCAGCGCCCCGCCCCGCCGGAAGCGCAAGCCTGCCGGCTCCGCCGCCTCGGCCGGTGACGTCGGGCGCGGCAGCCGGCGGCCGCTCCCCCGGCCCGGCCGCCGGGGAGTACCTCACCGACGGTCCCGGCGGCGTGCGGCAGCTCCCGGACGCCACGTTGACAAACACCCGCCGACGGCGGCGGCGCCTTCAAACGACCCGCAGGTCCGTATCACGCCCCATACACGCGGAGCGAGCGGCGCGCGGCCGCCAGCTGGGCGGCGGCAGGGACTACGCGAGCCAGACGTACGGTCACCGGACAGCCCGGCGAGCGGTGGTGCACGGGATCCGCCGAAGGGGGCGGAGCGCGGGGCGGCCGGAGGCAACACGGATTTCCCTCGTCGTGGTGGGGGTGATTTGGTGTTTAAGGGCGCGTCGCCATCGGGGCCATTTTGCGCCCACTCGATGACGGTTATCTACGCCTGCGACGACGCGACAAGTGTGCTGTCAGCTAGTAACAGGCAGTATCACTGGCACACTTACACTAAGGGGTGAGTGAAAATAATGTCCAAGTCAATGTGTGCTAAAAATGCGAGTATATCTCCAAGTTAACCACATGGGTCTCGACCGAGTAACCGATGAAGGAGCGCTAGAGGGTACACACAACCTGTCCCCGCATCTATCACACCGTGGCACATCCTTACGCGTCAAGTAAAACGACTATGTTGCATATGCATGACCCAACCGAAGCGTACAAAGGGCGACTTCCTGGAAGCGGCTTCGGCGATGGGAAGATTCCCAATCACCCAGTTGGGGCTTGAATTCCCTGGAAGCGTGAAGATGTTGGTCGAACTTGTTCTGCCACGTATTGCGGACGTATTTGGAAATGACCGACTGCAAATCTCGTGCGTGTTGGAAATGACCGAATGCAGATCTAGAGTGTATTGGAAATGACCGCCTGCAGATCTCGAGCGGGCACATCAATTGACATTGTTTTTCTCTCACACACCGCAGCGAAAGCTGCGGCGTCTGCTTTCTCGTTTCCCAATATCCCTATGTGACTGGGGATCCACATAAATGTGATACGGCAGGAAATACTGCCCAGTGATTCCAGTTCCTCCCAAACTGAACGCGTCAGAAATGAGTGGTCACGCAGCAAAGGTGTCGGGTCTAATGATAAAAGTGCACTAAGTGAGTCGGCCAAAATGACCACATCCCTTTCAGGGCGACAAGTAGAGTGCTGAAGCGCTGCTAAAATAGCAAACAGTTCTGAGGAAAAAACTGAAATTTGATGCGGGAGGCAGAGACCTACGGTGTGATCACCACAAACAAATGCGCAGCCCGTTCCTGTTGAGCCCTTGGGCCCATCAGTAAATATTTGTAATGAGTTCACGTATTGTGAGATACGTTCCAAGTAATAGCTGAGGAACTCTCGTGGTGAAGTACCATTTTTGTGATGCTGACAAAGTTCCAAATCATACTTCAGACTCAGACGTCTACACGGAGCTGGGTCCCGAAGAGTGTGCGGGGCAATGTCATCCAGCGTAACATCCGCCTCATCCAGCCAATCCCGGACGCGCAGACACATCGGCCGCGCTGACGTGGGCTGCCCCCTCAAGAAAGAACGGATTAACGTCTGGGAGAAGATGAACTCAAAGGCTGGGTGATCCGGAAATTGTGAAACCTTTGTAGCGTAATTCAAAGTAAGTCGTTGTCTCCTACAAGGCAAACGCGGTTCATTCGCTTCCACCAGCAAGTTTATTGTTCGAGCCGTACGAAAAGCCCCAGTGGCTATACGAACACATGTATGGTAGATTGTGTCCAAAACCTGCTTCGAAGATGTAGGAGCACTATCGCAGACAGGGCTATCGCGGTGTGTGAAGGTCCGACATGTTGGCCCTCAAGCCACGCATGTTTCATTGTAAAAGCATCATTGGCAAGCTAGACATGCTTGTATGTAGGGTGTACGGTTAAGATCCATCGGTATAGCTTACACGTGCTGTAAACGTTCACCTAGAATTTCGCACTAAACAAATCTCCCCGGCGACGCTCTACTTCAGTGGAGGTAAGCCGGACCCTCGGCCGAGCCTTGGGACTTCCACCCTCGGTAGGCGACGTCGGCCAAGGAGGGGCACGCTTTGTCGCACGACCTGCCGCCGGGGACTGCTGGGCAGGCCGACCCGATCCCGCGTCTCCAAGTGGAGGAATGGGAGGCGGGCCCATTGACCCTCCCGGCGAGTGGGGCGGAGTCGACAGCGGGAGCCGGCCCCCGTTCCGCGGTGCAGACGCCGACCTGGCGGCGCGCCCTGCAGGTCCCAGGTCCAGAGAACCCGGACGAGTACCAGTTTCAGAAGGGCGGCTCCAGGAGGGAGCGACGACTGGGGAATGCCGAACCTTATCCGGCTCCCGTGAGCCGGGAGGACCGGCGCTCCCCGCAGGGTCACTAGCTGAGAAGCCAGAGGGGTCAGCTCTCGTAGCGCCGCTGTGCCAGCGGGAACAGGTCCCGTCGTAGCTGGTATGGATGGAGGGGACATGGAGCCCGGGAGTGCGTGTCTTCAGCACGGGCTGGGCTGGGGTGCCATGATGGGGGCGAAGTCCACAGTCTCGGTGGACCGCGGTCCATCCGTCCCCCGTTCCCAGGTCGCACCCTAGTCCCGGGTTCTCTGGCAGCTCCACCAAGGGGTTCCAACCCCCTAGGTTGAGCTCCTCTAGTAGCGGTCAATTCCGCAGGTGGATTGTCTTTCGGAAGATCCGGCTTCCGGGACGACGGGGCAGCAGGGCCAGTTGATACAAGTATGCTTAGAATCAGCTAGTCATGCCTTTGAAATCATCAAGTCCACACAGTTTCCGTGCCTCGTTGGCTGCGGGTGTTACTTGGGCTAAATTTATTTCCGGTTTAGTAAGTGCGTCTTTGTATGTCCTTGTGGTGGTCGCATCGTTGTGTCGGCGTTGGGCCTCCCGAAACGAGACTCCTTCCTTCACTTTGATGTTCAGGACAGCTTTCTCTGACAAAAAGGACTGACAGCTACCATATGACGCCACATGACCCTGACCACAGTTAACGCATTTCATTGTTTCTGATTTACACTCAGAGTGTTCGTGACCTATACCTGCACACCTTCCGCATCTAACTTCCTTCCAGCACTTGTCAGTGAAGTGACCATACGTCTGGCATCGATAGCACCGGACTGGGCAGGGTACACAGGGACCGACTGATATCCGACGCGGACGCCATCTGGCACTCTCGCACAGCGAGACTTCAGGATAATCGAATCAGTATCGGTCTCTCTCTCTCTCTCTCTCTCTCTCTCTCTCTCTCTCTCTCTCTCTCTCTTCTCTCTCTCTCTCTCTCTCTCTCTCTCTCTTCTCTCGCTCTCGCTCTCTCGCTCTCTCGCTCTCTCGCTCTCTCGCCCTCGCTCTCTCGCTCTCTCTCTCTCGCTATCTCGCTCTCGCTCTCTCGACTCTCTCGCTCTCTCGCCTCTCTCGCTCTTCGCCTCTCTCGCTCTCTCGCTCTCTCGCTCTCTCGCTCTCTCGCTCTCTCGCTCTCTCGCTCTCTCGCTCTTCTCTCTCTCTCGCTCTCTCTCTCTCTCTCGCTCTTCTCTCTCTTCTCTCTCTCTCTCTCTCTCTCTCTCTCTCTCTCCCTCTCTCTATCTCTCTCTCTCTCTCTTCTCCTCTTCTCTCTCTCTCTCTCTCTATCTCTCTCTCTCTCTCTCCTCTCTCCTCTCTCTCTCTATCTCTCTCTCTCTCTCTCTCTCCTCTCTCTCTCTCTCTCTCTCTCTCTCTCTCTCTCTCTCTCTCTCCTCTCTCTCTCTCTCTCTCTCTCTCTCTCTCTCTTCTCTTAATACGCCTCGCCGCCGTTACCCCTTCCTCACACAAGCCCTCAGAATATTCTCACCACTCACAGCGCGAAGGTCCCGGCAAGCAATCACACCCTGGAAACAGTTTTAGAGGGGTGAGGGTGCACCGATACGGGCACCCTAACCTCTCCCCGTTCTCGTACTTTGTAGATTAGTGTGGTCGTCTTGAGCACGTGCTGGATCTCGCGTTCGTCTGTTAATGCACTTCTAATGCCCCCATCCGTATACGAAAAGACGCCCCTGGCTGTTCCGATCTTGGAAAATACTCGTTGGCGCTGAAATGGGTTCAGTCGGAGCGGTACTGTTTTTCCTTGGTCATCTACCTTGGCGGATGTTACGACCAGAAACTGGAGTAGTGGCACAGGACGACGGTCGGGGTTTGGGGGGGGGGGGGGGGTTGATGATTATAGTGTCTATGTGTATGTGTTTATATTCGGTGCGCTGGTTCCCCGCCCACCATGGAGCCTAACAAGGGGACGGTCCACTTCTAAGAGGGGAGCTGCCAGGGCTACCAGCGCGCTATACGCAGACCAGTGTGCCAAAAGAGTTGCTGCGAGAGCCGCCGGGCACGAGTCTGCGGGCGCCAGTGCCTTGGTTCGCAAGGGCCAACCAGGCACCCTGGCAACAAACCAAGGTACGGCCCCTTAATGATGTCAGGAACCAGACACTGCACCCGCAGCTCCCCCCTCAACACCCATCGCGTGGCCTGCTTGCGTCCAAGCCAGTGTCACGAAAACACGACGCCTGACCAGCCGATTTCCTCGCGTGGAGATTTCACGAGGCATCCGCAGGACACAAATTCGGGCCAACGCCACGTGTTGGTAAGCTGCCCCGACTGATCCGCGGGGCAACTCCCGCAGTGAGCGAGATCCCTTCATCGCTACCTGCGGATCCAACGGGGGTACGGCGAGACCCAGATAAGACTGAAAAGCTGGGGTCGAGGGGTTGCTAATCCCTACTCTGAACGAGTCAGAGCCCTGGAGGGAGGCATGTTTCGTCTGGCCCCTCCTCTCTGGCCGGAAGGGGCGCTTTACAAGCCTCCCCAACCGGCCCGCAGGATCATTGGGGCACGCAATCCCCCACCAAGGAAAGGTGATACCTCACGGGGGGGGGGGGGGGGCGGGATTTCCCTCATCGCCTTACTGATTTTCCCGCACGCACACCGAGACGTCGGCTACGCCGCTCACGACCCGCGGCGGCGGCTCTTCTCTCGTGCCGACGCCATGCCCTCCAGGCGCCGGCTGCAGCGAGCGGCCGCCGCCTGGGCGCCGGCGCGGGCTTTCCCGCCGGCCGGGGCGGGACACTGCCACCCCCCGGCCGGCGGGACGAGTCCTGGCGGCTGGCACGGGCCGCCGTGACCTCGGACCGCCGCCAGCTGACCGCCGGCGGCGGCAGATTCAGCTCCACGGAACGTCCGCGGTCTTACGCGGCGGCTGGGCAGATCTGGGCCAGCCGCTGGTTACCCTCGACTTTGCCAAGCGTTGCGGACTACACTGTGCGGCGTAGATGCGCGTGGTGTCGGGAGGGCGCTGCAAGTGTACCAGCAGGGGAGGAATGACACTGCGCGGGCCGCGCTGCCTCTGTCGCCGCCGTGTCGAAACTAGCCATGTCATTGCGTATTGCATGTTCCTGAGGTTCCGCAAACGTGTGCCAACAGTACGGGTACGGTTGCAGGAAACGCTCGTCAGTCCGCGGCATGGGTCAGACAATGGACCGGATGATGAATTGCAGCATACAAGACAACGCCCCCAGATAACCGCAAGCTGCCACTGCACGTTAACAGGATGCGAATAATCTTGTTCTGTGCATGGTGTGTGACGTACATCGTAGCATACGAAATGGACGACAGAGTGCCAATGGCGCATAGGTAGAAACACCCAGTAAGTGTGCTGACCGACAGTTAAACAAAATAATCATGTTCTACGTGTCTTAGGGAAGCACGTCTCAACCCTGTTCCTGTTTGGCGGGCGGGGGGAGGGGGGAATAATCAGACATTCTGAAGTTTTCACGCAGCATTCGTGTGGTTTTTGCGCCAAATTGCTCAACTGGGTGATTAAAAAACCTTTCATTGCACGTCAAATGGTTGTAACCTTTATCTTCATACCAGGGTATAACCTGTATCTTCGTACATGCATCATAGGCAGCTCAAGGACTGTTTTGTTGGACGGCATGCCGTGTCATCTATTATGGAACTAGTTTTGGCCTGCGTCACATACGTTCTTTGAGCAAGTGAGCCGTTCTGTTTCAACAGCTGGCATAGCTGCAAAGATGTGAACGCCAGGGGCGGATCCAGTGATGCATGGCGAGGGGGGGGGGGCTTGCCGCCATGTTCAGAGCCTAAACACGCCTCTGGATGAACATAACAGATGCATTGCCATGGTGTGTGAGTCAAGATCATGCGTGCCATTGGAGCTTTACGCACGCACGCAGCTGCTGACGCTATATGGCGTCGCCTACCTCTCACCCTGGCAGAAAGGGCGAGCACAGCGGGGAATCAGACACCTCACCTCTGGTGTTCCACGGGCGCAGTGGATAACACAGACGCGCTGACCGCTACACCGTCGGCACTCGTGATTATCTGTACGGCGACTTTTGATGCCAACTTCATGATATGTTCGGTGTTCAGTATTAAATATTCGTTAAATGGGTATTAAACGCTGTAACATTCTTGGCATCGTCATTGCGCAACTTTGTATTTTTTTCATGATTCAACATGCGTCCGGGCGGCCGGTTGGATACCCTTCGCTCGGTTGGGGGGGGGACAATTTGACCCCCCTGAGATCCCGAGAACTAAGAGAGCTAGAGACACCAAACTCGCAGGGTGTGCTGGCCTGTACATGAACTCATGTAGGTCAAACTTTGAGGTTCCTAGGTCACGACCTTTGGGTCAAATGAAGTCAAACAAGGCCAAATTCTAAGTTGATCTCCAAAGGTCCCCTAGAGCGTAGATAACTATTCTAAGCAAAAGGCAAAATGCCCATTTAAGGTCAGTGACCTTGTTTGACCTTTCAAAGGTCATAGTGTCCAAAATCATACAAGACTGTTTTGAACTCAGCATTCGAATAGGCGGCAAAAATTACGCTAGGCAGTGTGTTTCTAAAAAACCAAATGCTGACTTAGTCACTTCGCGTCATTGACCTACTATGACCTCCAAGAAGTCCATGAAAGGTGTATAATGCAGTTCCCGTTATCAATAAATTCGAAATGATCACCAGAGACTCCCCCTACAGCAAGACTTAGAGTAATTACACAGGTTAGTTTTGGCCTTGGTCTGACCTTCATATCTGACCCTAGGTCAATGCAGTTTCTTCATTGAATGGCTGTGTTGCTTTAGAAAGTATCTCAGAGACGTATGGCTTTGTCTAACACTCCGTTGTTCGATCAGATTGAAAGATTCCCCTGAAATTGCCTTCGCTGAAATCATGGCCTGACTTTGACCTGCCACAGGTCAGCGACCTTACCAGTTAAATCTAAACTTTTGATGCCAGACGATCCGCTATTCAATTCTCTACAACTATGCACGAGTCGGTGCGGCTACGCCGCGCCGTTACGAAACCATTCCGGAAAAACCTTCGGGGGGGGTCAGTTTGGCCCCTACCTGAGCGCGTGTTAACATGTTTCGAATGCATTTTAGTTAATCAACAACAGACTGAACACGTCAGCTTTGAAAATGACGTAGTAATGCATACCACCTTCATTTTGCTTGACACCGTCTCCCTGTTTAGCTCTCCTGACAAAGCTGTGGTAGTATTCTACTTTTGAAGAATCCAAAGGATATATAATCCAAGGGAATAGACTACGTCAAAAGAAATTACTTGAGAGCCTTACCAACTCTCTAAGAGCAATCCTTTCCCGGATCTCAGGTCCCGTCAGACCTTTCCACACAGAGCTGACGTGAAAACGGTGGACGGGAATGGGGTTAAGTACATAAAGAGCTTCGACGAATCAGCAGCTCCGGGTCTAGCCGCGTGTATCACGAACGGTACACCATACTGCTACGTGCATACGCATCGCATCATGGTCCATACAGTGCTACCTCACCCGAATAAAATGGCCACAAACCCGTCTGTCCACCATCCATTACTGTCCCGTGCTCGCATCTTCCGATACGGTCGGCGGTATTTGCAGAGCACTCACGTAACTATCAATGCTGGGATCTGACACTCTTACAGGCACAAATCGCAACGGCAATTAAGCATCCGAACTTAACGGTACCCAGATCGCCGAACGCGTTCCGGGCCAGCTGCCAACGAGTCCTTGTTTGCGAAACGAGCGGCGCAGTTGGTCCGATACAGTGATAGAATAGGTCCCATCCGGCTCGAGATGACCTGCACTGTCTATCAGCTACCCGTCCGTCCAGTTTGAGAAGAGGCTCTACCAGCTCCAGCCGCCGGTAACAGGGGCGCGCGCGCACACACAGAAACGGGCTACCCGGCCACCGCCCAGCCAGAACAGGACGGCATTGAAAGCCCAAACGGGGACCAGTGCTGACCGGACATTCCGGCCCGGAACCGGTGCTGGCGTGAGGCCCCCCCCCCCTCCCCCATATTAAGCACAGCGAAACACTCCGGCCGACCGGACTTACTCATTTCCCGCGCGGGGGCGGCGGCGTTCCAGTGGCTGCCACCCCAACCTTGACCTTTGCCGAGGGCCCTGACATGGCGGTGCGGTCGCAGGCTGCCCGGAGCGGGCGGATGCACGTGACATTCCGCGGTCTGCCGCACCTGACAGCACCCGGTCCGGATCAGACCGGGTCAGCAGCAGCTGAAGGTGTGCCACGCCGCAGAGGCCAGCGAGGCGCGGCGCCAAACTGGGTCCGGCACGGATAAGACGTCGGCCGTAAAACTGATCGGCCTGGCCTGCTGGAAAAGTCGAGGTTCGGGAACGACAGATGCCCGCCCTGACCGTGCCGCTCTGCCATCTCGGCGTGAAGCCCTGGTCCTGCCACGACAGATGCCCGCCCTGACCGTGCCGCTCTGTCATCTCGGCGTGAAGCCCCGGTCCTGCCACGACAGATGCCCGCCCTGACCGTGCCGCTCTGTCATCTCGGCGTGAAGCCCCGGTCCTGCCACGACAGATGCCCGCCCTGACCGCGCCGCTCTGTCATCTCGGCGTGAAGCCCTGGTCCTGCCACAACAGATGCCCGCCCTGACCGTGTCGCTCTGTCATCTCGGCGTGAAGCCCTGGTCCTGCCACGACAGATGCCCGCCCTGACCGTGCCGCTCTGTCATCTCGGCGTGAAGCCCTGGTCCTGCCACGACAGATGCCCGCCCTGACCGTGCCGCTCTGTCATCTCGGCGTGAAGCCCTGGTCCTGCCACGACAGATGCCCGCCCTGACCGCGCCGCTCTGTCATCTCGGCGTGAAGCCCTGGTCCTGCCACGACAGATGCACGCCGCACGTTTTATTCATGACTTGGCAGCAGCTCAGGCGGACAAAAGGCTAACCGGCCGGCGAGTGTGACGGCAGCACCGTCGCGGTGTCACGGCACGGCACCCGGCCGGCCCGGGGCCGACTCGGCTGCTCGGACTGGCGCAGCGGCTGAGGAGTGGCGCCGACAGCGATCACCGACGGTTGACCGGGACCGCCGACACCGCGCCCACAGCGGCGCCGGCCGGGGGAGAAACGAGCGCTGGGCGCTGCCAGGAAGCGTCCGTGGTGAGGGTGCGGTAGAGGGACACGCCACCACTCGCCACCGGCTCGCGGCTCCCACACAGCCAGGATCTTGCCGGCGGTAACCTCGCCAGTCGCCATGCCGGCGTGAAGGCGGCTCAGGGTACCCAGGCATGCAGCCCGGTTTCGGAAGCTTTCACTCGCCATCAGGATGTTTGCCCTGGAAGCACACGCCAGCTCGGACGACAACAGACCCATGTTTGGGGTCAAATATATGCATCACCATGGTTCATTGTCTTTCAACTGTACACAACATCCGACCAGCACGGTTTCCTTAACAGTTACGCACAAGGAAAAACGCCCTGCATTGCAACGTCGACTGAATTAGCTTCCTTCACCAGTTCCGGCTTTTCGATTTGTTGCATAAGAACGGACCGCATGTGGGCCGCGCCGCGGGGCTCGCATACTGGAGCGCAGCCTCAGTCCACGGCACCGGCCGATTGCCGCACAGTGCGGTCAGCGGGGAGCGCGCTGATGTGCCTCCAGCTGTGGCCCATCACACTACCGCGTCGCATCCTCCCACGATCCCACCATCGCATCATCCCACCATCGCATCACCCCGACAGCCCACCGGTGTATCATCCCACCATCGCATCGCCCCACCAGCCCACCGGTGTATCATCCCACCATCGCATCACCCCACCAGCTCACCGGTGCATCATCCCACCATCGCATTGCATATCGGTCGGACCATCGCGGTTCGGCCGATGTATCGGTCGCCCGAAGTCGCCGGCGGCCGCCGGCGGTCCTGCAGCCGACAGAGCAGCGTCAGCCCGCGCCCCCACTTTCGGAACTGGTGGCCCGTGTCTGTCATAGTCCACCACCGACCACGGACGCGGAAACGCGACACGCGGCTGGCGCAATTGCTCTTGCTCAGCGCTGACCGAATGACAGACTCCAAGGCTGGAAAGGCCGCCAGGAAGGCTGAGCCGTGCATGGCTTGTCGGCATGCACGGCGTCACGGCCTCCGCTGATAACGTGCCTCCACCGCCAGCGACCCAGCGAGAGGGCGGATGCGTCCACTCTGTCCTAACTGCGAAAGCTGAGTACAGGCGGGCGCTTGAGCCACAGTCAGGACCTGTTAGTGCAACATGCGAGGCGGATCATCGATAATCAGCAAAAACCAGAAACGACCCAGGGCCGTGAACTGGGCCTATCGCGTGGCCTGACTTTGGATTCAAGTCGTCTTTGTAAAGCCGTAAATTTGACCCACTGCTCTTGTCAAATCGGATCGGGCGACTAGATGTTGAACCAACTGCTGCTCGTCTACGGCCGGATCATGCCTTAACGCTAACCCAGGGGGGGGGGGGGGGCTCGGGACAGGTGTCCGCCAGCGTGAACAGCGGCTCAGTTCAGCACAGGAAGCGTTGGCGGTGGGACTTGGGATGAATTCCGCCGGCTTGCTATTTTTATGTATGCCCCAGGCTCATAGCGCCACTTAGCATGTGTCTTTGCATGCAATGCCGAGCAAATCTGATTGCAAAATTATGTTTACGTTCATGCACATTGATCTTCCATTTGATATCCTACAGATAACAGCAAGCTTTTGTTCCAATTACATTTCGTGCATGTGAGCAAATGGCATTCTTGACCTTATTGCTACACCGCATTCGTGTTTATCTAGCTGCCAATTGCTCACACTGGACAGACGGTCATTGACTCGCCTTTGGCTGGTGAGAGGCATCTCCTTAGCACGCGGCATGCCGCACATCCATTCGAACTGAGTCGTGTGCCCATTTCCCTCAGTCGACGCGGAAATAAACTCTAAAACCGTCCCACGGAAGGTAGCAACCACCAACATTAGCAGCAAGCTCCACGTCCATTCAGAAATCCAGTGTGCACCTCCGCTGATCGCACTCAGTGCGAAGGAGAGTGGGAAAACTACCACTAAACCAATGTTACATAAGTACGTAAATAAGTATATAAATAAACATTATATAATTCACCTGCACAAGAAAGATGTAATTTACTGGCAGAAGCGTTCGGAAACAGCCAGGAACTAGTGAAATAGGATTAGGCTTGAAATAGGCTACCGGCGAGCCCTATTCGGCGTTCAACAGCTGACATTTTCATGCAAAGATTCGAGAATATTCGAATCTGTTTGAATCTCGAATCTTAATTTACCCACCTTGGGATTCAAATCCCACAATATGAGCAAATCGTCGGCTTTAGTACCAGTGTGCTCACGAGCTCCAGCAGTAGTTCAATACGTTGGTGGACATTGCAGGACCTACAGCCTTGAGTTTATCACATTCTGAGCCAGGTATGTATACAGCGGTGAATAGGGCCGTCATACGGTCAGCCCACGGCTGAGCCAGGTATGTATACAGCGGTGAAAAGGGCCGTCATACCGTCAGCCCACGGCTGAGCCAGGTATGTATACAGCGGCGAATAGGGCCGTCATACCGTCAGCCCACGGCTGAGCCAGGTATGTATACAGCGGTGAATAAGGCCGTCATACGGTCGGCCCGCGGCTGAGCCAGGTATGTATACAGCGGTGAATAAGGCCGTCATACGGTCAGCCCACGGCTCAACTGAAGCAACAGCCCGGTGTTGGCTACCGGCGGCTCGGACACGACCGGCGGACACTACCGGCGGCTCGGACACGACCAAACTGCCGATAACCGCCACGGCCCCTCGCACCCTACGCCTACCCTCCTTCCCTCCTTCCGCGTGGAGGGATCGCTCCCGGAAGTGAAGGGGGCTATTCGGGGTCATCGGGTGACAAAGGAGGAATGGCATCAGCGCCAGTACAGCGGACAACACTCCGCTGAGGTCTGGCCCTACCAAATCTGTGACAAAGCCACACAACCCGCTCACAGAGCCTCCAACGGCCCATGCGATAGCATTTGCTTGGATGAAAAGGCGCTTCAAATAACAACCGTCACATACTCTTCTTCCTCCATTTATGGAGCCCAGCTTTTTGGACGACCAACAACATACCGACATTTTTAAGTAAGCGCCTGCCGATGCTGTCCTTGCGTGCATGCTTAAACTCCCGTGGCAAGGTGTGCCAGCAATTTTTCTCGGTGCGGCACCCGCGGGTCATTTGTCCGCTAAGTGCGCAGTTTTCATGACAGACATTTCCTTCGATGCCATGTACTCAAACCGTTGTTTTTTTCTTGCTGTTATGCGGCCACGGTAACAATAAGGGGTAGTACTTTGGTTTTAGTTTGAAAAGTACACCGGTAAGGCACCTTTTGTGGCGTGGGAAGAGCGAGGCGACAGCAAACACGTTTGGCAGACGGAGTCTGAATGCAATGCTAAGCCAGCGCTAGGCTAATGTGCAAAGAACTCGCGCGCAAATATAAAAATGGCGCGAGAAAACCACTAGCTGGCTCGGGTATGGCACGACGTGGGCATTCTTGCAGATCAAATTAGAAAACACTTACTGATTTAGTTCGCGGTGTCCAGCATAAAGTAATGCAAAAATGTACATTTTGGGGTGAATATCCGTTACACCAAACCGGTTCACGCACCTGCATAGTTTCCACAGTACAATCTCTCTTCGGTTAGGCTCCAGTGTCTCATACCGGAGACCGGATCTAGCGTATGGTATCGGAGATCGGGTCTAGAGCGTGGTGTCTGAGACCGGATCTAGCGTATGATATCGGAGATCGGATCTCGAGCGTGGTGTCTGAGACCGGATCAAGCGTATGATGTCCGACACCAGGGCTCATGTATGATACCCCAGAGCAGATCTGGCGTAAAGTATCAGAGACCGATCACCAGGGCCGCTCCGCGTCCTGCGGTACAAAGCCTCACACCATTCGCCCGCCCACTCAACGCTGTCGGTCTCACGCTTCCAGAAGTCGCTGCTTTCGCGTCACTCCCCGGTTGCCGATTTATGGCGTCGACTTTTTAGAACGTTCCAATGCCAGTGGATGAATGGTTTGAGCACAATTGCGCGCGCCCGGCAGCGCAAACCCGCCCGAAATGATGCCTGTGTAATTGGCCTCTGTTTCTTCGTCAAATGGCGTTTATTTCGTGTTGTTCATAGCTTTTCCCAGTCTGCTGCTAGTTTGATATCGGGACCTAGTTTTGGTCGATAACATTCAGCTTTTTGCAACTGGAGAAGTTAATGCTCCCCATCTCCATAGAATGGGAAGGTGAAATTACGACAGCATTGCAGTGTCACCAGGAAACACGGCCCGAGCCAACAGCTCGCATGCAGATACCCTTAAGCTACCAAAACACAACTCTACAAAATGGTGCCACTTGTTGACTTAAACTGGACGGTGGTGCACGACCAGCGGCTAAAAACACACGAGCCTGTCGCGAGTGTGCACAGCCGCATCATGCTCCGTTCGACCCGGTGGTTGAAGCTACAAAACCAGCTGATGCTGCCAACATAAAATCAGATCATTGCTAACTATCGGTCAGCAGACGTAAGGGCGGGCTCATCCTGCAACCTCGCCCACAATCATTAAATGTCCATGGATTTTGTCCAAAGGTCTGCATCATTCTCGGGATGAAAGGTCGCCCCCGCGGCACGTTCGTTATGACAATGACTTATGCCACCCAATCGTATGGTCAGTCTGGACGTGGCCCCGGCGCCCGATGATCCCTGGTCTTCTCGACAGTCACCTCTCGACCACGCCTCGCCTCAGTCATCAGCTGGACCCGACCCGACCGGTGGCGGCGCGCACGTCCGGCGGCGCCCTCATGCCTGCAGTGGCGGCCCGCGGCGGTCTCAGGAGAGCGGTCTCAGCCCACCGTCCGGCGGTCTCAGCACACCGTCCGGCCGTCTCAGCCCACCGTCCGGCGCGCTGGCTCCTCGAAGCTGAACAGCGCGCGTGATCGTCATTCGTTCGATTCATGACGATTCATGATCGTCATGACCTGTGGCGGCCGTGCTATTTATACAGACCGTCAAACGCATTGCATGCTGGGTAGGTCTGTAACATACCAAGGGGAAGGTCACTTTCTGGGATCATTATACAAAAGTAAGCATGGCTGATTATATGCTTAAAAAGTTTGAAAAAAGGCAAAGGGTTTGGGTCCACCAAAAAGCATGTTGTGTGAAATACTGGACTACATTTACTCCCGACTCTTATATCGTTATTCTCACTCGCAGCTCCATCTTTACACTGCCGCTGTAATGCTTCTGCAGCGTTACTTTC
Organism: Pollicipes pollicipes; assembly: GCF_011947565.3. Classification (NCBI taxonomy): domain Eukaryota; kingdom Metazoa; phylum Arthropoda; class Thecostraca; order Pollicipedomorpha; family Pollicipedidae; genus Pollicipes; species Pollicipes pollicipes. The sequence goes on along the minus strand of NW_023596576.1, from coordinate 22,004,807 downwards.
AGCATGTCACTATATGGCAACCGGACACAACAGAACCGTACGTTCCAGCAGCACAGTATAATCCGCTTTCGCTCTTGGTCTCGGACTCCAGCACGGGGTCAACAGACAAGCCCCTAATCCTATCCCTCTGCTTCCAACACGCCACAGTGAGCAGTTCACTTGGTCACATGCTAATCTCAAGCGCTTTGTGAATAAGGACGTTTGTGGGAACAGTGGTTGTTGGTGGTCCGAGCTAACCGGGCTGGTTCAGTTCACATTCAGACTGCGCCAAACGCTGGTATGCTGTTTCCAGCATTCACCACTTGGTGCGGGAACATTCCGATCCTGTGCAACGTCACCAACGCTCTTCCATCACAGGCCCGAGGCCGTCGTCAACGCTGCACGGGGTCACACAGATACAGTGAAGAGCGCTCTCCCTCTCGGGCGACCCCCCCAGTCCGACGCAACCCGCGTGGCGGCGGCGACGCAGAACGCGTGGCGGCGGTCCTTGAGGGCCGCGCTACCGCCGCCGCCGCGCGCTAGTCGTCGCATCGCCCTGCCGCACCCGATCGCCGGGACCCCAGGCGGTCCCCTGCGGCGAGTGGCGCGGCCCAGAGTGGCGCGGCCCGCGCCCCTCCCTCCACGGAGTGATCACGTCCGGCCCGTCGTCGGGCGCCGCGTTTCCGCGACAAAGGTGGCCACACATCGCCACGGGGCGAAAACAAAGTCAGGCACACTGGAAGTCTAAATCCGGCGACCGGGCGATCGCAAACACGCCAGTAAATTCCGCATTTGCGGGAGATGTGCCCCCTCTGCGCCGGCCGTTGAGACACGTGGGATGCACGCATGAAGGGACCTGGTAGCGTCTGGAATGCGCGAGCAGAGGAGGGGGGCAGCCGCTCCTACTGAGCACCGCGCTGAGCACCACCCAGCGCCGGTCGGCCGTCCCAATCTGCAGGCAACTCCGCCTCGCCAGAGCATCCAGCCTGACGGTAGCAATCAGAATTCGCACACTCAGCTCTGGCCCTGAATCGTTTAACATGGAGGTGGGCACTTCCAGTGCACCTGTTTTCCTGGCGTGCATCGCTCCGCGACCGATACCAGCGTGGCCCGGTGCCCTGAATGCGTCGTATCACCGGGCCGGCGTGCGCAACGAACCGACCTAACTCTCCAACAAGAGGCCCTGTGTCTTCCCACAGGCTGTCAGCTATGCCTCTCAGCCACGCCTCTCAGTGCGCCTGTCGGCTCGCCCCGGCCGGTCGACTGCCGGCACCTGCGCAGCGGTGGCTGCCGCGGGCGGCGAGGCGCGCGCCGAGGACGAACAGCGGTCACAGCCCCTCCGCACCGACAACGGGCCCGGTCCGCATGAGCCAGGTCCCGAACTGGCTCGCCAAAAGCCCACACATGGCGACTGGAAGGCTGACTGTGTAGCCGACGGCCGTTCAGCACCATGATTTGTTTGATAACGCGACGGCTACGCATGATCTTTGGTATGAGTTGCGCGCATTTCCCGTTGCGTGACTACAATGGCAGAAGCCCTGATGGGCGTTCGGCCAAATTCAACCAGGGTTTCGGCAAAATTCGTCCATTGAAGGGGACAGCAAATCGTACCTGGCATTACTAATATGAACTTAAATCTCGAATTTACAATATATGCAATCGAATCTAGCAACACACCATAAATTAGTATTCCGAGGACGCGAACAAACCGCACATGCCAAGGCCGCGTCCGCGCCTTTTCCGGGGCGTACCGACATCTTTTCCGATGAGCATCCACCTCTGCCGTCCCCCGAGACGAAACAGCAACGCCTGCCCACCGGAGCGTACCGCCCAGTCCGTCTCCCGGGGCGTGCCCGCCACGCCTGTCTGGGGACGTCCAATCGCGCCAATCGTAGGACGTCCGCAGGCGGCACGCAGCGCCCTTCGCCGGTGCGGCTCTGTTACATAACGGCGCCGCTCCGGCCGGCCGATCGCGCTCATCAGCGGGCCGAAGCGCAGAGCGCAGCGCGGCGCGGTGAGGCGCGGCCCGCCACTTCGCCAGCGGCCTGCCTGACGGACGGACGCGGCGGGCGGCGCGGCAGTGGTCAGCCGGCGCGGCGCCAGTGCGGACGTCGACAGCTCGCTCCGGCGGCGATGGCAGCTCGAGCGGCGGCGGTGTTGCTGGCGCTGCTGGCCGCGGTGGCGGCGGTGATGGCGGCCGGCCTCCGCTGCGAGCGGGACGAGCACTGCGGCCTGGGCGGCCTCTGCGACACCACCAGGCGGTGCTGTCTGGTGCGCGGCTGCCCGCTCGGTTGTCCGCCGGGCCAGGCGTGCGAGGAGGGTCGCACCTTCTGCGGCAAGTTCGCCAAGCTGGTCGACTCGTGCGCCTGTCCGCGCAAGCTCGGCTGCGTGTGGCGGCCGGAGCGGCGCGAGCCGCGCGACTGGCTTGACATGTTCTACGACGCCCAGTGAGCAGAGATGCGCGGCACGACGCCCGGCAGCCTCCGGTAGCGGCGCCGGACGGTCAAGCTCCAGCCCGGCCGGTCGGCTCTGCGCGACCGCGTGACGCGCGCCTGAGGACGAGGCAGCGTACGGCAGCGGGCCACGCCGCGGCCCGGGTCACAGGCGGACCGTGTAGTCGACCTCATCCGCCGCGGGGGCGCGATCCGGCCGCTGCGACCGGTGTGCGGCTGTCGGCCGCGCTGAGGACCGCCAGTGGGAATGAGACATGGACCATCCGACGCCGGAAGCAGGCGGCCGTGCGGCCGCGTCGCCCCATCGCCGCTGGTCCGGCCGTGGTGGGGAGGAGAGGCCGCGCCTCTCCGAACGCGAAAACGGGCGGTTTGTGAGCTACGGTGTGCGTGACACAAGTGCCTGCACACGTGACGCTGTGCAGGTGAAACCCGACGGTCGGTCGCGCACGTGGCACGGGACGGGTCCTGCAAGCTGCGGCGCGCGTGAGGCTATGCGTGCGGAGTCGAGCGGCGGGCCTTGCTAGCGACTTTCACCAATGTAGGGACGTGCAATTGTATGCTTTGGGAGTGGCGCGCAATGGCAGGCATGCAGTGTGAACTGGCATTGGTTTGTGTTAATCGTTCATTTGTCAAAAGACATCACCCTGCAGCGGACTGTTCGTGACCTTCCGGCGTGTCACGCGGCTGTGCGAAGGAGGTGGTCACCCGGCCGGCCAGGTTGAGCAGGCCACTGCAATTTCAGCTAGCCCTAGTCATGCTGATCACTAGAGTCAGTGTTTGACAAGGCATTCACGCCAGGTAGTTAAGCGAGCCTGTCCATTATCTCATCAAACGGGAGAGGGAAAGAGAGAGAGTGAGAGAGAGAGAAAGGGACGACTGGATGGCATGCTGCTCTTTCATCACGACCTTTATGTATGTGTAGATGGCAAGATCACCGCGAAATGAACATCAAGAAGGAAATGCACAAAGGCCGGTTTAATCGTCTTTTCACATCGTTAAGTGCGCGGGACGCATCGATGCCGTTGGACGCCGCACCTGGCCCGGAGAGCGGTGGCCGCCGGGCCCCGTCAGATGACGGCGCGTGTTCTCGTCGGGAGTGGAACCGCGCGCCGCCACAGCGCCGGCCGACAGCTGATCCTCATCAGGCAACGACGACCGCATCACTAAAAATAACGCGGCTATCTGAAACGTCCACTTTTCACTATCAACAAATGCAGACTGCCAAAAGATCTGCCATCTCTGCACTACAAACGCGAGCAATCTGCGTGTCGTGCTTTTTCAGGCCTGGTGCCAGGACTGACAACTCTGTGAATTTGCGTGTTACTTCATAGAGCAGAGGCGGGAAACGATACAAATGCAGACCGCAAACGCCATTCTGGAAACGCAACAATGACGACGACGTTGCGTGGAAGTAATCTCAACCTAGAACGCCACCACCTCGTTTCACCCCCTCCAATCTCAGTCGCTGGCGCCGCCAGTGAAGGGGGGTACGCATCCCAACTCTTCCTCCCCTAGCTGGAAGCGACAGCCGCCGGTCGGCGTCTCCCCTTCAGATCATCCTGCTGTACTGAAGGCGAGCGACACGCCTCGCATCCAGCATCGTTCTGTTTCGTTCAGGGTTTCCCGCGGTGTGCCAGTGAGCGTTAGTAAGGCCGAATCGGCGTTTGATCCATAGCGCGTACCTGGTCCGCCAGCTGCCAGTCACAAACACACAGCAGCCACGGCGGCAGAAGCGCCACCGTCGACAAACCAGTCATGCAGCTGTAGTAGATTGACCCTATCCTAGGCGGAAGCGCCGAGGACTGTCAAGGTATGTGTTGCTGATCTAGGCTGTCAGCCTTGAGGCATGTCTGTATGAGAGTGATTTTCTCATCTGCCCGAAATGTTGGCGATTTGGGAAACTACCTCATGACAAATAAGCGTTTAAAATTCGAAGTGGTAACACTTCCTATGAAACTGCGACTCTTCACGCACAAAATACACATTTACAGCAAAACTAAAACAAAGCACATTCAGCTTAAATGAGCAGAACTTTGAACCCCAAAGTTAAGGCGAGACACTATTCGCATGCGACTTCATGTCAGAGGTGTCATCGTCCCTCCGTGCGAGTCAAATACACACAGTCCGCAGTATGATGTTTGTCGACCTTTTCCACTGCTACAGCACCATCTCGCTCCGCGCAACGGCACGTGAATGAGACCGGTGATTCTCTCCAGGTCAGCGGTTGTCTCCACGCCCCACTGCTCAGCCGTAACCAGACAGGTGAAAAATGAATCACGCCTAGTTCCAGTTGTACTGCACAAATGCTACTATGCACCGATGCCTATCGAGCCCACGCCCCGGGACGCTGGCTCGCGGGCCCGGCCGCCCCGATCCCCGCCCGCCGCGTGAGACAGCGGCGCGGACACCCTGAGCCTCGGCCTGGTGGCGGAAGCCCCGGGAGCGCTCCCGGCACCGTCTATCGCCCGCAGCCAGGCAGCGAGGGGCTGGGAGGCAGACCCCGGCGGTGAGAGGCTGGGAGGCAGACCCCGGCGGTCAGGGGCTGGGAGGCAGACCCCGGCGGTGAGAGACTGGGAGGCAGACCTCGGCGGTCAGGGGCTGGGAGGCAGACCCCGGCGGTCAGGGGCTGGGGGGCAGACCTCGGCGGTCAGGGGCTGGGAGGCAGACCCCGGCGGTCAGGGGCTGGGAGGCAGACCCCGGCGGTCAGGGGCTGGGAGGCAGACCACGGATGTCAGGGCCTGGGCGGCAGACCCCGGCGGCCAGGGACTGGGAGGAGGCAGAACTAGGCGGTGAGAGGCTGGGAGGAGGCAGACCCCGGCGGTAAGGGGCTGGGAGGCAGACCCCGGCGGTCAGGGGTTGGGAGGAGACAGACCCCGGCGGCGAGGGGCTGGGAGGAGGCAGACCTCGGCGGTGAGCAGATGACGGAGCGCCGTTCGCCTAGACAAAACATGTTTGTTGTGCGCCTGCAGTGATCGGGTGGGCCTCAGAGCCGGAACAGTTTTTACCGTGGTCACAACGCCGGCTGAGTGGACCACCTCTAAATGCGTGGGCCAGTTCCTTTCTGGGCGCCCTCCCGAAATGTGCGATAAGCGCCGTCGTTCCGCAGCCTTACGCCGGACTTCAATGACAGCAACGTAGCAGGGATTTCAACGCGGAATGAAGCCGTAGCCGTCGCAGCGACAGGCTTCCAACTCCACCCGTCCAATAGGTCGTGTTTGTCCTCCATATGAACCTTTCCCCCACCCGCATAGCATTATCTCGAACAGCGAAATAATAAGCCGGGCCGCACCATATGTTTATGACCCCGCGTGGGAAAGGGAAAGCTGGCGCCACTGGGCCAGTGTCCCCGCCGGCCGCCACCCACATCTCGGCTACAACTTTGTTTTCCAGCGCCTCCTTATCGCCGTGGAAATCCCAGTGCCGGGTCGGGGAGCGGAGTCCTCTCTCATGGTCAGCGCGCCTGGCCGTCCGGGTGCGCGATCTCCGGCAGTGCGTGCACCGTCCGGCCGACAGGGCTTCGCGGTCGGCCAGCCCCGACGACAGTCGGCTGGCCGACTGTCCGACCCGCCGACTCGTGCAGCCCGACCGCGCCGGGTTTCTCCAGCCCCGATTCGCAGACCGCATGCGACACGGTGACCGCAACGCTAAGTGTTACCGCAGCGGACGCCACCTCGGGCGAGGCGGGATTAACGTCACACGCGGAAGTAGGCGCAACGACAGATGGCAAGGCCCAAAATAGAATCAACTTTTAGCAGCAGTCGGCTGGGCTGGTGGATTACCGTTCCGCTTATCAATATCTGTCAGACGTTGAGCCCACGCTGAAAAACGACTACGCAGAAAGCCGGCAAAACGCCCGTACGCGTCTCAGCGGGCCGGCTAACCGCAGCCGATCGCCCCCATGTCAACGCTAACAGATCTCAGTTTCACACCATCTCCCCAACTGAGCGGACCGCTGTGCCACCAGCGGCGCGGGCGTCCGGTCCTGAGACGGCTAGCGCGACGACGCGCAGGTGCGCCGGGACAAGACGTCACCAACGCCGCACCCCGACCGCCCCGGCCGGCACCGCCCCCGCCGGTCAGCACCGACGACACGGCCGTGCGGAGGACAGCCGACCGGGCACTCCCAGGCTTACACCACGGCCTTAAGTGTCCCGAGTACACCGAAACGGATATTCGGTTTCGGAGTTTACAAGGAGCGCGACACAGACCGCCGTGAGACCGTGTATTCAAGAAAATGTAAGGACTGCACGCAAAGAAAAAAAGGAACTTGCCCTCAAGCAGAATGAAAATGAAGCTCCTTCATTTGACTGATCGATATGACATATCTATTTACCTGCTCACCTGCCATATGATGCAAATTGCATAGTTGTGCACCCTAATTAACCCGCTTGGCCGCAACCGCCGAACAATCACTGCAAACTGAGAGTCCGCATCGGGTACCTCTCCCACTCACGATGCTGAGCACGTCTTTCCCCTGCTGGAGGTTGTCGCGCGGCACAGGCGGCTCACCGAGCCTAACGGACCGGCCGGGCGCGGCCCCAGCTGGACGCATCTGCCGGCGCGGTGCGTGGCAGCATCCGGTCGGGTCCGGCCGGGCACGGGCCGGCCCCTGACCGCATGCCGGCCCGCTCTGTACGCGGAGAGCGCGACCGGCCGCCTGAGGACGGCGCCCGGCTGAGCCGGCACCGGCCGGCAGCGCGCGCACGGCCGGCGCCGTGACGCGCCGTCGTCACGGCAAGCTCACTGCCGGCAGAATGACTCGGCAAAATCCCCACCTGACGTCGGCCCCCCAGCTCTTCCAAATTCCACGCCACGTGCCGTATTAAAAACAGGCATCACCGCGCTGGGCGTGTTGGCCGTGCCACGTATCGGATGCCGATCCGTTCCCAGCATCACGAGCGAAGCAAGCCACGTCGAAATGTTTAACGTCATTGTTCCAGTAAAAACCAGGGAAACGATGCGCACCGTGACTCAGCAAAACATGCAACAAGCGACGGTTCCACAAACGTCGATACACATGCATGCACGCACGCGCACACACACACACACACATACACGCGCGCACACGCACACGCACGCGCACGCGCACGCGCACGCGCACGCGGCACGCACACACGCACACACACACACACACACACACACACACACACACACACACACACACACACACACACACACACACACACACACACACACACACACACACACACACACACAAACAAGACCGGACCCAAAAGCCGTGAAATGGCGTGAAATGTGCCATGAGCGGCGCAGGACAAAAGGCTTGCACAAGCCTCGGCCTCGCCACCATGGAAACCGCACGGCGTCACGCGTTTGAGGTTGTCTCGGTACAATTCCCGCGTGGTTCGAATCGCCCGGATCTCCCTTCACTCCCACACATCCGCTTAACAGGGCACGAAGGTGTGCATATTGGCACGAATATCCGCCGCCGCTTGCAAAACGCTGGAAATGTTACGAAAAATACATCAAGTGCCAGCCATTTCATCAGCAGCAGTGGGCTTCCGCAGCTCATACATGACGCACACCATTCTTACCGCCTTCGATGGCACTGCCTTCACTGCCCCAGCGACCGGGTACAACCGAGATGGGCTAGCGCTCCAACTGCTCAAATACATTTCGACAAATCAGTCGGAGCGAACACGACCTCGAGCTGTGCGATAGGTCCGGATAGCACACGGCTCTCGGGTGGACGAGCGTAGCCTGCGGCAGCCCCAGATGGCACCTCCAGCTTCCGATCGTATCAATCGAAGCAACAAAAAAAAGAAAACAGACCGGTTTGCCACTGCCTCTCGCGGCGCCGCAGTTGGCGCCGAGCACGTCAGATGGCCGCCACCGGCAGCACCGTCCGGCCCAGCCCGGAGCGCGGAGCGTCGTCCACGCGGCTGGCCACTAGCCCCGCCGCCAGACTGAGGGGCCGCCTGATCAGGTCAGAGGGCCTCACAGCTGGGCTGGAGAACCTCGGGTGTGACGGTCTCGGCGACTGGCGGGCGCGGTCAGCGAGTCGAAGGCCTCACTAACCGAGCACGAGCGTGATCGCGCCAGGCGAAGCTCACTGGCGGGCCAGCGGCCCGACCGAGCTTGACCGACCTCACGGCCACGCGTCAGGTCCGGCGGGCTTCCCGGCCAGTCCATGGGACCAGGCACGGGCTGGCGGTCCACACGCAGGACGGTGGACCCGCTCGGGTACAACACCCGCACGCCGCTGTCGAGCAGATCAGGTGTGGCGGCTTCACTGGTGGACTGCCTTGACCAGGTCTGGTGAGTCTCACTTCGCTACCGTGGATATGACCACGCCTGGAGGGCGCCGATTCTAGACAGCAACCTACAGTAATAATCTGCGTGCCGTGGGCCGCAGGCAGCCATTCGACTGCTCCGGCCTTCACGACAGTTGAACAGGAACACATGCTATTCGACATCCCGCCGCTGCAAAGCCGGCTACTGCGCACATCGCCGCGGCTCAGTGTTCACGTCATTGACCTTGTCTCCGGGTCAAAGGTCCGATCAGGTCTGACCAGCTCGGGCCGCGTTAGGTGCGCCATACTGCAGCCGGGCCCATGCTGCAAACGTTCACCGAACACGAACACTGCCCCTCAGTGCGTGCACCGACCACCCATCCGCAGGATGACTTCTGCGCTAATGCCGTGAGCTCCGTTAAAGGGGGAGGGGAGGGGGAAGGGGCTGTCAGCGGCCAAAAACGCGTGACGTAGGTCGGCGTTTTGTTATTAAGACTAACGGCCTGAGATGAGCTTAGGGGCGCGTTCTTCTCCCATATGTATCACGCTCGGTAGCAGCGCGCGCATGAATAAGTGTCAGGTCACTCCAACGGCGTTTATTCCCCCGGTCAAAGCTGTACCCAAATGTCATGGTTTTCATCAGTTTCCAGGGACACATCCAGTCCCATACCACAGGTATAAAAATCAACCATTTAAGCCAACAGCAAGGTGAGCGCCCCATAAAATGACGCAACAAGAGCACCCTGGGACCTTCGCTAGCGAAACAAAACATTTTTACATACCAATAAACCACGTCTTTAGCTCATACCGGTTTTCGGCACGGCCCATGCACGCGGCATCACCAAGGGAAGACCGCAGCTTTCAGCGGCCAGAATGGCCCACCTTAATCCTGGTGAAAAGCCCCAGCGTCCCGGCCGCAGACCGGGCGCCGGTGCGGGCGTCCATCAGCTGGCAGCCTGTCTCGCCGACACCAAACGGGCCACCCCGAACGAGTCAGGGCGCGAGTATCGCCGCTGGAAAAGTCCCAAACCAGCTGGGCGTAATCCGATTGCCTTCTCATTCAATGGAATAGCGGGATAACGATCGCCAGTGAGTCACCAACTTCCCCAGGCGTTACGTCCCACGGACGGTGGCTCTCGCTCTTTAGACACCCATCGAGAATCTGTCGGATCTCCACCATATTACTGCAGTCTCTTGGTCAGAGTTCTCACACTGTTGCAAAGCATTATACAAGAATAGACTGGACGCCTCGGCTCATAACTGACCCGAGATACCGCTACCATATAAGCCGCTAGCCTAGCCCGAAAACGGGCAGAGACCGAGAACGCTCCAGCCTTAGCTTCGTTCAGTGTCCCGGCGATACTCGATAAAGCATTGCTAAAATGATTATTGTTTGTGAAGACAAAGCTAGTTATTTGCTAGTTATGACAAATATTTCAAGCAGCTGTTATTGCCGCAATTTCCGCAGAATTTTTGCCCGCCGTAAGCCAAGCACTGCATACAAATTAGCCTTCACCGCCCCACCTTACGCACACACTGAATTACAGCACATTCGCAGTCAAAATGCTGGCTGTGAATGCGTGAATTCTGGCTCATTTGCTTCCGCCAAGCCGGAGAAGAGCGAGCAAGGGAAGTAGCGTAACTGAGAGCGAGAAACATCATGCGGGCATTAGCCAGCGCCTAGTCAACTCGCCGTCTGGCGCCAATAATGTCAACGCCGGACACTATCTCGAAGCATCCAGACATGGGGAACAAGGGGCCCCAGAACAGCAGAGCGCGATGTCGTCATGACAAAAGCCACCAGGCAGCAGCAAAAACCGCCTGAGTTACTGCCGATATGGGCGGGCAGTAAGACACGGCATTACCAATACGCAGAATCGCCCATGCCGCGGTGTCACTTCCTCGCAGTGGCAAGAAACGCGTACAGGGTAGTGCTGGATGGAAACACCACAGTTCCCGGAGCGGACCTTACACGTGGCGACGCTGCGAGGGCACGGAGCACGACGCTAACACCGAGGGAATCCCCCAGCACGTGGCCGTCGATGCGCAGGCTGCTTCACAGCGGAGAACACCGCCAATGGCGCGCGAGTCCCCCGCTGGTCGTCGTGACGAAGAGCAACAGGATCCAGCACCTTCACCGTGTTCGTTGAGAGCACCGTGCCATCTGGCTGTGACCCAACTGGGCTTTCAGCCTTCCGTGCCACCTCAGAGGCGCAAATAGCAGAACAATGAGAGGAAAACTCCAGTTACGATTGCGCGGCGGCCATAAAGCAGCAGTCATCGAGTGATCTGCCGCCGGCGAGACCGGCCGCGCCACATTCCCCGGCACAGGCGGCGCACCGTCATCTTCCGGCACGCCACCACCGCACCCGGCGGGCACACAGCACGACATGGGACGTCGAAGAGCAGAGCCGTGCATGCCACCGAGCCGACCTTGGTATGGACGGTCGCGAGGAGCACGTGCTTCGGCCCTGGCCGTGAACCCTTCGGAAGTGAAACGCCGTCCTGGTTCGTGCAGGGCAATGTACGGATGCTTTAAATGCTGAAGATCTTCGAACGCCCGATTGATTATGCAAGTATGCAACGCTCCAACGGTCGCTCCATCCGGCAGGGACTGACCTTAAAGCAGGAGGCCCTGTACAGCAGCTGAACAACGTGGCCGATGCTGGTTTTGGACGCCTGCGGAAAGTGCGGCTCCAGCCGCTGTACAACGAACATGACGAGCACCTTGCGCGAGAGGGCGTACCCCTCCTCCAGCGCCAGCAGCACCAGGCGCAGTACCTCCTCCTGCATGGCTGCGAGGGGCACGAGGTGTGTCAGCGTGCGCCAGCGGAACCACGCCGTGAGCGACGACAAATGTGGGAAATCGGCGACAAAAACAACACAGCAGCATTAGCACCGCGCCAAGCGTTCTGCTGTTCAATGTTTTGGTACAGCTCCAATCGTTGTAAAAGCGCTAAACGCACAGGGTCCAGAACTCGCATCACGTCTCGCCTGGGTCATGAGCACTAACTTTCAGAAGACATAATGAAGTTTCGCCCAAACCAACCCCTGACACGGCCGACGCCGTGCAATGCCCCAGCCCGGGCCGCGTCCCTACTGACCAGGCCCGAGGAACTGGCAGCCGCGCGCGCGCACGGCTGCCCACAGATTGGCCGACAGCTGCGCCGGGTTCTGGTGGTGCAGGATCAGCTCGGTGACGGTGCGCTCTCCGAGCGAGCGGCACGCGCGCAGTACGCGGCTGCGCCCCTCCGGCTCCAGCAGCTGGCACGTGACGATCGTCACCAGCTTACGCTGCATGGAGCGCGACAGTACGCTGGGGCCGCCCGCGCCGCCGCCCGACCCGCCACCTGGCCGGCAGACGAGGGAGCTCAGCTTAGGGGATAGCCGGCAGGCAGAGCCGCGGTCAGCTTGGCGCGTTTGCAGTGTAAATGTGTAACCGGTGCATGTGGTACCCGGTGCTGATGGCAGCCACAGCCTGGAGACATCACACAAAATTTTGGTTGAATGCCAATAGTACGGTCTAGATCCAGAGCTGGTCACTGCAACGTGAATCGGCTGATTCAAGAAGTTGCACAAACTTAAGTTAGTTGTAAAGTGCAAGGGCGAGGAACATTTTTCACACAGATAACACAGAAGTAATAGCCTTATTGCTTGAAGAAAAACCAGGAAAAGGGAGATATAGGCGCGTTGATATTTCGGCAACATGCCTTTATCGAAACAATGGCAGAAATGAATTGTTTGCGTGAACCGAATATTCACTTCTGCTATTGTTTCGATAAAGCCATGTTGCCTAAATATCAACGCATCTCTACCTCCATTCTCCGGGTTTTTTCTCAGAAGAGTACGGTGTCTTATCTAAGTTTGGCAAACACCAAAACAAACAAATGTCCTTTCAGGATGAAGAATAAACTTTTAAGCCACAGAAAAGAACAAGTCATCACTGACTGACAGCTGTCAAACGTTAGAACTGCACGGCGCGACCGCAGGCCACACCTAAAACCGCCAGTGCCCAATGATCTGAAACATACCTGAATCAACAACTATTCAACACAAAGCGGCAAGAATTTCGCTCCTTCAGTAGCACCCATCGGACAGCGCCCTGCGCCAGAGCGCGTGCACGGTGCGCGTTGTGAGGCTGATTTACCGGGCGGGAGCGGCTTCAGGAACAGCGCCAGCTCCTCGATGCGGCAAATGGCGCTGAGGTAGGCCTGGTGCTCGTGCGGCGCAAGGCTGAGCGGCGGCGCCGCCGGCCGCTGCACATCGCCCGCCGTCACCAGCTGCAGCAGCGCCCAGTTGAGCGGCAGCTGGTCCAGGTCCAGCCCGATCACCGACTGAAACACGTCATCTGGTCGTCACCAGCTGCAGCAGCGCCCAGTTGAGCGGCAGCTGGTCCAGGTCCAGCCCGATCACCGACTGAAACACGTCATCTGGTCGTCACCAGCTGCAGCAGCGCCCAGCTGGGCGGCAGCTGGTCCAGGTCGAGCCTGACCACCCAGCGAAACAATTCAAGAACGCCTCAGTCACCGACTGAAAGGTAATGCGAGAACACCAATGCATAACGCATCAACGCGGCACCAGCGGTGACGTGAGGCCCGTCCAAGATATCGACGATACCAAGACACTCGTCCAAGAACTCGAACACTGTAGACATTCTCTGATCACTGGCTTATATATGTTGGAGCTTGGTTACGAAACCATGCTGCTAGGTCACCGACCAATAGAAAATAGCGAACCTCGTCACCAACTCCGACACAGATACACACAGCAGAACCTGGTCATGCTTGCATATTGCATACCTACATGACTGATGAAGTGACCACACAGGCTGCTTTATGTGATATATCGACAGACATCATACATGCAGAACAAGCGTAAAACATGGCTAGACATGACCTTAACATGACTGACCATTACACAAAACATGAAATCAAGTACAGAACAAAGTTGCTGAAAAGAGCAGTTTTAAAACATCACACCTGATGCATGACACTTCACAGCAACTTCATCCAGGTCTCAAGCCACAGGCAAAACAGAAGGCCACTCAAGTCACTGACAAAAAAGCAGACACCACCCAACCGCCGAAATGAACACCACACATAGTCCGGTAACGGACTAAAACATGCATCACCTCATCGCCCGTACATCACCAAGCTGGCCACAGAGACCGCTCTACCCCAGAAATACGACCACAAGATCTTCAGAACAGACACGACTACCACCTTCCATACTCTGGCGAGCGTAGGCACGTGAGAGGAGCTGGTCCGGTCCGGCGGACGTCGTGAGGTACGGACCAATCGAGTGCCACCCGACCAACGGAGCACACCCAAGTCTGGCTCTCAAGTCCCAGTCACCTGCTCAGTTGGTACCATGACGCCATCCGGGGACACACGACATCGTCACAGTCTGGCGACGAGTGCCCCAATATCTCTTACCCTCAGCAGTGTGAGAACAACTAATGACAGCCAACTGTGACCTCTCTGGAGACAACTGTGAACCATTATGTCATTCCCTACTCTCAGCAGTGTGAGAACCCCTCATGACAGCCAACTGTCGCCCCCTTGGGATAACTATATACCCTTATGTCATTCCTTACTCTCAGCAATGTCAGAACTCCTAATGACAACCAAATGTTACCCTCTGGGGGATGACTACCAGCCATTATGTCATTCCTTACCCTCAGCAGTGTGAGAACCACTAATGATAGCCAGAGGCCACTGCGGACAACTAAATGAAGACTTCAAGTACCGAGGACTTCGGTTAACACGCACTCGGGTGGGGGGTCAAACTGACCCCCCGAAGGTTTTTCCACAATGGTTTCCGAACGGCGCGGCGCAGCAGCGCCAAATTTTTCATAGCTGTAGACAATTGAATAGCGGATCGTCTGGCATCAAAAATTAAGACGTATCTTGTGAGGTCGCTGACCTATGGTAGGTCGAAGTCAGGTCATGGTTGCAGCAAAGGCAATTTCTAGGGAATCATTCAATCTGATCCAATATCTCAGTAGAGTGTTAGACATAGAGTGTTAGACGAAGCCACACATCTCTGAAATGCTTTCTTAGGCAACAAAACAATTGAATGAGCAAATTAACTTGACCTAAGGTCAGGTATAAAGGTCACACCAAGGTCAAAACCAACATGTTTCATTACTTTAGGGCTTGCTGCATGGAACAGTTTCTGGTGCTCACTTCGAATTTATTGATCGCAGGAACCGCATTTCACATCTTCCATGGACTTCTTAGAGGTCAGACTAGGTCATTGACCTAAAATGACCCAGGTCAACATTTTTTTTTTAGAAACATACTGCCTAGCATAATCTTTGTCAATTATTCCAATGCAAAACTCAAACAGTCTTGTATGATTCTGGTCAACATGACCTTCCACGAGGTTAAACACGGCCACTAACCTTAAGTGTGCATGTGAACATTTGCTTAGAAATGGTTATCTAGGTTCTGGGGGCACTTTGGAGACCAACCTGGAGTTTGACCTTGTTTGACCTATTTGACCTCAAGGTCATGACTAGGGAACCTCAAACTTTGATCGAAGTGAGTTCACATACAGGTCAACACACCTTGCCAATTGGTGTCTCTAGCCTTCTTAGTTCCCGAGATCTCAGGGGGGGGGGGGTCAAAATGACCTCCCCTCCCCCACACGAGCAAAGGGTATCCAGCCTGCCACCCAGACGCATGTTAACGTACACACGCATGACGCACGCACGCACGCATGACTGCCATCAGCCGTGGACGACAGACGGCAGACGTGCCCGTACGCCGACACGCCACCGTCTGAAAACCACCAGCCGCCAGGGGGCGGCGCCGCCGACAGACCTGGTCGAATGGGCAGCGCTTCCTGTGCAGCTCCTGTAGGCATGCCTTGCAGATGGTGTGGCCGCAGCTGAGGCTGACGGGGCCGCGCTCGCGGTTAAAGCCCCACAAGCAGATGGGGCAGGTGAGGAACTCGGTCCACTGTGGACCCTGGATCGGCATGGCGCAGCCCGTCACGGCCGCTGCCGCCGCCCCTGCGTCGGCCCGCCGCAGTGCTGTCGTCTGCCAGCACGGGCCGAACGCCGTCAGTGATCCCGTCATGGCCTGCTGACACTGACAGGTGCTGGGCCAGCGGAGCAGAGGCCTACAGGCGCCATGTGCCAGGAATATTACCATGCTGCATATTCTTATGAGTCATGAGTCACAAGTGGTTTCTAACAGTGTCACAGACAAGATTTATGCCATGTAACTGTGATGAGCCAGACAGAGGACAGCTAAAAACATCACAGTTGGCATCAGCATGTATTTCGTGCATGTGTTGCTGGCCATCAAGATTACTTGCAAATGTGCTCATGGGACTCCAACCAGATCCACATTTGGAGTGCTTTTTAGAGCTTGAGAACTAGGAAAACCTCTTCTCAAAGCATTTGCCCAGATCACATGTACATGTTTGCTTTTGCTTGAGCCAATTATGTTGGTGCATGATGCAAAATATCAGCATAATGTGACTGAATTCCTTCATCAGTCAAAATTGGATCCATATACTCATAGTTCCTGAGCCCATGTGTGCTTTTTTCTAAAACATGGGCCCAGGATGGTTAATATCTAAATAACTGCATATTGAAAGGTGTCAGCATAAAAAATCATGCAGTTATGTATGCAGGGGGGATATATACATTCATACATCCAGAATTCTAGTTTTTAAGCAACCATTATTGACTGCTTATTTCAAACAACATTTAACTGTAATCCCTTACACATGACATGCCCAGCTGATTTTGTTAAAGATGCTTGGTGGTCCACTACCTGGGTTGATGCTGATTGGCCCATCTTAACCAATGAGAAGGATCAATAGGCAGTGAATCACAAGCCAGGGGCTGCATGAACAGTTTTGACATCCCAGGAAGCCAAGTGGCCAAATATTGAAACACTGACCAGCATGTGGAAATACTTTTAATTTAGTAGTGGCCTTGCACATGTGTTGGCTATGTCAGAGCATGGGTTGTCCCCAATGGCCCCAAACTTCTTTTTGTTGGAGTCAAACCCATGGTTGATATATGCAGGGGTGTAACATGCTAAGAGCTTAAGTTCATTTTGATACACCAATAAATGAAGCATACCTCTCAACATAAGCCTACATGTTATAAATACATGTGTAGATTAATGACTATTGTTGAATGGAGCTATTCATTCCATATTTTGTAACTGCTTGTGCTTTCATCCTTGCTTTTGTGTACCTGTGGTTCTAAAATTGAGACAACAAACAACCATGAGCTTGAGCTACAAGTACTATTATTTCAAAACAGGCATTATGAGCTAAACTCTCCCAGTATAACCTATACACACTTTAATAGTTTACATAACAAAGTTATATAGGGTTTGTCTTTTTGTAAAAGAGACCTTTTGCAAGTTTTGAGATCTTTAATATGCCAGCCAGTCAGAGATTATCAATTAAAACCTCTCTTTTTTGGGGAAGTTGGAAGGTTAGTTTACACCCAAGATTCACATGATCTGCCACATGCAGGCAAAACCCTACTTCCACATCACATACTTTTTTGACAGAATATTTTACCTTCATGAGAGAATATTGTTACCATGATCACCAACAGGCCCATGGATTCATCATTTAAAGACATGTTACAAGATTTAACCTGGCCTCAGCACACCTTTGCCATTGGTGTATCACAACACACTCGGCTGCTGAGGCTATATGACATTGCCTGCCTCTGAGCCCAGCAGGAAGGGTGTGGACTACAGGAAATTAAAACCTGTACCTCCGATTTCACAGAAATGCAGCTGAACCATGACACTATTGGCACCCCTGAGCACACACCAATCATTGTACTTCTTAGCAGAGACAAATTTGATCTTGACCTTCAAATTACTTTTATCATTTGTGGAATTATCACAGTATATGCAAGGATGTGTGAACAGTGGTGCAATGCCCAGAACAGTTAACCAAGCCCTGACACATGCCATCTGATAGAAAACATTAATATTCATATACCATGTGATAAAAAGCATTCATCATCACATCTCATCCAATCAAAAGCATTCTGTTCTCTACAGACACTAATGATCAACTCAGTGCAGCTTCCCTTGTTACCTTTTGCCAATTACACTATTACTATCAGCACCACCATTTCATCCACATTAACTGTGTGAGCAGTTAATGTGGTACAGGACATCCCAGCACACCACATTAACTGTGAAAATAATAGCACCTGATAGTTTGAGGCTTCAAATTTTTGTAATATAAAGCAAAATAGCACTGCATACATCAATATCAAGTGCATAATTGACAGAGTTGTGATGCAAGATTGAGAAGTATTTCTGCATTACTATTTTGGTTACTATCTAATTGGAGAAAGCATGCACATGCTTGATTTGTGCACACATCATGGACAGCAGCCTGCATGACATGGACCAGGGATGGCAGGACAGGAGAGAAAGCAAGCATACTGAGCACATCCTTTGGAAAATGGCATTGGCTCCATGTTACTGCATGACAAGAAACACAGTAATCATTCACAGCCAACCCTTACATACAGATGGTTGAAACTTGACATTAAGGGCTAGATTCAAACTGAGGCTTTCCTGACACATTAATAGAGAACTTGTGAGTGCTTCTGCTAGCAGAATATTCAATGCAGTTCCCATTGAACTATTATATCGTGCAAGTTGACACAGTTTTTAAGTTCACTGTAACGATATTACAGGACTTTTCTATGCAACGGAAAAAGATCAAACATCAAGTGACAACAAAAATTCAGCCATTTCATGACGAAAAAAGACACCATTTCTACCTGGTTTATCCCACCATGCCGGAACCTGTCGGCCTAATGCCGTTTAACCCACACCATTGACCCCCCAACCACAGCAACCAAGTTCCACGTTCGTGGAGTCAATTGTGCGTTGTGCGTTGCATTTGGCCGTGTTGTTTCGTTGGGAGGGGTGCCCATTCGACGCGACGTTTACGACACATCTCGATTCGTTCCACCTTTCCATGCCAGCTAACATGCTTAAGTCCCAAGATATGTCAAAGAACACAAGATGTGTTCGTTTTATAATAGCTTTGTATATTCTAAGACCTCACAAGTGACGAACTCAACATTCAACTCGAGTAACATGAAGAAAAAATGCAGAACATTTGTCATGAAAGCTCGCCTAGTGTTATCAGCTGACAACGTTTACCTGATAAATAGCGCTTCCGTAGCGAAGGGCTTATTTACGACAAAAGCGTCTGGATGGCGCTGCTGTACATAAATTGAGGTTGTTCGGGTTGGAATAGGGGCGTATAATTTGGAATTGTGAGTGAAAAATTGCTCTGGATCAAGAATTCAAGTGACGAAAAAGATGTCATGCTTTAGTGTTCACCAGGAGATATTTTGCGAGGACGCAGCATACCTGGAGTAGCAATGCTGTCTGCTTATCCTTGCTGTTTTTGCACGGGTGTTTAGTAGTCTTTGTTGTAGTTCGTCCTTGTCCGTCAGTGGGCTGTAAGCTGCCTAAAAGGTGGAAGTCAAGAGTTCTGAAAGCATTTTACAGTGGGAGACACTGTGGGCAAGATCGTAAACTCAGATGCTTTTAGGCCAAGATGCAGGCAAATTATCTTCTGGCTCTCACACTTGCCTGACATAGTGTTCTGAACATAATGTGTGTGTATGTGTGCACCAAACAATGGCCAGACCAAGTTGTGCCATATTACCAAGCTAAGAAAAATATTTCTTGGGTGCTCTTGCCTCAAGTATCATTTTGATTATTAAGTCTTCATGGCATTGGCTCTGTGTGCAGGAATTGATGGTGACCATCCATGAAACCCTTGGCATTGGATTAAGTGGGTGAATTGCCTAAGACTATAGCCAGGATGTGGCTTACTACCCAGACATGTTAAATGTAGCTTGCTTTTTCATTCTGTGCATGAGCATCATGAATTACATCCAATGCATCTGCTGGAGTACAAGATGTACACAATTTGCCAATAAAACCAAGAATATGTTGGAACTCTTGCAATTGTTTATCTGATAAGTTTTTGCAATGACACAGCCCAGTAGCCAGTAGGTGCACTTTGTGACTGTGTGTCCCCTGGGACCTGGGGTGCACCCCTCAGACTTATTTTATGCACATAGTGGCCTTTTGCTACTAAGGTTTTTGATTTTTATCACACCAGGTACCTACATTTCTGTTGTGACTATGGCATGCCTCCCAGCCAGTTTTGTCTGGTTGGGGGTCTTTAGAAGTGTAAAACAAGTGTCAGTTACCAGCATACAGAAAATATGGCTCAACATCTGCTTCTTAAAATGCATGTGCTCTGCTATTTTTCTTCCCAGACTGTTTTTAAATTTTAAGATTGCATTTTATATTGTTATCCTCCCAAGCTCTTTAAACTATGGACTATGAACTATCAATACATGTAAATTTACACTTGAAATGATAAAAATGTATGTTCTATGGATGTGTGCTCATTTTCCATTTTCCATTTTGCATTCTGTTTGAGCACCAGCTGGAAGGCATGCTCAAAAGATGAACAGGTACCATATGAATGGCATCTTATTATTTGTGATGTTATTACATTATTATGTTATATTAACTTATTGAAGCAGCTGCACTTGCATGTACATCATGACATGGACATGGTTAATAACAAGATTTCAAAGCTAACTATCAAACAAATTTTACCCAAGCCAGCATATCTGACAGCAACTCAAAGCATGTGCATGCAGTTAAGGTTTTGTTTTCTACATGAAGCCCTATTTTTCCACTTGCTGCTTACAAAATAGTGATTTCAGCATTTTAGAGCATAGATTATCAATTCCATAGGTCTTCTGCATGCTGTTTTTGTCCCAGCATGTTGGTGATGTGCATAGTGGCATTGAATTAAAAGTAATGCATGGCATAAACCCTAGATTAACATGAAACAAACCATTGAAAATGTCAATTAACTTAAAATATGAGTGGGTAAAGTATGTGGCTGAAAATTAATGTAATAACACACTCCCACTGACATAGCCTGAGATGTGTGCTTCAGCTATCAAAGCCCAAGGAAAGCTTATATGGGCTGACAGCCTTGAGAGTAAAGCCTGCTGGTGTTTTGTAGGTGGGGTTTCTGCTGGTGACTGCTGCATTTTGGGTAGAAGTTGGCATGGATGGTGAAACAGTCACTTACCTTCAATTAAACATTGGGCGTGCTGCCTTCTCTTCAAAGGATTTGTTTAATGGTGCATGGGTGTGAAAATGGTGGGGGGGGGGGGGGGCAAGGAGGGGCTGAACCCTTAACTTTCAGAGAGCTTGCATATTTTGTCTGTTAAAAAACTTTTCTGTACCACTCCTATTATGGGGGGCTTTTGTCACCCAGCTGTGTTGTAAATGAAATATAAAATATTTGGTAAAGCTCAGTTCAAAACCACTCCTGACCTTGCTAACTACTTTTAGTCATTGAAAATCCTGGGTTCAGAAATACAGTGCTTCAAATAGGGGTTGGAGATGAGGAGTCAGCATCAATCCAGAACCTGTCTGCATTCCTGCACAGCATTCATTTATGGTTTCAGGATCATGGGAAGTGGTCCTCTTAAACAAATCTTTTACATCATTTGTTGTTAATGGGGAAAACTCTCTACTCATGTTTTTTATCTTAAGATATTACAAAACATACTCAAAGCCCTTTAAATTTGCTAACTTTTACATTGCCTAAATGGCTTGGATAGCTTAGTTGATTAGTGTCTGCCTTCCAGTCCGCCCACTCATTGCGTCGTGAGATCGAGCTGCCTTAGCTCCTCGCTATTTGGTCTTGGCCTTGACAGGCATGGCCTGCAGCCACAGTGTGGTCAGATAGCGTCAGAGCGCGGATTTGTGAGATCACATGGTAGGAGTCCGGGCTCTCACGGCAAGCACTGCTTAGTGTGAGCTCTGATCCCAGAAAGCTGTCATAAAAAAGGTTTAGGATTAAGTGTTTGTTTTTTTAAAGTAACTCATGCTTTAATAAAGACTAGAATTATAATCAGAACTGATTGGATTGAAAGTTCAGCTTTGAGTGCCTGCTTGCATTGTCAGAGGTGGGATCAGAGCTTTATTTGATATTGAGGAAGTTAGTTGGGTAGTTTCAGGGAACTTGTACAACAACTGTGAGTTTGGGCCAATCTTGGCCTGTGTTGCAAAAACCTGATGAGTAGAATTGTTTCACCCAAGGTTCACTTGAGAATTAAAGAGACTGAAGAATATAGGAATTCCCAGAGTGATGTTGGTATCCAGTGGGCTTTTTCATGAGCCCTAAGCAGGGTCCATTCAATCTTCCAAGGTCTCACCTTATCAAGCCCTCACCTGATCATGTCTGGACCTAACCTGATTCACCTTGCATTGCCCATAAGGTAATGCAAAACTACGTTGTGAAAGGGGTACTAGAATTCTGCTGAACATCGCACATAACTGAGCATTAGAAATAGCTGAGCATTAAAAATGGCTGGACATTTTTAGCCACAGGAGAAATGTCAGTACAATATTTGAATTGTGAAAGTCCCAAGTGTTCTAGAGAGGGTCCATGGAAACAGAAATGGGGTATAGGGGTCTCATAAAAGACTTCAGGGCCTACATATGTATCATGCTTCAAACAGAGGCTTCCAAAGTTGATATCACAATTGATAGATAAGCACCACTAAGGAAAGGCTTAGATGTACAAAGAAGTAATATGATACAAGATGTTGATATTTTAAACAGTCTTGGCTGCAGAAGGTGGTACTGGTGGCTTGACTGTTTTTTTTTGTTGTCACATTATGCTAATGTTGCTAATGCTAAGCTCTGATCTGTTGCTAATGAGACTTGACTGAGAAGATATCCAGAATTACATGATGGAAATGTGTTACTGTAATTTGTGACATGACAACAAAGCCTACTGGTTGAATGCCATGATGACATTTAACCAGTAGGCCACTAAACCAGTAATTTCAATTTAACCACCAAATGTCATTACTGAATGATGACATGTGTTCCTGTTTTACAGTCTGGATATCTGAACACTTCTTTCAACATGGCGGCAGGTCCATACAACTATTCCTACATCTTCAAGTATATCATAATAGGAGACATGGGCGTCGGAAAGTCCTGTCTTCTCCACCAGTTTACAGAAAAGAAATGTATGTACTAGCAAACATGCAGACATATGCTTTAAAATCAGGATGTCTGTGGCGAGTGTTTTGGTCTTAACATTTTTCAAGATCAACATCTCACTCTGTGGGACCATCTGATTTGTGGTGTGCCGAACACTAGTTATAGCAATGCTCATTACATGTCCGTGCTGTCTGTCTGATGATCGTAAACCATCGCACTCTGTGAGTTGTACCACGGCAGCACGACAGCACAATGTCGTAAGCGCGCACTGTCGCTGAGCTGGAGACGACCGCGCTGCCGTGCCGGTGGAGGTCGGGCTGTGTCCAGGTCAGACAGATCAGACCCCGCCCCCAGTCATGGCCGACTGTCCGCACACGATCGGAGTCGAGTTCGGCACCCGGATCATCGAGGTCAGCGGCCAGAAGATCAAGCTGCAGATCTGGGACACGGCCGGCCAGGAGCGCTTCAGGGCCGTCACCAGGTCGGTCAGGGGTCACCGAGTCCGTCTGGTGGCGTGATGTCAGTCTGGCGTCATGTGACCAGTCGGGCGTCACCAGAGTGGTCCCATGTGGTGGGACCGGTCCTATGTTAACGGGTCCGTTCAGGTGTTTCTGGGGCAGGCTAAGTGTCGAAGGGTGGGTCGGGTGTGACGGAAACAAATAACTACTATGTATGTGATAATTTTACAATGGGATTGCTGCCATGTGCATTGCTGTAACAAGTAATACTTAACTTGGCACAGAAAGACTGGCCTTTAGCTCTTTCTTTGGCATGATATGTTCATTGTATATTTGCAGTAGTGCAGCAGATAAAGAGGTCGACCAGAAAGCACTCATCATTTCCATCACGGACTTTTGCAAAAGTGCATTCTATTTATGGCATAGCACGTCGGTACAGAACACACCAAAATAAATCAAAAGAAGGAACTGTTTTAACGTTAACTGGTCGTCCGGCTGCTACTTCCAATGCATCCGAGTCTGGTTAGTCAGTCGAGCAGCCTGGCCAGTCTTCCGACACCATTTTAGTCACGTCGCGCTGGCATAGGCGTCACGTCGTGATGGGCGGTGTCACCAGGTCAGTCTGGTGTCGCCAGGCCAGTTTTGTGTGCCCCGCCAGCTTTGTAACCGATATGGCCGGGTCAGTTCGGTGTTGCCAGGCCGGTCCGGCGTCGCCCCGCCAGCCTTGTGGCCTGACGTGGCCGGGTCAGTTCGGTGTCACCAGGCCAGTCCGGCGTCGCCCCGCCAGCCTTGTGACCTGACGTGGCCGGGTCAGTTCGGTGTCACCAGGCCAGTCCGGCGTCGCCCCGCCAGCCTTGTGACCTGACATGGCCGGGTCATTCTGGTGTCGCCAGGCCAGTTTTGTGTGCCCCGCCAGCCTTGTGACCTGACGTGGCCGGGCCAGTGTGCCGTCACCGCTGGCGGAGAGACAGGCACCGCCCCCGGCCGGCCGGGCTAGTACACAGTGTATCCTGAGTTTGCCCCATGCGAGGTTCCCGGTACCCGGCAGGCCCGTTCCCAGTCCTGCGCAGAGGCTGTCTGCCGTGGTCGTACTCAGAGACGCGGTCCCCGGTTGACCGCGCCGCCCCCGCCGCCCACACCGCCCGGCCGGCGGTCAGGCCCGCCGCCCAGACTGCCGTGCCGACGGTCAGGCCCGCCGCCCACACCGCCCGGCCGGCGGTCAGGCCATACGCTGTCGCCAGATGGTCCCGCTCGCACACGGCCGTTAGTGGCGTGACTGGACTGATCCCTCCGGGCCACGCTTTCAGGAGATCGGTTTTCATCTGAGCGGCGTGTTACGGCCTTGAAGCCGTCCTTGCCGCCGGCGGCTGGTTTATCGATCAGGCGACCACGTGCGCTTGTGGAGCGCTGCGGCGCTACCAGTCCGGCCACCGTCGCCGCCCGTCGTCTGGGTGCTGGTGTTGTGTGCGCGCTGACCGCCGCCGGCGCCGCCAGGTCGTACTACCGCGGCGCGGCCGGCGCGCTCATGGTGTACGACATCACGCGGCGCTCCACCTACAACCACCTGAGCAGCTGGCTGACGGACGCGCGCAACCTGACCAACCCCAACACGGTGGGTGACGGCCGCGCGCCGGGTGGGGCGGGGGAGGGCCCGGCCGGCCGGGCCGGACGCGCCGCTTCGGTGGCTGCGGTCGTCTCAGGGGATCGTGTCCAGTGCAGTTGATCACCTCATGTGGTCGTGTGGTGTGTGCCGCGCTGTTTGTGCAGTTGCGTTGTCAGTTTGTGTGTGGACGTGCGGCGTACATTGTTTGCCAGAGCGACGTTTTGGTCGTGTTCTTTGCTGATGTCAAAAACAAACATTCAAAACATTAATGGCACGTGTGACCGCGTCCTGGTCGCGGGCTTTCCTGACCTGGCGCACCGCTCGGCAGGTGATATTCCTGATTGGCAACAAGTGTGACCTGGAGGCGCAGCGAGACGTGACCTACGACGAGGCCAAGCAGTTCGCCGACGAGAACGGTCTCATGTTCGTCGAGGCCAGTGCCAAAACGTGAGACGTGGCCACCTGCGGACCGCACGCGACGCGCTTTATGCGCCTCTCCCAAGCCGGCTGGGATAACCGTGTTGGCGAAAGCCAACCGCTGACGTCGATTGTAGTGTTTGGAACCTGTTGCTGTGTGGGTTACGTAAATCGCACCTGCTTGGTGTCATGTATGTATCCGGGCAAGTGTCGCAAATTGTACCGGTTCGGTTTATGGTTCTAGAGGTTCTTGTGTTGATTCCGAGGTCTTACGCTCAGCGGTTTAGCGCGTTTGCCGCCGACTGTGTGTGGTGCCCGCCATTGCCCGTCGCCGCCCTCTTAGCTGAGCCTCCGATCCCCGCCGCAGTGGAAACAACGTGGAGGAGGCGTTCCTGGAGACGGCCAAGAAAATCTACCAGAACATCCAGGACGGCAGCCTGGACCTCAACGCGGCCGAGTCGGGCGTGCAGCACAAGCCGTCGCAGCAGGGGCGCACCACACTGACGGCGCAGGCCTCCACCGCCAAGGAGAACTGCACGTGCTAGCTAGGCGGGCGGTCCTGAGCGGCGCGCACCCCCGGGAGCGGGCCGCCGGCGTCCGGACCCGCTCCGGACGGCTGCTGACCCCCAGGGACGGCCCGTGAGTGGTGTGGCTGGGGCCGCCCTGGCGCCGGCCCAGCGACCCTGCCGGACCGGGCGTTCGCGAGTCTCACTCTCTGAGGCGGTGCGGGGAGGCCCCAGAGCCGGATCTGCGCTGCGCTGTCCGGGGATGCGGCCCTGGCGCCGGCCCAGCGACCCTGCCGGACCGGGCGCTCGCGAGTCTCACCCTCTGAGGCGGTGCGGGGAGGCCCCAGAGCCGGATCTGCGCTGCGCTGTCCGGGGATGCGGCCCCGGGCCGAGCCCCGGCGACTCGCGGCAGTCCACATCAGGCATTTGACCACGGCCTCGCCGCTCGGGGATGGGCCGCGGACGGTGTCGGTGGGTCGCGTCGCTCCGGGGCTGGCTCGACGCGTGGTGCGCGTCTCCAGCCGGGCCGGCCGCGCTCCGGCTACGTCTCGACCTCGCCGGGCGGGGCGCACGACCTCGGCCTCGGATGTCCGCGTGCAGTGCTTTAGTGTGCCGGTTGGGGATGCACGAGCCGCGAGCACGGTTTGCAAGGTGCCCGGCTGGTGTGGTCGACCTCTCAGCACCCCCTCGAGCTACACGTCAAGTGATATACACGCGCGTGTACACCAAATCATACACGGACCCGCGCGCATGCGTGCTCCGTGCAGACGGCTCCGACCCGCCCTCCGTCGCCCGCCGTGGGTCCTCTGTTGGGGGCGGAAGGATCGGGTGGAGTTGTGAACAAAGCGGGGCGCCGGTGCCGCGCGCGCTTTTTCGTGCGCACCCTAAAATGTGATGTAGCTGTGCGTGTCCTTGAGAATGGACCTCATCCAGAAAGGCATAGTAACCGTGCGCGCCTAAACACGCATCTATTTTACGTTATTCCAATAGATTATACCGCTTTGGATATGTTAGTGCGAGCCGTAGCCGGCGGTGTGCGGATGTAGGTTGATTGTTGGCGTGGTAACGACTGCTTCGTTTGCCCCTGTGCCGCCCCACTGTGCCCTCGCTCCGTGTGCCGTGTCGGCCGTCTGCCGGCTGGCGGACTCCGGCTGGCGCGCCGCTGGTCCTCCGGCCGCCGGTACCTTGTTGTCGTCCGTCATTGGCCGCGACCTCGCGATGTTCAGGCCGCTCACATTCCTCTCGCCGTCTGCCGCGATACTGTGTCCCGCCATGGCGGCGCGCGCCCGGCCGGCGCATGGCGCTGACTGACTGACAAGAGGGCGCGCCGCGGCCGCCGGCGCGCTCCGCCAGCGTGCGCCCGCGCCGACTGACTGTTGACAATGTTTTAATGGGGTCATATGGTAAATAAACCAGTTTCAAAATCGTGGAGCTTGTGAATGAGAGTACGTTGGAGGGCAGCTCCGATCTGCATCCCTATCCAGGAACGAGTAATGCTCAGTCGTGATCCTAGGTGGTCTGTCACGCCGGTTTGGCCAAAAAAGGTGTTGACATGTGAAATACTCGAGGAGCGAGAAGTTTTATTCTAACTGACGTTCACGAACTACTCGCTTTGCACATTGCAGAAAGGACTAGGACGGTAGACAGCTAAACAAAATGAATGGCCATCGCAAAGTGTGTGGAGTATTTTGTTGTTTCGCTTCATCAATTTTTCTTGGCTGTCGCATGCCGTTCAAATCTTATGTGCATGTGACCCATGGCAGGAGCCTGGGGTTCCTCTTCGCAGGTGCCTCTCGAGCAATCATGTTAAGACACCTTTTTGTGGTGGTGGGTATCGAATGATCAATATCACGCATCTCACTGCATGAGCACTATGTACGAACTTTCTGAAACTTTCAAAGAGGTGGGCGAGCTGCATTCCTTCCCAAAGCCACAGACGCAGAATTGTGAGATTGTAGTCAGTAAGCACGTTTTCACAGGTCGTGCAGGAAGGGTTCCAAAAATGTGCAATAGATGGCGGTTGCGGATCTGCGGACGCCGTGATGCTCTAGGGCCTTGGCCGCGGCATGCTGGTTAAGGCCGTAGTTCTAGGGCCTCGAGGGCTGTAGGGGGGGGGGGGGGGGGGGGGTGGGAGTGGAGTGGTGCGGTGAGGGTGGCTGTAAAAGTGTGGATGGAAATGTCGAGTTTTGAATTAGGCCAACCTTGAGATGTTATCAGAGGTCTATATTGGGAGGCAGAGGCTGGTTAGCTGAGACAACCAGTCCGAACGGCGTGCGCGCTTCTATCTGTAACGCGTCTATGTGCAGAGGAATAAGAACGTCAGGTAATTGTAGAATTTGTACCCTGCATGCCCTTTTTCATAAAAATCATCATATTAGTTTCTTATTTTAAAGTGGCCTTTTGAGAATGGAAGGGGTTGGAAAAACAGCATAAAAAACCAGTGATTACATCAACTTCCAGGCAAGGTGCTGGATGCCTGTGTCTGTGTTAACTGGTGCACTTTGTTTGCTAAATCAGGCTCTTGATTTTTCAGTGCATCACCACTAGAGGAGATAGACAACAACTTCATGAGAATAGAGGCATTAAATGGTGATGTTAATCTTTCAGCCAGCAATGCCCAGTGATAAAAGTGTAAGTGAGTGTTAGATGCAGCATAATTTTTTTGACAGCATGCAACAAAATCTGTCATCCACTCTGACTTCATGGCAGGGGCTGAAGGAGTTCCTAACCCAGCTTACAAACTTGAAATGCAATCTCAAGCTCTGTCAGACCCAGTCTGCAAAAATTGGCTGCTTTGCAGGATGTGTATGGGGACATTGATGCTCTGAGCCTCATGCTTATGTGTGCTGCGCTCAAGCTGGGCGAACTGCTCAATTTTCCATTTTTGTCAGAAATTGTCTCGAGATGTAGCACCTAGATGTGGGCTACAGTGCATGTCCTGGAAATATTGCAGTTATGTTACTGCCACATGTGACATGTTGCATAATATGTATATTTTGCAGTCTGGGCTGAGGCTATGTGGGACAAGTGGTGTAAGCAAGAGCACTTCTCTGGATGGTACTCTATTTAAGATAATGCTATTGTTTGATATTGTCTTGCAAAGGAGAGTTTGATAGCTAAAACTATATAGAAACCAAGCATTGCATGCATGCAGGTCATGCAGGCAATATGGTTGCAGGTTTGTTGTTCGAGAGCATGATGCAGGGTTGTTTCTGAGCAAGTAAATCAAAAATTAATTTTGTGTGTGCCTATGACAGACACCGCATTTTTGCTAGCATATCAGCACTAGACCCACCCATCCACACCTTTCAGTGAGTTTGTACATCAATACTGCACTTAACTGAAACTGATCCTGTAATTGCTAGGCCTACTGATATTGCAGCCTGATTTAAATTCATCCCAGAAATGAACTGTGTATGTATGATTACACACTGCAGTTTAGGACTGTTAAATGTCATCACTGAAATAAACTGGTACCACCATGGCCATAGCTGGTATAGGATATAGTGTTATTTTAAATGTAAAGGTTTTTCCCTTTGCTGATGTCATAAGTCCTCATGCTGAATTGCATCTGATTTCCAGTGAGCCATGACACGGCTAAGGGTCATCAAGGAGGCCACGCTGGATGGCACAATTAAGGAGGAGCCGCCGGATGATGACGTCACGCCAGATGATCTGATAACTATAGTCTCCGCCGAAACGGACTATCCCATGACGCTGGTTCCTGCCAATCTGGCTGGTCTAACCACAGCAAACCCAGCTGATCAGGGTAACTCGTCCGCGGTGGACGCGGTAGACACGGATGGTCCGGTCTCACAGGACTCGGACGATCCGGACCCGCCAGATCCGGACGATCCGGCCCGGCCGGACCCGGACCCGGACCGGCGAGTGGCGCCGTCTGGTCGGCCGGTGCGTTCCAGCCGGCGGACGGGGCCGACGCCGTGGCGGTGCGCCGCCTGCCAGAAGAGCATGCCCTCCTCGGAAGCCTACGACCGGCACATGGAGGAGCACGAGCGCCAGCTGGGCCGCCGCTGCCCCGTCTGCGCCAAGGTGCTGCGCGGCGCCGTCAGCGACTTCCGACGTCACGTGCGCCTGCACTCGGCTGAGAAGACGCACCGCTGCCAGCAGTGCGACAAGACGTTCACGCTGGCCAGCTATCTGAGGCGCCACGTGTACGCGGTGCACCGACTGGAGCGGCCGCACCGCTGCCCCGTCTGCCGCAAGGGCTTCAAGTACCCTAGCCAGATGCGGCTGCACCACATGACGCACACGGGCGAGAAGCCGGAGCGCTGCGACGAGTGCGGCAAGACGTTCCGCTCGCAGTGGTCGCTGTGCGTGCACGAGCGCATGCACCGGGGTGAGCGGCCGTACGTCTGCCGCTGGGAGGGCTGCGGCTACGCTGCCTGCGACGGCTCCAGTCTGCGCCATCACCTCAAAATGGTGCACACCAAGGAGAAGGCCGCCAAGTGTCCGCACTGCGACAAGACGTTCGTCAAGCCCAGTCAGGTGCGCATGCACGTGCGCATGACGCACGTGGGCGAGAAGAACGTCAGCTGTGACATCTGCGACCGCAAGTTCTTCAACAACGCGGCGCTGCGGGTGCACCGAGCCATCCACACGGAGGAGCGACTGGTCACGTGCCCGCTGTGCCCGGCCACCTTCAAGACCAGGAGCAACATGAGCACTCACGTGGGCACGCACACCAAAACGCCCGATCACAAGTGTACCATTTGCGGAAAGGGCTTCAAGTTCCCCGCCTACCTGGTCAAGCACATGGAGACGCATAACAAAGAGCGCGCCTTTAAATGCGAGTGTGGAAAGCGCTTCCGCACGGTGCGGTACCTGCAGCGCCACGCACAGAGTCACGAGCGCGGCAAGCGGTTCTCCTGCTCGCACTGCGCCAAGCGCTTCGTCTCAGCCGCCTCGGCCGAGAAGCACACACAGCGCTTCCACACGCGCGTGCCGTCCATCTGGTGCCTGCAGTGCAACACGGAGTTCCGCCGCGCCGCCAAGCTGGTGACGCACTACGGCGCGCGCCACCGCGCCGACGGCCCGTTCCACTGTCCCGACTGCGGCCAGGTGTTTAAGGCGGCGCGGCCGTTCGCCCGGCACCGCGGCAGCATGCACATGTCTTACGTCACCGACGGCAAGCCGCTGGCGGAGTCCGACGAAGCCTCGGAGTAGCCGCCGCCGCGCCAGCTCGGTCAGCGGCAGGCGCCGGGCGGTGGGCAGGCGGACGAAGTGGGCCGCACAGTTGTCGGCCCGCTCGGGCCCCTGCGGCCGTCAGGGAGTCACGTGCGGCGCCGCTAGCCCGTGGATGAAGGCACCGCTTCGTGACGCCATCGTGCCCGCTGCGGCGTCTCGGGTGTTCGGCGTCTAACATCCGTGATGCAGCGACCCATCGGACATGTTTCGGGGCCGTGTCGCGCTTCCAGAACACGCCCAGGGCGCGCTATCGGCGCCCGCTGGTCCTGCCGCGGACACTGCTGTCAGTGGGTGCTCTATCCCCTGTCCTGTCCGTTCCCTGTCCCGGACAGTTTACTTCCGGCTGCTGGCGCGAGGTCGCCTGCGCGCGGATGTTGTTCGTTCGGCGGTAAGCGACGAGCAGCAGCATCGCGGTGCTTTGCGCGGTGACCTGCCATCAATCCTCGCTCAGGTGGCAATGCCGAGCTGCGCGATAGTGGGTGAGGATTGTCGCAGTGGTAGCTGCTGGACGGCGCTTCAGTGTTGTCAGAGCCGCTGGTCGTTTCGGATACTAGAGTATAGTAGATGGCCATTTTATGTTGTAACAGGGTTCGTCGGACGCTTTTACGTGCGGTTCGTTTGAAGTTGAGAATGTAGGTGATGCCATGGAGGTGCGCTAATGCATTTTTCTCAGCTGGCTTGCTTCGTTCGGACTCTTCTGTTGTGTCCCATGGGTCTGGGTAGTTGATGGATGGTGGTAGTCTGTACAAACCATTTCAATGTCACTAGGTAGAGTTGTTGTGGTGAATGCAGCCGGTACGATTGAGCTAAATGATCCTTGTTGTGGTAGAAGTGCTGTCAATTACTTTGAATGTAACCATAAGGGTTGATGTTGTGCGGTCAAAATCTGAATGGAGGTAGAGATATTCAAACGGTTTTTTTCTAACAGTCTAGTCCTCAGGTGCATGACGCTGGTGTGCCAACCTACCGAGTGTCGTCTTTCATGTGTGCTCGCCTTTACTTTTGTTCAAATGCATCGCGTTTGGTTACATTTGACTTATTTCTTGTTTGGGCGGCTTTGTGGGCCGTCTTTGCAGCATGCTCTGTGTGTCCTTGCGAACGAAGTCATCGGTCGACCCGGGCCACCAGCTGACCGAAGGATACGTGACCTGAACGGTCAGTGATGACGTAGTTATGGTTATGTTGGGTGCTATGGTATGATATTTGGAGTCATGGCCGACCGTCACGTTGGCTTCAGCAACACGTAGCACAGATGTTTGAAGGATGCGCTGTGGTCTTTCCAAGGTATTCGCTTGCTGTTAGTACCTATCTGTTCTGTATCTGTTTGCAGTTTTGTTGTTCGCTGCCACACTTCCGCGGTTCAGATCATGCGCAGGCCATTCTGGAGGTGAGCATGGCACAGTGGTGCCTTTGAATGTGTTTCAGCGCAAAACTCCCGGGCCGGAGGCAGAACGCGACGCTAGCGCCATCTGAGCTGTTTTTTGCCGAAAAGGTAATTAGCTGCTCATTGGAGGGTAAATTACCGCCAGAAACTTTTGGGAAGACAGGAATCTTTCAAGTTTGGCCCTCTGAGCATGACTCCACAAGCAGCTGTTTATGTGAAAGAAAGGCTCTGGCTGTCGAAACCAGGTGAAGTCATCGGATATAATAAACGCCGTATATATATATATATATATATATATATATATATATATATATATATATATATATATATATGCCTACACATTTAGTCATACAAATGGTTATTATAACCGCTGCGGGTGAGCGAGAGGCGACGCGATGAAAAACTCCGGTTCGCGCACCGGGCTATCCGGTGTGTTCCCCAAACGTCTGACAGGGCTCGGAGTGGTGCCCGGAGTGGCTACACTGGCTTGGAGTGGTGTTCGGAAGGACTCCATTGGCTTAGAGTGGTGCTCGAAAGGGGTACATTGGTTTGGAGTGGTGGTCGGAAGGGCTACATTGGCTCGGAGTGGTGCTCGGAAGAGCTACATTGGCTCGGAGTGGTGCTCGGAAAGGCTACATTGGCTCGGAGTGGTGCTCGGAAGAGCTACATTGGCTCGGAGTGGTGCTCGGAAAGGCTACATTGGCTCGGAATGGTGCTCGGAAGGGCTACATTGGCTCGGAGTGGTGCTCAGAAAGGCTACATTGGCTCGGAATGGTGCTCGGAAGGGCTACATTGGCTCGGAGTGGTGCTCGGAAAGGCTACATTGGCTCGGAATGGTGCTCGGTAGGGCTACATTGGCTCGGAGTGGTGCTCGGGATGGCCACGTTAGGTTGGAGTGGTCCTGGGAATGGCTACATTGGTTCGGTCGCAACAACACGTTGCAACCGAAGCCTATGTTTTGCCCCTCCGATGTGCAGACAAAGGAGGCAATAACATCCGTGATGGGAGTCAGCTTAGTCGGCTAACAAGGTCAGCTTCTGATAGAAAAGACCACGCGACCGACCTCGAATGATCACGATGCCTGCCCTTTGTCGCGGGCAGCTGGACTCATCCGGTCGGTAAGGACGAATAATGTGGCAAAAAGAACGCTCACTTGTCCGTTCTTACAACTGTTGACAGAACGGAGCCGGCCGCGAGCAGCCCTCGCGTGCGTCCGAGGCATCAGAGGCCAGTGAGATGCCGCCGCCAGGTCTGGGTGCTCTGGAAAATTTGTCACATCAGTGGCGTAGTCAAAGGGGGGGGGGGGAGGAGAGCAGAGCCCCCCTCCCCTGGAAAGGACGGGACACGTGAGATTGAAGACTTGGATAGTTTTGATAGCGTTAGGTGACCTGGGGCCTCTGGAACATTAAACACTGACTTCGAAGCATCTAGATCGGGTACCGAATCTAAAAGGCTTCCCTGAATAAAACAAAACAGGACAGCTGTACCGACGACGTGGGGTCTCTGTGGCTAAAGGGACACCGTGAGCCCCACTTTGGCCCCCTTCTGGGCGAAATTCTGGCTACACCACCGAGCCACACTCGGTGTGTCGCTGATATCGTGACTTCCATTGTCGTCTGTTGGTCTGTATTGGTCGGTCCGGAGATGAACACACGATCTGTAACTCTCTGCAGGAGGAGGCGACTCGCCCGGCCCAGCGGCTGCTGCCAGGCAGCCAGGGAGGCTGACTGACGCATCTGGGTATCACGCTGGGTGATCGAATTAAGGCAGCGAGAGGGGATGACTGATCCCCGTAACGACCAGGATTGGTTATATCCACCACCGTCTCACCAAACACCCGTGACCGCGATGCAGCTGTCGCCCATGAGCGGCGGCTCGCCAAGGACAGTCGTCATGCTAGCCAATATGCGCACACCGAAACTTGACTACGGAGCTCGTCGCACCCAACCAGTGGCGGAACGAAACGAGGGGACCACGGGGTCATGCCCTCCATCCGGTGGCGTCGAGGGAGCCTTGGGTTCCAAAGGGGTCCATGACCGGTCGAACGGATCCTTTTTTTACAAAAAACAACAAATTTGGACGTCCTTGTGCCTCCAGGCGTCCAAGCACAGTCGGAAGCAAAAGTGAAGGGCCCGTGGGCAGTCAAAAATGATTCCCCGGTTATTGGGAGGGTGGCGATAGAGGAGATTCTGAGCCTCATCACGCTGTCCACAGGCTTTACGCCGTTCCGGGGGCCCTATATGCTCATTCGCCGGATAAATCAGATTGGTGAAGAGCCTTCTGCGTTACCCTCGATCCCTTTGCATCTGTTCGGGGGGCCCCACACTGGTGATGGGCACCATTCACTAACATGCCGGGGCACTCTTGATAGAACGGGGACCCTCCATGGATTTTTCCGTTTCGCCCGAAAGGCGTAATATGTTGTTTCCTGGGGCCCCATATTCTAACGTGCCGAGATACTGTTTGCTGCTTAGGGTCCTTCACGTTGCTGTTGAGTTCTTTCTTCTTGCTCGGAGGGCCCTGCGCTCTGCCCGGCACCCTATATGTCAACCTGCCCGGGCACTACCGATCGTCCAGGGGGCCATCACATTGATCTCCGGTTGTTCTCGCTTGCTCTGAAACCCTTCAGTGCTGACGGCAGCTTCTTTGTTGGCCTGCCTCAGCCTCTTCAATCGCTTCGTCCCCTACCGTCCCCCTACGCCGTTGGCGGGGGTCTAAATTTGCATTGGCCGGGGTACTCTAGATCGTTCCCTAGCCCATCACATTGGTCGAGGGCTCTTCCATTGAAGCCAGAAGAATTTTAGTTTGTTGCCGTAAGCCCCACATGTGCTCGCGAGCTCCGCGTGTTTCGCCTTCTCGTGCTTCGCCACAGGCCTAGCTGAATTAATTCACGTACATGAGTCTGAAATCTACACTCTGTGACGATTTCCTTCGGCGTCTCAGTTTCAAAGCAGCACTGGGATATGCTCCGACTTAGTACGTGCAGTCGCAGGAGATAACTTTACGCGCCGCTGTCGTCGAATATGTCATCTCCGTCGTTTAACGGATGTGTGACAGTTATTACACTTGTGCGTTACGTACTTACTGCATTTTAAATGCTATGCTATTGTGTGCTTCTTTAGCCAAGCAAGAACTCTGCATTAGTTGTCAGTCATCGGTTGATCACATTGGCCATGCTAAATCAAGTGTCGTGCTTGACTTAAATGATACTTATCAGCCGAGTTTAGCTCATTTTTCCATATATTCGCCAAGACAGTTAGCCTCAATATGACAGGATGCACTATAATCTGGAGAAAACTAACGCGCTCCATGAATGTACATATTATATGTGTGCCACGCCTAGTTTCCTTAGCGTGCGCACAGGAAGTTGGTTCCCCTTATAACAAATAGGATTCATAAGAATTGTAATTTCTTTTAATGCAGAGGTCTCAAACTCCAGGGGCCCCACAATGTTGCTCGCCTTCTTCACCTGACGAAATCCTGGATCCACCACTCACCTAAATGTTCCAGGACTCCCTCTTTCCCCCCTCTCTTTCTTTCTCCCCCCCCCCTCTCTCTCTGTCTCTCCCCCCCCTCTCTCTCTCTCTCTCTCTCTCTCTCTCTCTCTCTCTCTCTCTCTCTCTCTCTCTCTCTCTCTTTCTTTCCTTTCACTCTCTCGTTGTCTCTCCTTCTTTCCATCTCCCACCCTTCCTCCTTGTTTCCCTACCTTCGTCGATCTTGTCCCATTCCCCGCCCTTCTTGTTATTTTGATTACATCTGTACGCTTAAGACAACAGGCCAGCCACTCGAGCTGGCAAACATTTTAAGGAGATATTGGACATATTAAAGTGTTTGAGTAATTACTAACTCATTCACGCCGTCGTCAATGCATGCACGCACACCAAAGTTGGAGGCCTTCGATTATTGAGCTATCTAATGCGGATGTCGAAAACAAACGTTAGAAATCGTGACAAAGCGTTCAAGACACCGTGCATTGACAGCATACTTTTACCATGAACATTTAAATTAATGCCCAAAAAACCCTTAAAATTTATCGAAAGATAGCACTGTGCGATATTCCACACCAAATAATCACGTCCATTGCAGTGATCACAAACCCAACCTTCCTTGCCCTGAATGCCAAGCCGTCGTGTGATCAATGCGGGCGAAAAACGATCCCACTGAGCCCGCAGCTCAGTACAGTATTCACCTCGACACGCTGCAGCCATTCCGACTGAGCGGCGCTCACTTTCAATAATCAATAGCGCTTGTGCCGAGAGCGTGACGGCGGCGGCGGGCGGCGGGCCGGGCGGACCTTTGTATGCCGCCGCCGCCGCCGCCGCCCGCGCGCCGCCTGTCCGGCCAGCCGCCGCCACCGTATGAGAAACAGTCAGCTGTTTACCTGCTCCGCCGGAACGAGCGCTCGTGAGGCAGAGCGAACCGTTCATAGAACGCCGTCAGCAGCAATGCGGGGTGAAATGGCCGGCTCCGCCGCGGACGTTGATGCCCAGGAAATTGGATTCGCCGCAGCCCTCCGTGATCAGGTTTGATGGAAGAGCGCTGGGTTTGAATCTGGGTTCTAGCTGCTTACCTTGGGCATAGCTAGGTAGCTAATAAATGTCACTATCAAAGATGTTCTTAAATGATCATTTAAGCACAACGGACGCAGGTATTGCAAACGACGAAACGGCAGCTTCCCGGGAAGCTTGAAGGGAGGGGAAAATGCATAAATGCTTAGGTTGATTGCAAATCTGCCGTTTTATTGAAATGGCCCCAGGCCTTTTGTGCCGGCTTCACGAGCATGTTACTATCTATTATAGTTTAGATGGGCTATTTTGAGAGATAATCGCAGCGCGACCGGGATATTTTGTCCATGGTATTTAGTGGAATGAGAGGTGGAAAATGAACCGATAGTGATAACCACAGCTTCTAATCAGATGTCAGGTCCAACGTGGCTATCACTGTTCTCTTGAATTAGTGTTGTCAGCAGTTTTGTAGTTCAGTAACAAAGTGTCATTTTTTCATCGTCCTTCTCTGCAGGGGTGACTGGATGTCAACAGTCTTGCTCAACCCATGTACCCACCGTTTTGTATCGTTTTGTCGCTGGGCTAAGAATAGCGGCATGCTGTGGGGATGGTCTATCACGATGATATATAATATCAAATAATCGGGACTCCGGTTCAGTGTGACAGACAGTTCGACCGATCGGGCGCGGGTGGGAGTCGGCAGCTCCGTGAGTGGAATACTGTGCCGCAATACTTAATTGCGATGCGGCACAGCGCAGTATCCAGGCGTTTGAACCGGGAGGCATCGTCGGATCCGTAATAGGAAATTATCTGACGGGATGAGACAGGATGATGCACTTAACCTTCCTTGAAATACGCTGTCGAATTGCAGCTGAATAAATCAGGGCGTTTATACCAAGGATGGGTGCTGAGTTCAGGGCATACTGCACGCCTCGATGAACCAAATACGGGTCGAGCGGTTTGGCCTGCCGTCATTAGACCAGGATTAAGTTCTATCAGATTGGCTGCATATATCCCTATTGCCGGCGACTGTTTTGACTTTGAAAACAAACTTAGCATTATGTTCTGGCTCATGGGATATATTTTCACGCTTAACACGCGCCCGGGTGGTTGGTTGGATAGTTTTCGCTCGGGTGGGAGGTCAATTTGACCCCCACCCCCGAGATTTCAGAAAATAAGAGAGCTAAAGACACCAAATTCACGTGATGTGTTGAGCGGTACGTTAATTCACTTAGGTCAAAGTTTGAGGTTCTTAGGCCATGACCATCGGGTCAGATAGGTCAAACAAGGTCAAATTCCAGGTTGGTCTCCAAAGTGCCCCCAGAACCTAGATAACTGTTCTAAGGTCACAAAATGTCACATGATCTTCCATGGTCAGTGACCTTTTTCGGCATTTTGAAGGTCATGGTGACCAAATCATAAAAGACTGCTTTGATTGTTGCATTTGAATAAGCGACAGAGATTATGCTAGGCAGTGTGTTCCTTAAAACTAAATGTTAACCTGAGTCATTTTGGGTCAGTGACCTATTATGACCTCTAGAAATCCCATGGAAGATGTGTAACGCGGTTCCTGTTATCAATAAATTCGAAATGAGCACCAGAAACTACCCTATGCAGCAAGTCCCAACTTAATAAAACAGGTTGGTTTTGACCTCGGTCTGACCATCATACCTGACCTTATCTCAACGTAATCTGTTCATTCAAGTGTTTCGTTGCTTAAGAAAGTATCTCAGAGGTATATGATTTCGCCTAGCATTCCGTTGTTGCATCAGTTTAAACGATTCTCTAGAAATTGCATCCGCTAACATCATGGCTACCCTTGACCTGCCATAGATCAGCGACCTTGCAAGGTGCATCTTAATTTGTGATACCAGACAATCCGCTTTTTAACACGCGCTCGGGTGGGAAGGGGGTCAAATTGATCCCCGGAAGGTTTTTCCAGAATGGTTTCCGAACGGCATGGCGTAGCCGCGCCAAATTTTGCATACTGTAGACAATTGAACGGCGAATCGTCTGACGTGAAAAGCTTAGATTTACCTTGAAAGCTCGCTGACCTACGGCAGGTCAAAGTCAGGCCATGGTTTCAGCGAAGACAATTTCTGTGGAATCGTCTAATCTGATAGAATAACGGAGTGTTTGACCAAGTCATGCATCCCTGAGATGCTTTCTTAGGCACCACAAATACTGAATGAGCAAACAACGTTGACCTGAGGTCAGTTATGAAGGTCAGACCAAGGTCAAAACCAACCAGATTTACTACTCTAGGGCTTGCTGTATGGGACAGTTTGTGGTGTTCATTTCAAATGTATTGACAGCAGGAACCACGTTATAATCTTCCATTGACTTCTTTGAGGTCGGAACAGGTCATTGACCTAAGATGACCCGGGTCGACATTTTGCTTTAGGAACACACCGCCTAGTGCAATCTTTGTCGCTTATTGAAATGCAAAACTCGGAGCAGTATTGTATTTTTCGGGTCACCATGACCTTCAAAAGACCAAACAAGGTCACTGGCCTCAAATGGGTTTGTGACCTTTTGCTTAGAAACAATTGCCTAGGTTCTGGGGGCCCTTTTGGAGACCAGCCTGGAATTTGACCTTGTTTGACCTTATTTGACCTGAAGGTCACAACCTAGGAAGCTCAAACTTTGACCTAAGTGAGTTCATGTTCAGATCAAGACACCCTGTAAGTTTGTGTCTCTAGCTTTCTTAGTTGTTGAGATCTCAGGGGGGTCAAACTTAATGGCGACACTATAGTTTCACCGGCAGCTGTTTTTGATACATTGTCAGCCAATGCTCCTGCACTCCCAGATCAGAGGGAGAGCTCCACGTGGCAGCTAAAAAGCTACCTCCTGATTCATGTCTAATCCAATAATTTCTCACTGTCCGTCTGCCCGTTTGTCCTCTCGTCCATCCGTCCGTTCGTCCGTTTATCCGTCCTGTTTCCGTCTTGAATTTTCGTCTGTTTGTCTGTGTGTCTGTATGTCTGCGCCCAATGTTTTAAGCCAGGCGCAAAGCGCAGACAGCTGAGCGGATTCGTGAAATTTGTGCATCAGACGGCCAGTTTATCGTTCGTAGCGATCCATTACGTGAGTTTACGACTACGCGATATTGGCGTCGGCTAAACAAGCGCAAGAGGAATGAATGTCTTGGCATTTAGCAGGAAGTCATGCTTCGTTTGTGTCGGAAAAAGTAAAAATGTATGCATATGCAGGAGGAAGTATGAGACCTTTGACAGCATGCTTCTAAGCTTGAAAAACGATGAGCGCAGCGTCTCACACACAATAATTGACTTAAACATTCCAGTTTTAGAAAACTCATCAAGCCAGGGCGTGCGTCCCTGAGATGTGAACCAATGTGCTGTGACTGGAGGCAGTGCTTTAACAACGTCAACTGCGCTGGTTCTTCACGTTTCAAAGCGAGCTGAAAGCGTGTTTTGATTCAATAAACTTCGAGATTCCGTCTACCTGTCTGCGCGTATTGGCCATACGGCCAGTTCAGGCGATGCACAATGAAGGCATTCTATGCGCGCACGACGGTCTCAGCCTTTGTGACGATCCACGACAACAAATTGTTTCGATCTCAGAGACCGCCGTCTGTGGCAGCGCGTCGGGAAAAAGGAATGTTTGAGTATTTTGCAGGAAGCACGTGTTTCGTTTACATGGGGAAAGGAGGACCGAGGCCACGCCACTGAAAACATATCGCAATCGCGCGAGTGTTGCTGAGCTGAGGCTCACCATTAACAGGAGGCAGTCGGTTCAGGCAGGTGACGATATGTAAGAAATATGTAGCAGCGCCAGCGGTGTTGCCGCCTGGTGCGACACAGGGAAGGCGAAGGCAGCGAAGTTCCGCTGTTTGGCGACTGTCGAACGATGTTCCATTGTTTGACAGCCGTCGCTCTAATAAATCGGCTCAGCCTTTCTCCGCCTTCACACTCGCCCGGGTGTGGGGGGGGGGGGGGGGGGGAGAGGGAGGTGAGTCAATTCGATCCCTGAGGATCTTCAGAACAGCTTCCAAATGGATCGGTGTAACGATGCCGAAATTTGGATTGACTTGATTGGTACACAACTTTGTATAAAAGTGAGCGATTAAATAGTCAATCTTTTGGTGAAAAGGAATGGGATAAACTATTCAGGGTCGCGGACGTGTAGCAGATCGAAGTGAGGCCATGGTTGTCAGCAAGGCAAATTCTTAGGAAAGCTTTCAAGCTGATGTGACAACAAAGTTTTGGACGGAGTCATGCATACTGAGGTGCCCTCTTAGACGATTTTAAGAATCATTGTTACTGTTAGTGGTTTACCCTGTTTCAGGTGTAAATGGCAAATCTGTAAAGGTCAACACAAAAGGTATTTTGGTACTAGAAATCTTGATGTATGGGATAAAACTTAATTTATGGGATAGCTTTCACGACTATTTCAAACGGGCTGGGATACCAGGTGGTGCCTCGGTGATGAGGAAGAAAAAGTGTGCTGTAAAGGAACTATCAAATGGTTGCATTTTGTTGTATTTTATGCCATCAATCGGTGTAATGCAATATGCAGAGGTTACGTACCAATCCAACTCACCCCGTAAGGAACTCTTACACGAAACATGTCTTCCCATTCCACTGAATCGTATGGCCAGCTGACGTGTCAGTGGGGTCACGTGCCCCTCGCATTTACAGCATTGCCGTTCACCACTTGGCTCAGGCACTGCTGGGAGCGGACGGATTTAGCGCCGAGGAACCGGCGTCCTACACGTCATCATATGCTATCACGGGGCGATGCTGGCTGGATGCTAGTGTATCGTTACGGTCCTGCTGCAGCTGACCTCCCGCACCAAGGATTAGCCATCGGTCGCAGAACTTTCCTGTACGCAATATTCTTTGTCTTGCTTTCTCGTAACAGGAATAACAGGTCGGCTGCTCACCCTGAAGCAGCCGACGTAAGCTCGACCCCGGGAAAACCCTGGCTCAGTCAGGTGGAGACTAATGACCTCCAGAGACTGACCTAGGCTGGTTTGCATGGTCACCGTCTAGCTCCGCCTGACGGGAAATGGTTTCCGCTTAAATTCGAAGGGTACGTCGGATGAGATGACCAGGATTCTTTGAAATGAAGACGTTCACCCTGTTGACCTTGACGCTCATCACGGTCGTCACTGCAGAAGCTGAGGGAACCCAAGTAGGAGCATGATGGGTGCGCTTCTCTCGAACACGAAGTTGTGTGATGACAGCCTTGATGGCCTCAAACTGTTGAGAGGTTCCAATCGGTGATTCGCAGCCTCCCCTGGGTCTGGGAGACATGTTGCGCATCTATTTGCAGGTTCTTGGCTCTCCACGCTGCTAACCCAGAGGCTTGGTGTTCATATCATCAGCTGCAAATAGTTGAGCGCCAGGATGACCTGCTCCTTGAGCAGGTCATCAGGTCAGGTCAGGTCAGCGGATCATATCGTTGAGCCTGATATGTTGAAAATCGATAACTTTAGATTACAGCTCTGAACTGATAATGCCAAAAATCCAACACCCAGGCATTTTTCTTACGTCAAACTGTGCATTGCTTAGCACAAGGCAGTCATATTCTTTGCCGTTCTCATAGCTTTCAAACGGCGCGGAGCCAGCCGCTACAAATGCAAACCTTACGTGGCAAGCTTGCTCGCCAGCATGTTCAGCAGTCCGATCTGGACCAAAGTGTAGGGGTGTAGCTTCCTATTCAGCTGGGTGTGGGGGAGGAAGCTTCGGCTTCCCAAGCTTGTGCTCCAAATGCCCTCAATTTTGAGAGAAAAGTGGACGAAATCCGGAGAGAAATCCGCTTGTTGGTGAATTTCAGGATGGGTTTCATGATTATTTGCACGGCCCAGCCTCCCCCGCCCCGATTCATTCTGCGAAACTACGCCCCTTGCCTAAGTGTGACCTACGCCTTCCTCTTGTCACCCTGATCCAGAACACATGAGGTTTTAGAGGTTTACCTCCGATGTGTTACCGACAACATGTTCTCGTGCTAGTAGGGGAAACGACAAAATTTCCCATTTGTTACATACCTAAGACTCCTTGATCACAAGGCGGTAAACACTTTTGTTATGTTGACTTAACGAATTCAGAGCTGGTCACTGACCTAACAAGGCCTCGAAGATGAGAAACTTGCCGCCCAAGACAGTCCTTGGTGTTATTTCAAGTTCAAATATCAAAATGATGCCGAAGGTTTCTGTCATTCTGACGCTCCAAATGTTAGATGAGGCCACTTATCTGAAATGCCTCTGGGTGACGTTTTGCTCAGACAAGAGGCCTAGGTTAAACGTGGCTGCATTAGCAGATCCGAAGGGACTATGAGCACTGGTCTAGAATTCGATTCTTTTTTCCTAATTTGACACGAACTGACGCGAAAAGTACGGCATAGAGATCTATATATTCCCACAGCAAGTTCACATATATTCCCACCTACCCTGTGAACCTGTCATACGTTTGATACCTCAGAAGCCCAAACTGGCTGCCCACGTTCGCCCGAACGTGTCGCATTCAGCTGGCGCCCGGACACGTTATGCATAGAGCCTAGATTCACGCGATATATGCACTGTTTTGGAACCTGCCATCTTCCCGCCATGCAGTCGCCTTTTCATGGGGGTGGATATATCGAAGATGGTGTTGCTGCTGAGACGACACGGCGTGTGGGATGGGTCACGGCATGTGGAATTGGTCACGGTATGTGGGATGGGTCACGGCATGTGAAATTGGTCACGGTATGTGGGATGGGTCACAGCATGTGGGATGGGTCACGGCGTGTGGGATGGGTCACGGCGTGTGGGATGGGTCACGGCGTGTGGGATGGGCCACGGTGTGTGGGATGGGCCCCAGCGTGTGGGATGGGTCACGGTATGTGGGATGGGTCACAGCATGTGGGATGGGTCGCGGCATCGCGGCATATGGGATGGGTCACGGCGTATGGGGTGGGTCACGGCGTGTGGGATGGGTGAGATGTGGCGGATCGCCGCACGGTAGCTGATCCGCTGTGCCCAGTGGTTGTTTCATTAGCGACGCCGTGCGGTGCCATGCTGGAGGAGGGGGAGGGGGGGGGGGGTTGCAGCGTGAATTAATGGTGTGTGACAGAATGGCCGTCGTGTCGCGGCCGATTCAGTCGCGGCCATGCAGTGCTGGCAGCGGTGGGCATGACAGCAGCAATTATCCCGCTCGCAACCGCCCGATGGGATGCAGATACGGCCGTGTGTAGTAAAGGCCAAAGCAGCGATGTGCACGTCACACTGAGGTGTGCAGTGTAAGAGTATGTAGACAATAAGCATTGCAGATCTTTCAGGGAAGAGTATGCCCAAACCCAACAGCCCAACTCCGTAGCCAAAAATAATTGGCATCATGCACAACCATGATTCGTACAAAATATTCAGGGCTGCAAATAGCTTGCAGTGCAAAACGGCTGTGTAGAGCGTAACTGTCACCTCACCACTAACCGCAAAAATGCAAACTAGGCACTGCCAAGCATTTGTAGGCCATAGCCGTGGCAACGAGTGCACATGAATCCCCACGTAAACTCTTCTCCAAATACAGATCAGATGCATCTACCTTTCCCTCCATGTGACTCTGCCACTCCCCAGCGGTGTCCGGGTGCCACGAGCCGACCCGGTCGTCGCCCGCCACAGCGCCAGCCGCGGCGGACCGCCCGCCCCGTCGGCTCGGCAGCGCGTCGTTAGCGACGCGGCGCCTAATGTCTCCGCTGACGGGCGGCCGGCCGGCCGCCGAGCCCGGCCGGTTGCGGTGCGACTAATGCGTCGACGCCGGCCCGCTGGCCCCGTCCGCTCCGTTGGACGGCCCCTCGACGGCCGGTTGTAGGAGGGGGGGGGGGGGGGGGGCCGCGGCCGCGCCGCTGACGCCGGTGCCGGACGTGCGTGGTCGCGGCGGAGTGGCGGCCGGGTGGGGATTTTGGAGGTCGAACCGCGAGCTGGAGGCTGGGTTCCCTCCGTGGCCAGGGCTCGCGGCAGATGAGGCAAAAGGCAAAGACGAAACCGGTCTTCTTCAAAAGTTGCGGCTTTGCTTTGTGTATAACTTTGCGGCGTTCGAGGAGAGCACCGATACGTATGTGGATTCCTAACATGACTCTGCTTTCTACTTCTATTCGTTGGTGTTCTCATCTTGCAGGTTTTGAGTCGCACTCAGTATGATTTGCAAAG
Organism: Pollicipes pollicipes; assembly: GCF_011947565.3. Taxonomy (NCBI): domain Eukaryota; kingdom Metazoa; phylum Arthropoda; class Thecostraca; order Pollicipedomorpha; family Pollicipedidae; genus Pollicipes; species Pollicipes pollicipes. The sequence goes on along the minus strand of NW_023596576.1, from coordinate 21,959,810 downwards.
GGAAAAGTTTATGTGCGCCTGGCGAACGTGTCGAAGTCACATTTAAACATGATTAAGCCCTCACAAATGAGAGTCGATTTAGTTACCGACTTAAAACCGATACCGTAAATGTTTCTTTGAAGCCATCCAACTTCTGAAAACTTCCCGCCTTAGACCCGAACAAAGTTAGCCGAAGGTTTTTATGCCGCCTCGGCGCTTCATTGCTGCGGATTCCCGGCGATTGTGAGCGCGGACCGCCCGCAGGCCGTTCCAGCGTCGTATGCGGCCGGAAGCGCTTGTGCCGTGCAGGCGGGCGCCGGCTGACAGCGAACAGGGGCGCTGCCGTCGCCGCCTGCTTTCCACCGCTGATAATCGGCTGTATGCCGGGCTGGCGAGCTGCAGGCGGCCCGCCGCTGAGCGGCGTCCGCCATGCATATCGGGCTAGGTTGTGCCCGTTGGTGTTCGACGCACGTCGGCCCGAGCGGGCCTACACGCGCCGGCCGGCCCGTCGGCGGATTCGGCCCCCGCGCGCCGCGTCGGCCGTCGCCACCACACGCGTAATAGTGTAATAATTTATTTTTGTGACTGGTGGGAGGTAGCGAATACTCTGAAGAAACGGGGAGATGCACGCTTGGCTGGTGGTAGACGGAGCGGGGAAGGGGAGAGGCTTGGCTGTCGCGGCGCCAGAGACGGTGCGTGGACACTCGGCCGCGGGAGAGAAAGCGGAAAGCCCGGCGAGGGTGAGATTGTGAAAATAACGGCCGCTTGAGGCAGTGGAACCGGCATACAGGACATGAGGCAGGTAGCGGGAGAAGAGGCGGGGGCTGGCAGGCATAATGAGGAGTGAAAGGAACAACGACGACGAGGGTAGACGCAGCAGTTGCTACGGTCTCACAAGATCTGACTCAGCTCTTGTGCAGATGAAAAGATAGGCGACCAGCAAGTGGCGGGGCGCAGCAGAGAGAGAGAAAAAGAAAGAGAGATAGGGTGAGAGAGCAAAAGAGAGAGAGAGGGAGAGAAAGGGAGAGAGAGAGAGGGAGAGAGAGAGAGCAAAAGAGGGAGAGAGAGAGGGAGAGAAAGAGAGGGAGAGCCGCATAAGTGCGCCCCGGGCTGCGCGCACCGAAAAATAAGACATGACATTGAAGACGCACTTACAACTAAATCGGAACACGAAACAGTACGACAACATATACGGGGAGCAGCAGAGGCGATAAGCGCGTGGACCGAGCCGCGCGGACCTCTATTTACAGCCGAGTTCAGCGCGGCGAGCACGAGCGGCGAGTCTCGCCGAGCGCGCAGCTCAAAACAATGTCAACAACGCGACCGGCAACCGTCAGTCGGGACAGCGGCGACGGCCTCTGAAAATGATGGCCGAGCCGACCTGGCCGGCGCCCGGACGTCACGCCTAAGCGGGACTTGTTAAGGCCGCCCGCCGCGAACGTGTAAAACAAACTAGACGCTACTTGTCACGCTAAACCATGCGACCGCCCGCGCGCGAGCCGCCGCGGCCAGCACAGAATCATCACAACCTGAAACGAACGGCCGGCGCGCGCTTAACCTCAGCATTAGGAATGAAATGTAACGGTAGGCTACGTGCAGCTGTCCGTCCACTGCGCCCTAGATCACAGAAGTATCCCTCACAAGTTCGTTTCCTTTCCGCAAGGCACTTGGCGGCGGCGACGGCGGCGGCGGCGGCGGCGGCGGCGGCGACGGCGGCAGCGACGGCGGCGGCAGCGGCGGTGGTGGTGGCGGCAGCGGCAGCGGCGGCGGCGGCGGCAGCGGCGGCGGCGGCGCGCGGCCGGGGCGTCACGCGTCCCCTGTGCCCAGGTGGTTGTGTGGCAGCGTCCGGCGCGGCGGCGGCGGCGCTGTCGGCGGCGTGTTAACCGTGTTGCTGCGTACCACCGGTGGCACGGCCGGCAGCGAGGTGACGTTGGTGGAGCGCGTGATGGGCGGGTGCCGCGGCGGCGATCGCTGCAGCGCCATCTCCGGGTGCAGTGTATGCGGCTGCCGGCGCTGCTCCAGCTGCTCTTGGTGTGCGGCCAGGCAGCGCTGCAGCACCTCGGGCAGCTGCTCCAGCTGCTCCTGCACGTTGGCCAGCCGCTCCTCCATGCTGCTGACGCGCTCATCGGCCAGCTCCTGGCGTGCGTTCATGTCCACCACCAGCTCGTACACCGAATTCTGCACCTGCAACACGCGCGCCAGCTACTGTAAGCGGTGTCAGTGGGTTCACTCTTGATGGCGCGTTCGTTCTGACGTCGCTCAGGGGCGGTTATGACCGTGCATCGTTGTGGTTTATGCAACGGGGCGCAAAGGTCTCTGGAACGGGAACGTGAACCGGGCAGGAAATAAGACCGAGTGTTCATGTGTGAAAGGCCATCCTGGAACCAGACTTTCATCGGCCCACAAACGCGATTAAACAAACACGGCTGTTCCATCGTGGCGCTGGGGTCCCGAGGTCCCGCCACGCCCAGGCACAACCCGAAACCAAGCAGACTGCCAGTACGAGCACCACCAGAACGTCCTGCGGCCAGCGACAGACAGCGCCATGTCGCTTCAGGGCCAAACCGAGCAGCGGCCTACGACGCATCCTCAGCAGTCGTGCCTAAGCAAAAGGTGTGGGAGTCAGTGGGAGGCGTCACGTCGCGCCGACGAGGGCAAGGACACGGCAATCTCCCAGCGGCTCCACTGGCGGCCCTCTGGGCGGCGCACTGCGTCAATGGTCCGCCGACGCATCGCCGCCGCCGGCTGATCCGACTCCTCCACGCCCTGATCCGCCCTCCATTTTGGGCCTATCCTCCGCGAAAATGGAAAATTCCCTCGCCGTGTGACGCGCGCCGAGTCAAAGGCGGCGGCTGACATGACGACGCGGCAATCGATGGCCGCCGGATAGCCGGGAGTAGGCTTCTTTAATCAAAACGCCGGCCTCTGGCGAACGCGGCGCGCCAACCGTCGTAATTTGTCACAGCCCCAGTTTGGATGGCGCTGATATGAGCAGGCGCGGCGGATGTGCGAGTGATGACATACGAGCACGCGGGCGCTCCGCCGCCGCCGCCGCCGCCGCATTCTCCGCGCTCGAGAATTCCGCTACCTCGGCTGCTTCTCCACGAGAAAAAATGAAGCGTGCTTGAACGGTGTTTATGACTGCACCCAGGAGAACATATAAATAATACAACAGTGGCGTAGAGCAAGATGGTGGAAACAACATGTCAATGTCCAACCCTTTGGGACTCATTGGCTTCTGGTACGGTTGACAACAGCTGAAGAGTTCTTTTTCTAATCTACTGTCCTGCTCCCCTCTCTCTCCCTTCCTCCCTCCCTCCCTCCCTCACTCCCCTCCTCTCTCTCTCTCTCCCTACCTCTCCCCCTCTCCACTGCGGTGCTCCTTTAGGGCGCCCCGCCTCTGCGGACGAGGCGAGCGGCACCGGGAGATCCCCACCAGCGCGCCGGTCATCCTACCCTCGGACAGTCATCGGTGTCGACTCGGGTGACCCGCCATTACCGGGCGCGTCATGTTTGATTGGATGTGGCACCTCCAGAGCACACGGCCGCTCGGAGAAATGAACGTCGCCCGTAATGATCAGATCGTCTGGCACCGGTTGTCGTCATTATGGCAGCCTCCGCACAGATCCTGGCTCGGCAGATATGACTGTCGGAAGGGCGGACGGACGGCTGGAGGGTGAAGTGGGCGGACGGAGCTGGAGGGTGAGGGTGGACGGACGGCTGGAGGGTGAGGTGGGCGGTGAGAGACGATCGACGAGGTCATGAGACTGTGCGCTGGCTGCCGGAGTGATGGGACTATGAGCTGGCTGCTGGAGCGATGGGACCGTGGGCTGGCTGCGGGAGCGATGGGACTGTGGGCTGACTGCTGGAGCGATGGGACTGTGAGCTGGCTGCCAGAGTGATGGAATTGTGAGCTGGCTGCCAAAGTGATGGAACTGTGAACTGGCTGCAAGAGTGATGGAAATGTGAGCTGGCTGACAGAGTGATGGAACTGTGAGCTGGCTGCCGGAGTGATGGGACTATGAGCTGGCTGCTGGAGCGATGGGACTGTGAGCTGGCTGTCGGAGTGATGGGACTATGAGCTGGCTGCTGGAGCGATGGGATTGTGAGCTGGCTGCTGAAGTGATGGGACTGTGAGCTGGCTGCCAGAGTGATGGGACTGTGAGCAGGCTGCTGGAATGTTGGGCTTGAGAGCTGGCTGCTAGCATGTTGGGACTGTGAGCTGGCTGCCTTAATGATGGGACTGACGGTTGGCTGTTGAGCGATGCGACCGAGGGCCGAATGTTGGGGTGATGTAACAGAGAGCTGGATTCTGGAGTGATGGTATTGAAAGTTGGCTGTTGGGTGATGAGACTGACGGTTGGCGGGTTATGGGATTGAGAGCTGGCTGTTAGAGTGATGGGATCGAGGACTGGCTGCTGTCTGATGAGACTGAGGGCTTGACTGTTGGGGTTTCGAGACTGAGGGCTGTCTGCTGGTAAGGTTAAGGTCTGAGAGCACCAGTTTTGATGGGTTCCGAGCACATCGCTGTTCCTTTGGTGAGCTCAAGATTCAAAAGCTGCCTGATGAGTGGCAATGAATAGGCATGTATTATAATGGCGAGATAGAAGGAACCCACTTATATCGTTATGAGGCAACTAAGGAATGCTGGGTAGTGCAGCTGTAACTTACTTCTACAGAACGTGGTCCAAGATGATAAAAAACAATTTTTTTTTTCTGGTGGACTGGGTAGATCGAGAAAAAAAGATAAAAAACCCGAACCAGAACCTGAGTCTGTTTTTCAGCGGATTCCAGGTCCTTCGTGGCTGGCTTCCGCTCGCCCCTGTTAGGATTCGCTGCTCCCATCTCGCCTGCAATATCATGGTGTAGCCCGTACTGATGAACGGCCCCATTTCCCGCCGGAAATGATAGCTCTGGCGCCACAGGCGTGCCCCTCAGCCCACTGTGACGGATCTGCTGGCGGGGCAGCGGGTACTGCGTCTGGTGCGAAAGGCGGAGAGGCCTCTCCCAGCCAGGCAGCGAGATCAGAGTGGTGGGACAGCGGGGACGTCAGGGTGGAGGACAGCCGGGAGGTCAGGGTGATGGGACAGAGGGGAGGTCAGTGGTGGGACAGCGGAAGCTCAGTGTGGTGGGACAGTGAGGGTGTCGCAGCAGTGCGGCAGGAGGGTAGTCCCAGTGGTGGGGCGTTGGAAAGTTCACTGTAGGACTCCAGATGGTAAGACATTGAGGAGGTCGTACTGGTAGGGTGGTGAGAGGTTAAAGTGGTGGTGCGGAGAGAGGCAGAACGTTAGGACAGTAGTAATGTCACAGTAGTGCAACAGTGGTCGCAGTGACGGGACAAGGAGGTCAGAGTGGTGGGACGATGCGACGTCAGGGTGCTCGGGACTGAGAAGGGGCAATCTTACGTCTCTGTTGTCCCTCTCGGCTATTAAATCTCTGTCTCTGTTCTTGGAATGACGATTTTCTGATACCTCAGTTGAGACCAGGGACAGAGTTGGAGAGTAACAACATGGCGACACCATTTGGGAAGATAAAATGCCATTGACCGTAATGAACATGCACTGAATGGTGCCACTAAATTTGAAAGGTCTACAGTTCAACAACAATAACGTACTAGTCTCTCGGCTATCAAATTGGAGGCTGATGTAGAGGTGGAGATGACAAAATCCGTCAGACTGTTGGCGTCTCAGCACATTAAAAGGACGAAAACGACGTCTTTAATCGCGAGCCACAGTTTGCCGTGCAGGATGCCCGCTTCTCAAAACTTGTCCCGCCTTGAAACACCCATCATGTGCCAACGCGCCGCACCACAACTCAGTGTTCACACTCAGGCCGCTTGATGTAACTGGATCTAATTACCACATGGCTGGTTCAACATCGATAATGAATAAGCCTTCTGAAGTGCGCCACATCAGCGCTTCATGGTCAGTTTGCACTGTGGCAGCTAGGCTCCGCGGGGCTATAAAGCCGGGCGATGTTGGCGGCGGGTCCGCTGGGACTGAGCGGCACGGATGGAAAGGCGACACGACCCGCGGACAGCGGCACCAGCGCGCTGCGGAGAGATCCTTCGGACAGCGGCACCGGCCCGCTGCGGAGACATCCCGTAGACAGCGGCACCGGCCCGCTGCGGAGACATCCCGCGGACAGCGGCACCGGCCCGCTGCGGAGACATCTCGTAGACAGCGGCACCAGCCCGCTGCGGAGAGATCCCGCGGACAGCGGCACCGGCCCGCTGCGGAGAGATCCCGCGGACAGTGGCACCGGCCCGCTGCGGAGACATCCCGCGGACAGCGGCACCGGCCCGCTGCGGAGACATCTCGTAGACAGCGGCACCGGCCCGCTGCGGAGAGATCCTTCGGACAGCGGCACCGGCCCGCTGCGGAGACATCCCGTAGACAGCGGCACCGGCCCGCTGCGGAGAGATCCTTCGGACAGCGGCACCGGCCCGCTGCGGAGACATCCCGTAGACAGCGGCACCGGCCCGCTGCGGAGAGATCCTTCGGACAGCGGCACCGGCCCGCTGCGGAGACATCCCGTAGACAGCGGCACCGGCCCGCTGCGGAGAGATCCCGCGGACAGTGGCACCGGCCCGCTGTGGAGAGATCCCGCGACCAGCGTGGGTCCCACCCTAGTAGGAAACGGGAAGTCAGCGGCAGCGGAAATCGGGACGAGGAAATCCATGAAAAGGCAAGTCGTGCCACCCTTGAGCCACGTGGATAACTCCAGAAACCAGGGGAAAAGGATTGGGGCAGCGGGTGATCCGGGAACTAGGGGAGCGGGTGATCGTGGATCAGGAAAGCAGTAGATCCCAGAAACATGTTACTGACCGTACATGGGAAGGTCCAAAGGAAACTAGTGTTGACGTGAGACCGGCGGCTATGGGGAGCAAGGGCGATGGTCACGGATAAAGGAGTCGGAGTCAATAACGAAATAGACTATGAAGAATGAAGCGCCGTTCACATCTCAGAAATCTCAAACAGTTTCATGCATTACACGTCGACATACGTGTCATCTGTATCATTAGATTTTCCCATAGCTACGGCGGAACCATCAAGTCAGCAGCGTCATGCGCGAGGGAATGGAAACAGTGGGCAGAAAGGGCACCATTGGGGGTGGAGGGCGAATATTTTCTCCCAACCTTTTCAAACACATCTAAATGACATCTCTCCAACTCTCCAAACTCCAAGGAATTCCTCCTCCGCCAACTTCATTGGGACTGCACCTGGTTGTATCCATCCACACCCACACCATGTGCGCAGATCACGCACAGGAGGACGCGAGAGCGTGGCCGGCGCGCCGCACGCGGAGAACGCTGCCACCGCTGATGGGCCAGCGGAGGGGATCGATTGGACAGCCACGGCCGGACAGTTTGCATTGGCTTGAATGGCCCCCACACAGCCGCCACCGCTGTCATCTCTATCGATCGCCGGCGCACCCGACCCCTCTGGAGTGCATGACCTCCGTGGTCGGGGTCAGCTGGGGAGGTCAGCTAGGCTGCTAAGCTACTCACTGCTCGTCCAGTGACGTCTGACATGAGTTCGGCGAGCTTTCCTGAGCGCTGAAGGCATTGGTCCAACTATCAGTCCTGTTTTAGTTGAACTTTTGGAAAGTTGTGACACACTTCTTTGATTCATATGGAGTCTATTTTTTCAAGGAGAATTACGACAGCGTTTTTACCCATACAGATTCATTTGAATACAAAGCGCGATGGAAGTGGCAAAGTTTGTTGCTGTGGGATAAATTGTAGCACAAAAATGTTTCGTTAGTTCCCATCCATTTCAGCGGGGCGTTTTGCATAGCCGTCAATGTCCCTGAGTGGTGTGAGGCTAAGCCCATGCTTGCAGGATGACAGCAAACGACCGTCGACACTCAGAGACTTATTGGTGACGGACGAAAGAAGCACTGTCCACAGCATGCATTGTTCGCGACGACCGAGAACTGCGCCGCCAACAAGTATGGAGAACCAAGCAGGTGACAGCTCCGTTTGCTGGCTCCAATGGAACGTTTTGTGACACCTGCCGCATTCGAGAATATGTCTGGAAATAATTATTCCTACTTGCGCAGGTCATGACAACGGTGGTTGAGACTTTGTTGAACGGCTAGGCTATCAGCCATTCAATTAAGGTTGTCAGCCAGTCAACTACGGCTCTGAAGACATGGGTGCCGTGGCCGCTCCTCTGCAGCGGTTACAGAGCTGTTGGAGGCTGCGGGCCCTGTCTGCACGAGCCACCACCAGGGCTACATCGCTTCATGGGCCGCAAGCCGGTCACGGGCCCCGTCCGTCTTCACTGGCGAGTGGGCCTTTGGAAGTTGGGCTGTTGGCCGAGCTCGTGTGAAATGTCGGCATCACTCTCCGGCAGCGTACACCACAGTAACGACGGATGCAGCGCCGCCAGATGGAGATGCACTGCGCTGGTGGTAGTCAGGTTGGCCCACCATTTGGCAGCCGGCGCTGATCACGTAGGTACGCTGTCTTTTTAGATCACATGTGATGCCATATGTGCAGAACGTAAAAACCTTTTTCGCTGCGGTGTCGTTAAGACTAGGGTCACTTTTCACTTCAACACTTCAGCTAGGAATGACCTTTGTTTGGTCAGGTGCAGGGAGCCGATCACATTAGTCGCATCCCTTCACAGGAAGTGACGTAACTGGCCATGTTTTATTTACAAATTGCGCTACTTTAACGTGCACCTACAGAACCGAGGGCCAGCGGCGGTAGAAAGAGAAGGCGGATGCCCTGCTGGCGTTCTACAGCATTGGCGCTTCCGCTCTTTACTCATAGACTAAAGCTTGTTCCCACTCTGAGCGTGTCTTGCTGCACGATCGACACTATACTCCGCTCCTGTGTGCTGATGGCCACCGGGGTTTAGTCCAGTAGGGTCCCCTTTAGGCCCAGGATTTAAAAAAATTGTCGTGATGGGTAATCCGCGAGCATCGCTCACCCCCACCGTTAAAAAAATCCTGGCTGCACCCCTGAACGACCAGATTCGTGTTGCCAGGTAGCAGCTACCAGGGATTAGCCTGCAAGATATGGCGATCACAACGGCCGGCATCCGGCGAGTAGCAGCATACGGTATCCGAGGAATAGCAGCACACGGTATTCGAGGAGTAGCAGCATACGACATCCGAGGAATAGTAGCACCGGGCATATGAGGTATAGCAGCACATGGCATCCGAAGTGTAGCAGCACACGGCATCTGAGGAATAGAACCACACGGCAGCGGAGGGAGGAGAAGCACACAGCAGCGTTGCTTATATTCTGCGCCAGGGACTGGACAACCACAGTCATCTGTCGCCAATGGTTTTCTGACCACGTCTTACCGATAGGAATGTCAACAATGAAGGGGCGATAAAGATAAAACAAAGTCTTAAAAGGAGCTAATAACTAAATGGTCAACCTCAACGCGGCACACAGCCTACCTTTGCCATGTCCGTTATCGTGCTGGCATTATCCATCAGCTTCCGCTGATCCATTTTCACTTTTCGCAATCTGAAAAGGAATAGCATTGGTAAAAAGGTATCTCACTACACAAAAGACGTCTGTGTGTATGTTTTGCGTGTTCAGTGCTGCCTTTCATGTCGGAGGAAAATTAAATCAGTCATCCGCTCTTGCTACATTCCAAAACTATGCTGATGTATTTCAGAGCGAAATAACGCAACACGAAACTAATGACTTGAACGTTCGCGAGATGGTTCGAACAACCGGCGCGGTCAGCCTGAGCCAAACATTTGGAATCCATTATCCACCACATCATAGCGAATAAGTCAACGGCAGCTAGGTTTCTACGACCAATAGCATCTAAATGCTACTGGTCTCCCGCGATTTCCGACATCTTCAAGCCGGAAAGCGTGCACACCAGGCCGTGGTCCGCCGTGCGCCTCATCCCGCGCGTCTCGCTCACGAGTAGATGGCGAGCAGGAACTTGCGCTGGTGCGTGCGCACGCGGCCGGGATTTACCCGCTTCACCAGCTTGGTGTACTTGTAGATCAGCCACGTCTCTCGCAGCACGTTGGCGGCCGAGTTTTTCAACTGGAGCAGACGGGCGGGCATGAGCAGACAGCGTACATGACGCAGAACATCGGACGTGGGGGGGGGGGGGCACGCAGACCAAAGGTCACGGACAACGCTGACGATATCCTCCCAGTCTGATCAGACTGTTCTGCTTTGCGTGTCGCAGGGCTGTACTAAGGCTGGTCGGTGCACGTCATAGCGTGCACGTCTGTGCGACAGCGGACCGAGCATGAGCGGAGTAGGGTGCTTCCCGGAACAGTGCGGTATATTGCTCCTCATGCATCACTGGGGAGTACCGAGAGCATATGATGGACGCCGTCGCGTATGCCACAGCGTGTGTCGAGGGCGTGGAACTTATGCACGTAATCCTATCTTCCACAAGACAGCGCCGATGAGTAAAAGAGACGTCGTTAAGCATACCACGGGCCAGCGCTGGAAGCGAGTGATGTGCGCTGTTAAACACGCCACTGGGTATCGCAGGGAGCGTACAGCGCACGCGGCTGCAGTGTCGACAACGCGCAGTGCCCGTCGTTAACCACAGGGCAGTTTCGACAGCGTGCAGTGGACATCGCTGGGGACACTGCAGGACAGTGTCGTGCCATGGCACGTGGCGCATATACCTTTGTGCGCCTCACGTGCCGTTATGTCACGAAGCAAGGAAGGTATGACTGCTTACTTGCACGCTCGTTTTTCATCGCGTGATCATTAGCGTAATGCGTGCGGCTGAGTGGGTGCGGGTCCCAGCGGCGTCCGACGAGCCGCCGCGTCGGCCGACCCGGCCCGGTGTGCGTCCTGACCGCCGCTGGCCCTAACAGGCCGATCGATGCTGCAATACCGGAACTAGGCCAGGCCGGCCACAGCCAGCTGATCACCTGAGTTCATTAGCAAAATTCATTGTGCAGTGTTGGCTACATTTTGCGGTACTTCGAACCTATGGAAGACGTACGCATGCTTTCTTAGCAAAAGCAACCAGTTATATTTTCAGTCTTTTGGGGGCATGAAGCTCCCTGCATTAAGTTATGATTGACTATGCAAAGAAAATACAAACAGCGAACGTCAATTACTTCGTTTTACGTCTCAACATGAGACAGGTCAACACGCCACCCAAATTGGCAATTAATTTGGAGCACTTCTGGAAGTTACGCCGACGCCATTGGTGGTGGCAATGCTGCTCAGCGTGCAGCAATGTTGTTCGTCCTTTGCAAGCACCAATTAAATCCGGCGTAATTATTCATCGCTCGTGATTCACTCCGCTGAAGCGCGCCAACAGACAAATTCGCTTCCAGCGGCACGCGTCTCCCAGGTCGGATTTGTCGCCTGAAAATCCGGCGGCGACCTGGCTGGCGTGATTTTCGGCGGTTGGGCTCGGCCGCCGAGATTGTTTCAGGCCGTGGAGCGTGGTAATTGACGCCGCCCCGGCGACGAGAGCCGACCGACGCTCCGGAAACCCTTTTTGTAAATCTCCGCAGCGGCGGCGAATAACAAGAGGACGGGAGGGCGTCGCGACAACGGGCGGCGTCTGGCGGCCATACGACCCGACCGGCCGACGGCCCCTCCCACAGGTCACAGTTGGCCAACCAGAGAGCGGCCGGCAAGCGCACAACGGTCCAAACTCCCCCAGACGGCAGACCAGACGCCCCCAGAGCGCGAGATTAAACAGTGCTCGAAGGGGGGGGGGGGCGGTACACAGGCTGGGATTGGCTGCTCGGTATCGGTTGATATCTCCAATATGCTCCGGAAAAACGCAAATCTTGTTGTGTGCCACATTCTTACAATATGAACATTTTCTAACCAGTTTCAACGAGGCACGTGTTTTTGGGAGTCTTTTCACAACAGCAACGTGCCAGAAGGTGGTGAAAACATTCCTTAGGCATTGCGGCCCTTTGAATTTCAAGTTCGACGTCGCGGAATTGCTGCAGAATGCCGTGAATACAGGCAAGTTAAAGACAGATAGAGCGAGAGAGAGAGAGAGAGAGAGAGAGAGAGAGAGAGAGAGAGAGAGAGAGAGAGAGAGAGAGAGAGAGAGAGAGAGAGAGAGAGAGAGAGAGAGAGAGAGAGAGAGAGAGAGAGAGAGAGAGAGAGAGAGAGAGAGAGAGAGAGAGAGAGAGAGAGAGAGAGAGAGAGAGAGAGAGAGAGAGAGAGAGAGAGAGAGAGAGAGAGAGAGAGAGAGAGAGAGAGAGAGAGAGAGAGGAGGGAGAGAGAGGCGGCTCTGCAGGCTTGCTGAGAACACAGTTATATATCTCAGCCGTCCGCAGTATGTCTCGAAGCCTCAGTATCCTCATTTCTAATATGGGGGCTGCACGTAAACAAGACAATCGCTTCTCATTTTGCAAGGTGAGCGTAGCTAAATATGACTTTCGGACCTTTTAAAATATCAATAGAGAAACGCTCTGTCAAAAACAGTCTAATGCACAACGTCACTAAGTTGACCAAAAGTTACCTAATCGGCCGCAGAATGACACAACTCTGCTTTCCGTGCGATATTATCCTCAGGGGGCTGCCACGGCGGCTAAGTTATAGCGCTGAATGTTGAATCCACGCTGTGACCCCGAGTTGTTTGAAACCAAGGCATCCGATACGCTGCTTCGTTTTGGCGCAAAGCCGTTTGTATCGGTTAGTTGGTCTGTATCAACGGTTCACTGCGTGCAAAATGTTATGTCTGTAGAACACCAGTCAACCGAAACTTAGGACGCATGCGCAAACACGCGCGTAAACTTATCTGCCTGCAAGTTCATATGCCTGATGCGAATCTTACCGAACGTGCCAGACGCATCAAAAACCGCATCAAACACCACCCAGGGCACAACTGTACGGAGTCTCGGTACCTTCACCGACTTACCCGCTTGGTGAAGCTGCGTATCCATCATGAAGTTATGAACGTGCTTTTCTGCGCGCGTGAGCTCTAGCTTCCTGGACACGACCGCCACTAGCAGAGCGGTGCAGCCGGCACCCTGAAAACGAGCGCGAGCGCCGTCAGCTCGACCGTGTCGGCCAGACCGACCCTGTGTCAGCCAGGCGGCGCAAAAACATCCTCTGTCAGTGGTGCGGCCATTTCGCGGCGAGTATTGCGGACACATTTTTAGGCACAGATGGTATCTGCTCTCCAGTTTTCACAACAATTGCAATTACAACTGATATGGCGGCCTGCGTCGTATTACAATCGTCAGTGTTATCCGATATTCAACAAAGGAACGGCGCCGGCCACAAACTAGCGTTTTGTTACTGGGAGGCGCTTAGTAGGGGTTCACGGCCCACGCTCGCTGCTTATCGTCAAACTGAAATATCTTCATAACCTTCATGAGTAATAAAGCCATGGTTAGGCACATCCGATGCATTCCAAACTTTCGAATGCTGTAGAGATTCGATCGATAGTTCCGCTGGTTACAACGCAGCACGACCACCTTATGGCCTCAAGCGAAGCAACGGCTACAGATTAATTGTCAATTAAAATTCATAAGCATATTCGAAATCTGCTTCAGATTCTGTCTGTGGACTTCAGGCTGGGTATTAACGATAAACCAGAGCGGCACATGTCTCATTATCTTTGTCATAGTCCAAAAATGTTCAGCAGCAGCTGCATCCCCCACACCATCAAATACTGGCCGCAAACATGCGATATAGACTCAGCCCTAAAGCTGAGGCATATGGAAGAACGTATGGATGCATGAATGCCTACTTGGTATATCATTTTACAACGTTGTAGACTAACGGGGTCTGGCACAAATCGCATTCTTTTGAAATTTATGCACGAGCGGTGACTAACGGTGTGCAGAGGTTCGGCAGATTGCCGATATTGTAAAGGCGAAATAGCTGGTGGAGCTGACAGGGCGAACCGAGGGCCGACAGACAGCTGGATCATCTATCAAGCCAGCCGATTCACAGAAGGAAACCATTCGTATGCTCCCGCACTGGACCGCCTACCACCGCTCAGCGGCAGCTGACCGCTACACTGGGCCGTCAAATCCTGCACACAGCTGGCCGTTACAGTGGACCGTCCACCCCTACAGACGGCTGATCGTTGCAGTGGACCGTCCGCCGCTGCAGACGGCTGATCGTTACAGTGGACCGTCCACCGCTGCAGGCAGCTGATCGTTACAGTGGACCGTCCACCGCTGCAGGCAGCTGATCGTTACAGTGGACCGTCCACCCCTACAGACGGCTGATCGTTACAGTGGACCGTCCACCCCTACAGACAGCTGATCGTTACAGTGGACCGTCCACCCCTACAGACAGCTGATCGTTACAGTGGACCGTCCACCCCTACAGACGGCTGATCGTTACAGTGGACCGTCCACCCCTACAGACGGCTGATCGTTACAGTGGACCGTCCACCCCTACAGACGGCTGATCGTTACAGTGGACCGTCCACCCCTACAGACAGCTGATCGTTACAGTGGACCGTCCACCCCTACAGACAGCTGATCGTTACAGTGGACCGCCCACCCGTACAGACGGCTGATCGTCACAGTGGATCGTCCACCCCTCCAGACGGCTGGCCATTACAGTGGACCGTCCACCCCTACAGACGGCTGATCATTACAGTGGACCGTCCACCCCTACAGACGGCTGATCATTACAGTGGACCATCCGCCCCTACTGACGGCTGATCGTTACAGTGGACCGTCCACCCCTACAGACAGCTGATCGTTACAGTAGACCGTCCACCCCTACAGACGGCTGATCGTTACAGTGGACCGTCCACCCCTACAGACGGCTGGCCATTACAGTGGACCGTCCGCCCCTACAGACGGCTTATCATTACAGTGGACCGTCCACCCCTCCAGACGGCTGATCATTACAGTGGATCGTCCACCACTGCAGGCAGCTCATCGTTACAGTGGACCGTCCACCCCTACAGACGGCTGGCCATTACAGTGGACCGTCCACCCCTGCAGACGACTGATCGTTACAGTGGACCGTCCGCCCCTACAGACGGCTGATCATTACAGTGGACCGTCCACCACTACAGACAGCTGATCGTTACAGTGGACCGTCCACCGCTGCAGGCAGCTGATCGCTACAGTAGACTACCCACCGCTGATGACAGCTGATCGTTACGGTGGACCGTCCACCGCTACAGACAGCTGATCGTTACAGTGGACTGCCCACCGCTGCTGACAGCTGATCGCTACGGTGGACCGTCCACCACTACAGACAGCTGATCGTTGCAGTGGGCCGTCCAACGCTGCAGACAGCTGATTGTTACAGTGGACCGTCCGACCCTGCAAACAGCTGACCGTCCATCACTAAATTAATAGCTGACCACTGCAGTGGACCTTCCACCACCAAGAGACCACCAATTATAGTGGACCGTCCACCACTAAACAAATAGCCGACCACTGCAGTGGACCTTCCACCACCAAGAGACAGCTGACCGCTATACTGGACTTCCCACCCCTGCAGACAGTTGCCAGCTGCACTGGACCGTCCATCCCTATAGGTCCGTAAACTAAGCTGTCCACCTCTACAGACAGCTGGCCACCACACCCAACCGTCCACCCCTACAGGTTGGGCCCACTGCGCTGGCTCGTCCAACCCTGCACGCGGGTGACCGCTACGCTTACCCGCCGGCCGCCGCCCAGCTACTGCTCAACGCTTTATTGGACTGTGCGCCGCTACAAATTCGGTATAGCATTTGCACCGGTACCGTCACTGCGACAGACAGATCGCATTCGCGCTGAACCGTTTACCGTGACAACCAATTTGATGCAGCTGAAATCACTCGGCCGTGCGACCAGAAGAAAAGTGGCGGGAGGTAGCACTTCACAGAGCACGCGTGTTTGAACAACATTAATCAGGTCAACGTAACCCAATTTGGCTACATTTGGCTTAAAACGCCGTTCCCGTGGCACTCTTCACGTCAGGTGTTAATATAAACAACTAGATGGCTCAGAGACTAAAGGGATCGAGCCTACCAGATACTATTCCAATTGTAATTTTCGCTTAGCAGCAGACAAGCCGAGTTTCAAAGAGAGCTTTTCGACCCGTGCGCTTTGTCTTGCGCTGCAACATCGTGGACTGAGAACGTCATGATCTCTCATGTTGGGACGAAAACTTTACAAATATTACAGCGTAAAATGGAACTCCCGATAAACGGGACAATGTCAGAGCAGCCAGTATAGTAAACCTCATTGTGATTTCAGACTTCTTATGCTGATTGCTATCAAAATTCCAGATACTAGGAGATAAACGGCTACACGATGCTATCGAGCCAACGTTGGTTCTATTGTCAGTATTCGACGTTTGAAGCTATACTGAACTGTTCGCCCCCACAGGCTCTCCACAGAGGACCGTAGGCGGTGGTCCGGCGGCGGCTGTTACCATAAGCGCGGTGTCAAACGTCGAGCATCGACATTATACCCAATGTCTGCTTTATAACGTCGTCTAAACAGCACCTCCTGGTGTACTGAAAGTCAATCACTGTCAGCGTAACAACTCTAAGCCGTGCACAGATCAGATCATTGCTGTTTAGGAATTCTGAGCTCATGATGCCGAGAAACCAGAGGCTGAAGGCCCTTTTTGCTGACGTGGAGTATATTTCAGCACAGATTTGTCAGTAGACGTTTCACACCTGAACTATACTAAACTTGGCATAGGAGGCGAACACTTCGTGCGCAAATAAACGATAGTTTCCCTTTGGGCACCTTGAACGCAAAGTGATTTCACGCGACATCCGAGAGATCACTGGCGAGGACTATGGGACGTTTCATTTGGTCGCTCAGATGGCCCAGAATTCAGTTGTCGCAGGAGGCATCAGACGCCTTTGATCTCCGTCCGGAACATCTCGTGCCAGCTCTCAGGCTTTAACAACGTCTCCACCGGCACCTTGGCTCTCGAGGAAACGGCAAACCACTGGTGCTCGAGTGCGACCTCGCAAGGAAACGGCCGCGTCCGCGGGGGCTGACCCCCCCCCCCCCCCCTCCCCCCGCCCAACAGGACGTACGTTTCGGCATGTTCTGATGGGAATGTGCTCACAGACATACCAAAGGGGCAGTGGGAGTTCAGGGAGGGGAGGGGGGTGATAGGGTCAAGTCCTCTTGATCAATCTGTTCATGTATTGATAGCCCTGTGAATGAATTTTTATATTACAAAATCAAAGTAGACACGTAAAATAAGCGGATCGAAAGCATGCGGTGTAGATCAAATCCATGCAAAACAGAATTAGCAGAGTTCGGGCATCGGAGGCACGTTAACATGTTCTTTTTTGCAAGATGCATAAATGGTGCCTTGGAGTGAAAAATCCGATAAGCATTCTGGAAAGGCATCATCAATCGCGCGAAAGCTTCGGTCCGGCGCCGCTTGTCATTGCGTATTCTCAAAGACGCGTGACAGCCGGCGTTTCCGCTCCCTGGGAAAATTACCTGTCCGTCGCCGTCGGCGGCGGAGCACGGCCACTATCGACCATCGGCCGCGGCCTGAGCGACGGGCAGGTCAATTATTAACATAGCGCTAGGATTATTGTTACGCGCGGTCAGTTATTGACGGGCCTAGCCCCGGTAACAAGCCATGTCACTGTCGGCGGCGCAAGGCTGATCTCAAAGATGAAAGGGAACGCGCCAGGTATCGTTAACGATGTTTATTCCATAATAGCGCTTCGTAAGGCATCTACGGACGTCAGCGCGTGATGCAAGAACTGCAGGCTCGATGCAAAGTGAATATATTTGAGGGACAATGCTAACAATGCACTTCTGCTATTCGTTTCGATGAAGGCGTGTCGCCAAACTATCAACGCATCTGTATTTTTATTCTCCTGGTTGTGCACATTGTTCTTCGCAAGCGCGCTTAACAACTTACGTCATATGTTTGCGGGACAATGGAAAAGCAATCATTTAGATCATAAACTCCATCCTCGACGGCGTCCATAAAGACTTAATGTGAAGGCATCACACATCCACCATCTCTTTCATGGTGTGTTACAATGAGAAATGATAAAAAAGATCTCCCCCCAAATAATTATGCTCTGTTAGAGGGCTCCTCGTAACATGAGTCAGACAATCGTTCTCGGGTGTCGGATGACGAGGCTTAACATTAATCAGACACCCACCCATACGTCGTTGGGAAACGAAATGGCTATTGAACACAGGATTAATATTAAAGGATAATCTGTGCTTGCTGCTGAATTTACCGCCTACCGGTGTATGCTGTATACTTGACACAGCTCTTCTGAAACCGAGCTTAACAGAGCTCTGTTCCGTACCAAATTCCCGGCAGCACGCCGAGGCGTGTGCGATGGTGTGTGTGGTGTGTACGCAGACATGCACTGTGTACTATGACTCGGTAATGAAAACATTAATGACGCCGAAGGAAATAGCCTGAACAGGACTAAGGTAGAAGTTCTCAAGTAGTCCACGGTATGTCATACCCATCTAAAAGGGTTGCGATCTAATGAATAATCAAGGCGCATATTGTCTTTGTCATGCAAAGAAGACACACGGAAATTAGTTAGGAGTAAAAAGGAGGAAAACAGTTCTTGACGGAACAAACAGAGAAAAAGAGAAAGAGCGGGAGGGAGGGAGAGAGAGAGAGAGAGAGAGAGAGAGAGAGAGAGAGAGAGAGAGAGAGAGAGAGAGAGAGAGAGAGAGAGAGAGAGAGAGAGAGAGAGAGAGAGAGAGAGAGAGAGAGGGAGAGAGAGGAGAGAAAGAAATATAAGTTGACGGAGAAGAGAGTATGGGAAAGGGAAGAAGAGAGAAGGATAAATTTGATTCCTGAGTGGCCAAACGGAGCGTAAGCAAAGTTGCTCTGACTGCGTCACCTGCCCTGACACCCTCACCCTGCTCTGACTGCGTCACCTGCCCTGACACCCTCACTCGGACCAGCGCTCGGCTATGCCGCTGGCAGCTGACCTGTCCATGCCCATGGCAGTCTTTAGAGTGCACAATCTGGTGCCTTTAAACAAACAAACAAAATACATTCTGGAACTTCCCGACCTTGATCCGACAAGTTAGTACCAAACGTCGCTGGCTGCCTGCGCTGCCTAAAAGCTGCAAATGCAAGAAGGTCATTGAAGACCGTGCTCGTACACACTCCGAAATTATTGTCTGTGGCTCCTCACCACCTCCGCATGCGTGTCGCATCTTACATTTTGAAACAAACGTGTTCGGGAAATCTTGTATCCTCTAGTGACATCGCTGTAGATATAACAAAGTTATTAGCCCACTTTGACATAAAACCGAACCATAAAGCCGTGAATGACTGGAGTAAATGGACGATCGTCGCATGGGAAATATTTACCTCACCCCTCATTGCCTGCGCCTATCGTATGATTCCAAGTTCGCGTGACCTGCTACGGGCTCGTGAGACAGGCTCCTCAGACCGGCGGCGGCCTCCCCGCTGCCTGTGCCGGTATCGGCTGGCTGGGTCCGGCCTCGGGACAGGCTCCTCAGACCGGCGGCGGCCTCCCCGCTGCCTGCGCCGGTACCGACTGGCTCGGTCCGGCCTCGGGACAGGCTCCTCAGACCGGCGGCGGCCTCCCCGCTGCCTGCGCCGGTATCGGCTGGCTGGGTTCGGCCTCGGGACAGGCTCCTCAGACCGGCGGCGGCCTCCCCGCTGCCTGCGCCGGTACCGGCTGGCTCGGTCCGGCCGCGGGGCAACATCGCGGAAAGCCGCCGCTGCCCGCAGCGCCCAGCCAGCACTGAGCCCGACGAGGGCGCGGGGCAGCGGCGGATGGCCACATGACGGCCGCCGGTCGCGTCGTTCGTCAGCGCGCGTGGCTGACGAGCCCGACAGCCAGAAGCTTCCGTGACAAAGATCCGACCGCCCAAAGGCCGTGATGAATCGGCCGGCTTGCCGGGCGCCACGCCTAATGATGCCGCATCATGAGCAATGAGAAGTGCGCACACCCAGCCTATCGTGGTCCGAAAGGGGGCGGGGGCGGGCGAGGTCGCGCGCCGAGGGGCCCCCCGGCGCGGGCCGGTGGGCTTCCCCGGCGCGAGCCGGTGGGCCTCGCCGGCGAGGGCCGGTGGGCCTCCCCGGCGCGGGCCGGTGGGTCTCCCCGGCACGGGCCGGTGGGCCTCCCCGGCGAGGGCCGGTGGGCCTCCCCGGCGCGAGCCGGTGGGCCTCCCCGGCGAGGGCCGGTGGGCCTCCCCGGCGCGGGCCGGTGGGTCTCCCCGGCACGGGCCGGTGGGCCTCCCCGGCGAGGGCCGGTGGGCCTCCCCGGCGCGAGCCGGTGGGCCTCCCCGGCGAGGGCCGGTGGGCCTCCCCGACGCGGGCCGGTGGGCCTCCCCGGCGAGGGCCGGTGGGCCTCCCCGGCGAGGGCCGGTGGGCCTCCTCGACGCGGGCCGTCCCCGGCGCGAGCCGGCGAGCAAGAGAGAAGGGGCGGCTCGGCCGGGAGGCGCTTCGGTCAGCCTAACTGAAGTCTGCAGAGACGCAGGCGGACGCTAATGCCGGGCTGCTCGTGTAGCGCAGGTCGCCGTCTCACATGCTGAGTGAGTTGACGATGTTTTGGTCTGGCGAGTTGAAGTCCTTTTGGTGGTCCGTGCGGGAGCCAGGGAACACCTGAAGGCTCATGCTATGCTCAGACAGATAATCACATTATCGTGGGAATATTGAGGAGTAGTTGACATCTGTTGAGGTATTGAAATTTCTAAGGAACTCCTGCCACATTCGGGTTTCTTCCGTTATTGTAACACTCCCGACTCTTCGACGGTAAAGGCTTCTCAAAACATATAGGACACTTGTGCTAGGAACAAGAATCAAAAATAGACCATAACGTGGAATGACTGCCCCGGTATTCATATACCGCCCATCCGTTATCAACTATCCATTTCCCATTTGGTCATGGAAAAAACAGTGGTCGGTGTCGATATCGGTATCGTCGGCACCGTCAAAAAAATGAGATGTGGTTTATATCTGCCGAGGTCTTCAAATATCTTGGGAGCCAATGTCTTATGCGGTAATAAGGGCTTCTCGAAACAAGCAGAAGGTCGGTGCAAAAATAGGGAACCAAAACTAAATCATAGTATGCATGCAATGAACTGTCTCGGGTTTCGTGCACCATCCACCCGTTACCAATTGCCAATGTCCCATCCAGTCACTGATTTTAGTAAATTACTGAGCAATTTCTTCCCTGAGGTACGCTTTCCACTTTTGCAAAACACAGCCAATAAGTGATTAAGCGGCAGACTGTAAAAATGCATGCTGTATCACCACTACATGCATGTAAAAACTACCCAGCGGTCAACATTTAGATTATGTTTGAATGTGCCGATATCGCACCTAGGGGTTATGAATATATGCAATTGTAGGTATTCATACGCTGCCCAGTAGGACGCCTACAACACGAGCATTTGGTGTGCTTAATGCATCATTGATATGCCCGGAATCATAACGACTACGAATGACGTGTTCATTTTTCCATCAAAGCAACTGCTCCCAGCGTAAGTGAGGGACTCGCGGCATGGAAAGGCCAGACCACAATTCCAAAGGAAACACCCAATTCACGCCCGTTCGGTCAGCCAATTCAGAGCAGAAAAAGGGACACAGACCATCCATTTGTGAGGCGGCAGCTGGGCGCTGCGTCTCCGCAGTGGAGGACCCACGCCCGACCGCGCAGTCCTGTCCAGGATGGCGTTGCCAGTTGAGAAATGGCGGCTTGGGCTCCAGCCTCCGGCGGCTCGGACACAGTGTAATGAATGACATGCCGGGGCCGGGGATATCTGGCGCCACAGGACCCGCGACTTTCAGGAGACGAAGGACGATCTCCGGGTGCCAGTCACGAGACTGCGGCCCTGTTTAGACGAGATTGGAACCATCTTACAGCGCTCTGGACTGCACTGGCCACTGGCGTCGCATCCTGCGGTGCCGACTGCCGGTCCGCAAAGGGACTTGCGGAATCACCACCTCACGATGGGGTGAGCGCTAAGCTACTTAATGCATATAATACCCTAAGTCGAAGAGACCTCCTTAATAGAGCCAGAATACATAGAAACTCCCATCCTTCCTCAGTATGAATTCCTTATCATGACGTGTCACATATACCAACTCATGGAATCCAATTTGCTTGCTCTGGCTAACTGCAACTGGATCTTGTAACACACGGACGATCGCTTTTTAATCCTGATTTATGGAGGAGAATTTCACAATCAGCTAACTGGCGCAGTATTTCCCCCATGCCACTGTATCAACCTGCTGACACCGCCTGCGGACGATGCGACCCTTGCCGAGCGTTGTGCTTATGAGTCAGCCATGGCATTCGCCATCTCAATGTCGGCAGAGACATGAAGGCTGTTTTGCGCCTTGTTTTTCGGCATTTGCGCTCCTATGCTAAGAATAAAACACCAGCAATTTACCAGGACGTACTGGTTAAACAAAGACATCAAGCAGTCATTTATAAATATCATGAACGTCTCCTACACGGATATGAGGAAACGACCATAATAATAATGCTCGTACAGAACTTCCAGTGAGAAAATGTTATAAGAACATTCTCATGTGTACCAACGATTTCTTGATATCTTCGCTTAACCAGTACCATCTGGTATATTGAAGGTTGGTTGTTCCCGACGTAAGAGCCAATCTCTATTCCAGTTGACCTATGATCAATAAGGCATCATGTGCTATAGGTTTTCCAGAAGTATGGGAAATCGATGGAAGGGATCAGATTAGTCAGCACGGATTAAATTATCTATTGCGCTATTGACTCGTTTAAACAGACAAAGCGGCACTCTTAGATGCAATGAGAGTGCTGCCAAACATCACTGTATTACATTTGAACACATTTAGATTGTTTTTCGGTGTAGCCGAAGGAAAATACGTCGCAAGAATCATAACTGACATCGGCGTTGAATTTTCCAGACCGCCTTTAAGACATGGCACATCAGCGGGCGTACGGTGATCGTATATATATATATATATATATATATATATATATATACATATATATATGCATATATATGTGTGTGTGTGTGTGTGTGTGTATGTACAACGATTAATACATACGAATACATACAGTACACCGTGCGTGCACGAATGATTGTAGGGCTTAAGGTAAGTGCTTTGAATGATAATACGAGAGATAAAATGAGTGTCCAAAAAAGGCGAAAATGAAAATAAACCGCATGCAGTTAAACAGAAGAGTGTGTTTTGGTTATCAACATGCCTGTCACCGCCAGTTTCTTGACAGAAGTAGATCATATTTTGCAACGACCTCTCCCAATCTCCGACTCCTCGTCCAATTCTCGAATGTTTACAAATTGTGTGTCGTCTGTGTGAGCGTAATTCCTTTAAATGGCCTGGTTTTCGTGTAACATAATATGTTCTGCTGTTGAGGAGTTGCATATGGTGCTAGATTTAGTACCACGTAAGTGACGAATCACGTATATCCAAGCATATATAAGAATCATGCATATCCTAGAAACGCGGCAACTTGAAAGTCGACTACGAACACCGAAAACCGTGCGCGATGATCTTGCTAGCTGCCTTTTCAGTAAATGTCACGATATAAAAAACACTAAATCGCAGACCAGCATTTCGTTTAACATGTGTGTTAATGATGTTAAACAGCAAGTGGTAAACTTCTAGGAAACAGGTAACATCAAATGCAATTCTGAAATGAAGTCCAATAGTCAAATGCATCTCCAGAAGACTGAAATGCTTCCAGGCATAGTTGAAATTCAAGATGGGAATTGGGAGCTGACTTGAGCACTGTATTGCAATAATATATTTTTCTATCACAATATGTCTGTCATAGGTAACTGTTTTCACAAAAGATTCAAGTTTTTTATAATAATAGCAATGATAATAATAGTTTATTTCGCACCACCAGGCTGGCACATTTTTGCGACGTTACACAAAACATTTCGATGTTGCGGGAGACGGAGGTGACTGTGTCAGTTTCTTCCACTGTCTTTCATGGTCGCGCAATGTGCTTTAAATTAAGAATGGCGTGAAAGGAAAGTGGTCTTCATACCAATTGAACTCCGTTAGTTATTTTTCAAAACCGTGTTATAGGTTACGGGGTTCCACTCCGCTCAGTTTAACCTGATTAAATGTTTTGAATGTTGCACAAAGGGTAAAATAGGCGAGTTACCTTGCTGTTGTGTGGGACTGCTCCATGTGTTAAAGACGTGACAATACCTGCATCAAGCGCGGTACACAGCGCGCTGTCAAGAACCACATATCAGCGCCTGCTTGTCCATATCTTTCCCGCGTGCCGTGCTCTTATGTTTTCAAAAGACCCTGGCCTTACATTATCCGCCACATGAGGGGTTGCGAAAGACCCCGCTTACAGGACAATTGAGAATGTTTTTTTTTCTCAGTTTCATGAAGAATGGAGACAAAGTGAAAACAAAAGCCGCGTGGACAGATGTCATAAGAATGTTTCTTCCTGCTCTGTCTACATAGCGAGTATCACTATATTAATGAAACGATGCAATGTTCAGTCCGATGTTAAAAATGCCGCTGAAAAACTACCACAGCAAGTGGATACCCTCCGTAAAAACGACAAACATCACGACTAAACCACGTCGGAACACGACAGTGTTCACCAAACATTCGTGCCGAACATTATGGACAGCGAATCAATGGCTAACACAATTTTTACCGTGTTACTTTCTATTCAACGGTACGAAGCTGATGTTGAACTAACTCATGCTGTAAGGCGTCGCTGCCTTCTTTCTGTCTTTGCCACCCCTATATGCACCAAACATATTCCCTTTTCAGCTGAGCAGCTAAGTCCAATCTGAGATAGTTCTGCTGCTCCACTTGATTGCTAAAAACACATTGACGAATGGCGAAGCCACGTTTAATCCACCACAAGAAATGCTAGGCGATTACTCAACCGGCTTGGCCAGCCACTATAATGTTCAGAGTAGCAAAGTTGAACCGATAAATGTCTCGCAGAGTACCAAACTGCTCACGATCTTAACATGTGCTTCAAGCAGAACATTGATCAGCATCGACTGGTAGAACTTTGGGCAGACTGGCTCCGTGGCTGTGATGTCACGTTGAAAATGTATTAGATTGACGTCCCTACGACATGAGCAGAGTCATAGGAAGTCATTCCAAAGATGACCATGAAACATTCTCACATCAATAAATGGATAGAAAAGAAGGCTAGACGTTGCGTTTATGTCATGTGGTTAGGGTGAAATCCGCGGATAACCAAACGTGCTGAAAATTAAACGAACACGCACAAAGCATGGGGGTGATCACTCGCAAGCGTACACCAAATTCGTATGCGGGGCGAATCACATCCAACTAACGGATACAGCGCAGTTGGTTTTGAGGGAGTACGTTTTCCTTCGTTGTGTTAAACGTTTATCCTCTAACTGCAACAAGCCAGAAGTTACCGTAAGATGCAACGCTCTTTGTATTTCTAGGTCCATTTGCTGAAACCCCCCGGCCTTAAATTGTTGCGTAGAACATACTCGCGGTCTTTTCATTTGGAAATGATCCAGTGCGCTATTTCTAAGCCGATAACTCAGGGGCTTTACCAGATTTTTTCTGGGCTCCACAGAAATATTGAGGAACTCATAAACGTAGATTGTATGTCGAAACGGGGTCAAAAATTTGTGATTGGCATTACCAGCCGATGTTTATCTGGAAATGTCCAAACTTCGTTTAGAATGGAGCAGTGAAAAAATTATGCAACATAGCTTTGAACTTGCGCGCTCGCAAGCTCTACGGGGAAGAACGAAAGCCATGTCCTGATTGTACCTGCCCATGGCATACAAATGACAGGCAACATTAACAAATCAGTGGATGTAAAAGATTCACCGCACTGTGAAGGATCTGAATCATGCATCATACACACTTGATCATTGCTCAGGGAACTCCTTATAGCACGTGCTTCAGGTGAGCCACTTTTCGCATGATGCAGGAGTGCACAGTCCTTGACACCTCATCGATGACCTTGGCCCACGTGTTAGGTGTGATTTTGTGCGCCACCTGGTTGATGGACCCTCTTCACGTCACCGAGGCTCTGAGAGTTCTTCCTGTGGACACGGGATTTCACGACTTCTATGAATACAAATTTAGTGAGGCCGGATCCGGAGAGTTAGCCGGCCTGGGTTGTCAGTCTTTTGGCCGATGATAAGGTCCTGCAG
The DNA here is from genome assembly GCF_011947565.3 of Pollicipes pollicipes. NCBI lineage: Eukaryota > Metazoa > Arthropoda > Thecostraca > Pollicipedomorpha > Pollicipedidae > Pollicipes > Pollicipes pollicipes. The sequence goes on along the minus strand of NW_023596576.1, from coordinate 21,933,776 downwards.
CCGGCCAGGGCCATCTCTGACGTTTGGGAAATCACCCCGTCATGCTGGCGCCAGATGTTTTCCATTTTACCGCTGGGGTCTCGCCCCAGTTGTCTCCAGATACCACGGTGTCGGGCGGCTCCATTCACCGCTGGGGTCTCGCCCCAGTTGTCTCCAGATACCACGGTGTCGGGCGGCACCATTCACCGCTGGGGTCTCGCTCCAGTTGTCTCCAGATACCACGGTGTCGGGCGGCACCATTCACTCTGGGGTCTCGCCCCAGCTGTCTCCAGATACCACGGTATCGGGCGGCTCCAAGGCCCGAACCGTCAGTTTTTCTTGTTTCCTAGCTCAATCGGATGAAAGTGAGCCTCGTTGCTGTTCAGAAACCCGGGATAAGTTTCATGCTTGGTCTTAAACCAGGTGGAAAAGGTCATTCCCTATTGTTTACGGGCTTTTCTGCCGCTTCTTGTGGATGATCACTTTGTAGGGAAACTTTTGAGGTCATTTTTCTCCTTTCCCGTACAAGTGCGTGGCTGATGCTGCATCTTTGGGTGATCTACCGGACGGATTTTGTTTGGTCCTCACTGATGTGGTACCTAACTGTTGCAGTGACGTCTTCTGTTCTTTAAATCGCATCCCCCAATTCGTCCCACATTTCGCCTCCCCACCCACCCGTCTCCCAGAAACTCCTGCGGGTGTAAAACCAGCTTTGCGCAAAGGGCGCGGCGGGCCTTGAGATAAAGTCTGAAACGCCTTTGTGGCACGAATATCGGTTCCGTTGGTCAATATATTAACAATTTCCGCCTTTCGCTTCATGCTAAGCAGCGCTATACGCCATGGTGTCATTTGGATCTGGACACAACTGAAACTTCAGCGTACGTCCCATCGAACGAAACGAGAATGTACGCGCTTGTGTGGTATTAGGGTACGTCACGCACCAATCAAATGGGAACATCTTTTTCTTTTCACCCGGTAAAAACCTTAAAAAATATAACTCAAAACCCCGACGCCGCTCGTTGCAGTCTCCACAGACCACACAGCGTCATCCACGTGGCCAACACTCAGTGGCGGGCAATGGGCGGATAAAAACGATGACGTATCTGAGCAAAGTATTACTGAACGCCTGACATCGATTCGCACGTTTAGAAGGCAGTCCAGGAGCATATTTCGCCTGTGCCATTTCTAAATTGATGATAGAAACAGATAAGCATTCACAGCACCACGACCCGGTACTGGAATCTGGTGGTGGAGCTGGAAAAGTAAAGGTGTAATCTAAGATGGTACAGTGCTTGTGCAATGTAAGGCAGAACAGGCTTGGTCCGGTCCAGATCCGAGGTTCGGATCAACAAAGGGGGCCTTCACTTATTCAAAAGGACCCCTTGTCCCCAACCGCAGAGGTCCAATAATTAGCGTAAAGGCCGCAGTTCGGCTTAACGGATGCCTGGTTGAAATGGGCTGGAGGGCTCCCCATCGGATCTGGGGCTCCTGGCTGTTGCAGGGTGCTTTCCTTTTGTTATTGTGGACCTTCAAAGTATAATTAAATATAAAATCTATAAGTTTTATGTTCAAGTAACTGTTCACCTTTGCATTGGAAAAAACGGTGAAATATACAACTTAGTCCGAGTTTTTGAACATTATGAATTGATTTTGGGAGAGCTTCAGAAACGTTGTTTCACGACGATCGTCCTTACGAACCTTTTTTATTTTTGACCCCATTTTGATCCACCCTTTTGAAAATACCATGTAGAACATTTTCCTCTTTCTGGACAATGGGCCTCGTGGATAGAACATTCATATTATCTCTCCCGTTTCGGGCGCTAAAGGGCCATTCCGTTCCAGCGCGGGTTGCCTACTGGCTGCCATTCTGGCCACCCGGCGCGGGATCACGTGGTCAATCGGGGGGCATCCAGAAAGAAAATCATAAGTTGCTCCCTCTCTGACTCGGGAAGTCGGTGCCGGATCAACGCAGGGGCCCTCATTGACGCAAAAGGGCCCCTTATGCCAGCCGCGGAGGTCCAATAGTTGGCACAGACACTCCAATTCGGTTTGACGGATACCAGGCTCAAATGGGCTAGGGGGCTCCCCATTCGACCGGGGCCTCTGGCTGACGCAGGGCGCTTCCATGTTGTATTAGGACTCTCTTCCCTAAGTTTCCATACATGCTTTCATTGTCGGAGGGTTCTGACCAACGTAAGGGGCCCTGGGGTCACGCCCATATCCCTGCTCACCATATGTTCCCCCAGTCCATTCGGGGCCACTTGCCGACACAGGACCCCCTGTTAGGCATTGTTGGGCCCTGATCGACAAAGGGCCCCGACCGGTGTAAATCGCGTCCCTGGCCCTGTTCACGCTTTAAAATGAGCCTCTGCAGAACCGACTGTTTTGTACTGGCTGTGCCTGACAGATATAGAGGCCCTCATCGAGTCAGGAGGCCCCCGATCGGCGCAAAGGGTCCTCTGACTGGCTGACATTTGAGGACCTGGGCCGCAGGGCTGGACCCTCTAGAACGCATATACTGAGTATATGAGTACATATACTGAGTATATGCGTACTAAATATATGCATACTTACAAAGTAAGCCTCATGCAAATCGAGGTACACCACCATGTACTTCCAAGGGGCAATGCAAGGTCTTGGAAGCAAACCACCTTGTATTTCCAAGGGGCAATGCAAGATCACGACAGGCTTCCCTGACATGACCTTCTGACATGCATTCCATGACCAAGACTTTGGATAATATTGCACCCACAGTTGTTAAGCTAATGGTATTGTTAAACTGTAAACGTCTATCTATTAGCGAGAAGTTGGGTAGGCTCGAAGACAAGACGGGACGTGGCCCTGGACTCATGGCGATGGTGCTGGCGAGAAAAACTATCGTTCGGCCCTGTTCAGTGTGTTCCATGATAAGTGGTTTGGAGAGCAAATTTCTCGTAATTTTTAAGATTTGACCTGATGAGATATACAGCTCGAATGTCTTTAGCAATAATCATAAGCAGTGAACACTTCCATGACATCTCATCTTTGCACCTTTAGATCCGACAAACAAAATGTATGATACGTGCAGAGTTAAGAATGAGACACGGAGCGCTACTCTTACACATTTTCGTGGCATGGAGTTTCGAGGACGAGATCATGGGTCACTGATTCGCTACGGCAAGAACTTAAAACTGACGGCCCAGGCACGAAAGGTTATCAACTCGATTCGCCAAGAACTGCGTTGGCAGACGCTGGAAGATCCAATACATGCCACCTTCCCCCCCCAAAAAAAACTGGGGAGAATTCTATGCTTCCCTCCTGGTGAGGGCTAAAATCTTCAATGGTCCTGCAGGTTAATTCGTGACATCAAAAATAGAACTGTACGCGTACTAAATATTCCCAGAAAGATCGATAGTAGGCATAGCACGCCACCGGATATTTCTGACGCTCAGCTGCCCGGAAGCTACTGCTCAAAGCCCTCAAATCGGAACATTTTGTATCATCTGGGGGCGCACTGTCTAGTGCTCAGGCAACCCTGAACCCCGAGAGCGGCACCTCACTTCCTGGCTGCCATACATGTGAGGAGGAGGCAGGGTGTCACGTGTGGGCTGCCCTGTTTGGTGATTTGCTTGCAAGGACGAGACTATCTGACGACTGGTCTCTGCATGAAGCACAGCTCGGGTGTCCGCTGTAGTGGATGATGATGATGGTTGGTGCTTTGGGACGCGCTGAATACTCAGGTTATTTTCCGCCCAGCCGCAGTAGTGGCTTGCCACCTTGTGCGATATGTTTTCCAGTTTCTACTGGAAGAATCGAATAAAAATGCAGCTTCCTGCAGAATGCGGAGGCGAACGCACGTTCAGCGAGATTCGATAAACATGACGGGTCCAAAGCGCGCTTGTAACGCATCAACGCCTTTGGAGAACATTTACAGTGTGTCCTTGTGACTGATGGGGAATAACGAGTCAAAATATGCATGTTTGGGGTAACGGTGTTGCATAATATACCCCGCTATCTAAAACCTGGTGGTTTGTTTGTACGTTTGGGTTGATGCATTCAGTGGAGCGCAAGAAACAGGATGCTAAATTGCCTGTCAAATCACGAGGCGGCCCGCGTTCGTCACCCCGTTTGTTTTTTCGCTCAGCTGTAAGAGGAGCACTTTGAGCGTGATTCGATTTCATTCTGCTCTAAGGGTTCACAAAACTCCAGCAAAAAGCGCCGAAGAAAGAATAGACCTTCAGCGAAATAACCGAAGGAGACGTTCCATTACGTCGCGCCGCCTCTGCGACCGCGTTTTCCTGACGACAACTGTGGCGAGGCCGCGAAGGCACTGCTCTGAGCCGCGGCTGAGCCCCGAGCCCCGAGCCCCGAGCTCCGAGCTTTGAGCCGCGAGCCTCAAGCCCCGAGCCCCAAGCCCCGAGCTCCGATCCCCGAGCCCCGGCCAGCCGCTCAACCCTCCAGCACACGTGCAGCGGCCCGCCGGTAGGCCGGGGGGGGGGGGAAGGGGACGGCGTCCAGGGGCCGCCTTCCGGCCTGGCCGGCGGTGTCGCGCCGGCGCCTGAGGGGCAGTGCGCGCCCAAGCGCGGAAAACCAAAAAGCACGGCTCCAGCGGCCCTCACATGGACAGCTTACTCACCATAATACCGGTGGTTACCGCAATGCCGCGTCCACAGTAGGTATTAGGCACAATATCCCCGTATCCAACCGAGAGAAACGTTATGGCGATGAGCCACATGGCATTCAGCAGATTGGCGTGATCGTCGTCGTGGTATCTGTCAAACACAAATAGGGGACACTTACATCAAGTCAACTTACCATCATTCCACATGCCACGGAAATGCTTCGGCCACAGTATGTGTTGGGTACTATGTCTCCATAGCCCACACACAAAATAGTAACCGCTATCAGCCACATGGAGTTGAGTAGGTTGACGTGGTCATGGTCATGGTACCTGGAGACAAATACGCCCAAGTCAGGGAGGTCAACCAACGACTATGCTACCGACTGCCAGCAATATGCTAGAAAGGTCCAGAAGTACTACATCGACATGCGCCATCTAGCGGATTTTGTACATTTACACGGATAGTGGGTAGGGGCAGGGGACAGAAGAGCGCTTTCGGGCGGTGTGACGCTTAGGGAGGCTCAGAAGCGCTACAGGGTAAACGTCCGCTCGTGCAGCCGGGAACTGGCGGGGCTGGGGCTCAAAATTCGCTGTCATGGGTAGTCATCTCCAGCCGGCAGAGCGCGAGGGAGCGGCGCTCCAAGTCTTTGGTCGGATCCTTGAGAGGACGTATGGAGCGAATTGGGCGTATTGGTTCAGAGTGCCATGACCAGGCGGGTGCAGACTGGGCCGAAGCATTTCGGTGAGGGGGCGCTTACTGTTGACGGCCGTGAGGCGTGGGGCCGCGATCGGCCACCCCGAGATCGCTTCAGGCCGGCTCTCTTGACAAGACGCTCAGTGCTGAATACGGTAACGAGCAAGCCCGGCTCCGCATTGTACTGGCTGGCTACGTGAGCGATATAAGATAAGCGATAAGATAAGATAAGATAAGATAAGATAAGATAAGCGCCCCTCACCGTGACTGCCAATGATGGAATTTTGGTCCATCCCCAACACGGCAATTACACACAGAGTTATGCACAAAGCAAAAAGTATAGCCACTATTCTAACCATTGCTCAAGCAAAAATCTAAACGTTATCTAACGAAGGACACAGCGAGATCAAACGTAACCGGCCGGAAAGACAAAAACTTAACCATCCACGTAATAACACGCTTTTGCCTTAGGCCCACACTCAAACGCAAGTTACGTGATCAATTACACCGCCTCAGCACACTTCTGACACTTCAGCGGGCTTGATGAACCCTCGCGCCGGTAACTGCGCACCGGCCTCCTCAGAGTTCGCGCGGTGACCGGCTGTCAACGTAAGCCAGCTCCGGTCACCGCGCACCGGCCTCCTCAGAGCTCAGCGCGGTGACCAGTCGGCAGCGTAAGCCAGCTCCGGTCACCGCGCACCGGCCTCCTCAGAGCTCACGTGGTGACCAGCCGGCAGCGTAAACCGTCGCCGAACACCGAGCGAGCGGAAAGCCGACGCCTTACCTCTCGCACTGCCGGAGCGTCCAGCTGGCGATGATCCACAACGACACCATGAACACCAACAGCACTGTGCCCGGGCATATGGTCATCAGAGTCTTCAGCACAAAGCGCGTGTTGAAGTTTATCCGGTTGAGGGCACCGATGCTGCGCGACGACGCGTCGGTGAAGAGTTTCGAGTGCAGCAGCATGACGCGGCAGATGAGGTACAGCCGCAGAAACATGGGCAGCGACAGCGTGACGTCCACTGGCACGCGCCGGCTCTCCGTCAGGCCGCTGTGGCCGTTGTTGGAGAGCTTGGTGGTCCACATGAAGTAGTGCTCGCCGGGGATCGGATGGATGGCGCAGATGATGAGCTCGGTGAAGATCTGCACGTTGCGCTGCCAGGTCATGGCGATCCGCCAGTCGTCGGCGCAGTTGTCAATCATGAACAGCTGCGGCACAGAGACGATGGGTCACACACATCGGAATCAGGCACATGGCGGGTCTCTAAAGACGTGAAGGGCTCTAGATGACTGACACCTGCGTCACAAAGAAGGCTCTACATTACAAGAAGGCTCTTTGCATTTTTCTATACGTCGCAATAATTCTACGACAATTTGGCTCTAATCTAGGACCAATAAGAGGCGAGTACTACACGGTGGCATTTTCATTAGGTCTGAGTTTTGGTCCACAAAGTTACCGCGAAAAATGCTGAAAAGTAGCAATGCTTCAGCTGTTCGTAATTCGTTGTAGTTGAAGAACTTCAGGGAAAAATTAAGTTTCTGTGGGTCTTATCTCACGGAAACCCGAACCCATTCGCTTTTTTTCGGCACTGGACAACAGACCGCTAACAGAGTTGGTACGAAGGCAGTCAAATAATCAAAAGCTGCGTCTGTGAGAACAACACCTGCAGAAAAAATGTAAGCAAATCATGTAGTTTTCACAAACAGACGCTGATGACAGACAACTTTATGACAACGATGGTATATCATCGAAGGGAACATTCTGCCGATATTTGTTATAGCAATTCGGGCATGGTGTTGCTAAAAGAACGTCGAATATTATCTAACTCAGGTGTTTCCAAGCGGGGAATTGCCCGGACGAAAAATAACTTTTTGGGGTTTGAGCACAATGGTCAGCCGTAGGGCGGGTAGGCAGGCAGGGCGTAGGTAGGGCGTGGTCAGTAGTGATGCAGCCAAATCTTGGCTGAATTAAGAAAGATAACCGTCCAGGCAGTGTCAGCAGTTAATCGCTGACGATGTCTTGTTGGCACACGCACTGTCATGGCCAAATGTAACGAACCGAAAATCCTCTGCCCTGGTAATTCCAGAGGCAGCGTTTCGGCACCGTGGAGTGTGCAGGCACTCGCGGGTTGCCGAAAGTTCCGTTATGTGATCTGAAGAGTGTTTCACGCATACAGCCGCTGTGTGGAGCATTTCCCTGTCCCTACCCTACGCGTAAAGGATCCTGTTCTCAATAACAAGCAAGAATACGAATCACTTAAGTGAGCAGAGTTTTGCTGTTACGTCTGAGGGAAATCACTATGCTCGACCTATCGTCAATGGGAATTAGCCTCACATGGTTAGGACATACAGATTTAGTTAAGCCGGCACCAAAGCCCTTGATGAAATGGTTGTGCTGCAAATACTGTCGCTGTAACTACTGTGTTGCTCACTGGCAGATGGTGATAGCAAGCATCATGGCCTTATTCTGAACTGAAGAGGCCACAGGGTCTCTTAGGCATTAAATCAGCACAATAACCTACTATGCAATTTTATTTGGGGTAGAGTCAAGCCATCTTAGACTACAACAGCCCGGTAAGTGTGGCACAGACTGTGAGGCTTACCCAATATTTTGTGCACAGTGCAATGCGATTCTAGTTAACAGCGCGTGTCATGCAGATTCCCACGCGTTCGGTTGCAGCAGAGGACTGGGAGAGCTGCGCTCTGTCCGTGGCCGCCCGTCGCCACATGCTGCTGGTCGCTGTGACTGTAAGCGCCGCCGTTACGCGGCGTGACTTGCACCGTTACGCGATCACAAATGAAGAGGATGAATGGACGTTTTTTTTGTATTTCGAAGAACTGACTTCACTCCGAATGGTTTGCACGCTTGACTTTTGGCCGTGTTTGTCGTTTTAGCAATCTGCTTCCGGCCTTATCAAGGCAAATCAATGGAGACATTCTCTTCCTTCTGCCACAATGCCGCCGCAGTGCCAGGTCTGGGACTCTTATCAAGTGGCGTGAAGTTACCTACGCCTTCATCGCAGTCCCAATGGCCCCAACGGCGACGTACATCTGTATAATTATATCCATTTCTGCCGGCATATGCGCTTCGCGTTATACATACGTATGCGCATTTTTACTCGGTGGTGAATTTCTGCAACAGAATTGCCCACCTTGCCAATGAATGGTTGCCAGATACGTCACTGTAATTAGTCACGATGGTCGGAGGGAATTGGTTTAGTGTGTAGGCACGTTTAATCCGCCATTAATACCGCCATTTATCATGAGACCTTATCACTACACCGTCATTCACATGTAACAAAGAACTCATCGAATCCCCTTCATCCAGCGGTATCAGTCCATCAGCCACCAAAGGGAAATCAATCGCGCTGATCAGGACTTCCATATTTGAAGACTCCATCGGTAAAAGAAGCCCTCAGCCGGATTTGAGGTGCGTATGACGGGCGCACAACTGACCGGCCGCGCTTGCTTTTACCCGATTGTGATGAGCACGGCCCAAAACATCAACCGCCGCTGGCAGGCTCCCCGCGGACAGTCATCTCCCAGAGCTCCAAGCCAAGCTGGTCGCTGACGGCAAGCTGGCTATTTACTCAGCGACAATTTCAACACCGCCGTGCCTCAAAATAGCGGCCGGTCGCGACAGAGTCGGCTATCAGCGAGCGCAGGCGCGGCACGCCCGGGCTGCATCCAGTGCAGCCGTTCGCGGGTGGCGCCGCGCGGTGGGGGCCGCCCGCCGACAGGGCGATCGTCGCTGCGCGCATCGACGCCGCCACCGGCCGCCGCCGTGCCCTCGGGCCGTTTGGAGGCCGTCGGTGGCCGGCAGCCGGGCCTGTTTGGCCACTCCGCGTCGGGTTTGTGCTGGGCTTGTTTGCGTCGCACCGGTCGCCGAGTCGCTGCTGGGCGCCGCGATACCGTTATCGTTTTTGTCCAGCTGCGCGGGCTGGCAGCGCGCGGCTGTCCGCTGTCGGACGGTGAGCTGCTGCAGCCGAGGCAGAGGTACAGGCGTCTCTAACACAGAGGCCCGCGGGATGGGACGGCTCGGCCACTCCGTGCCGACCGGCCGGCTAAATAATTCAGCCGCACCGGCTCACTTCGATTGATCAGCTGAAGAGCGACATAAACAACTGGCCAAGATGGGCGTCGGTCGATGAGGGGATGGAGGGGAGGCGATTGTCGTCGGCGGTCGCCGACGGGCTACTCAAGCCCGGCCGACCCTCAGCGACCCTCAGATCGGCACGCGCTCAACACACTGCGGCCCGTTCACGCCAGCTTACACGGACAGTTCACGAATACATTTGGGATTGCCGCACTTCTAACGAAGCTACCACTCGGGACGCCGAGCGCATCGAGCTCAAGAGCTGCTACGATGCAGCCCTCATCATCACGCGCAAGGCGGACAACATAACATTTATTTCACGCCAGTCTTGCTCCGATGCATGCGTTGGTCGTGCCACCAACAGCCACCCGCCACCACATCGGACCATTCGACAACTACGCCACGTCACGAGCCGTGTCTCCCGCGCATCACTAAGACCGCCTCGGGAAGCGCGCCCGGCCAGTGCCAAGCGCGTCGGCTTCGACGTTGTTTAGATTTCACAAGTGGGCGGCGGTGGCGTGGTGCCGGCGGTCGCGACGCCGCCGCCGTCTCGTTTGGCACGACGCACCGGCTCCCGACGCACGCCGAGACGCCTGGACGACCGGCACTCGCGCCATCAACGTCGAATGTCTACAGGACATCCGAGACGCCACTCACGGCAATAAAATCTGAATATTCAACGGCCGTCACGGGCCACGGCTCCTTGGGGGCGGTGGGACGCGGGGCGGCGTTTGATTTACCCGCCTCGAAGCGCCGATGACAGCGAGTTATGCCGGGCCGGCCACCGCGGACCCGAGTCGCTCTCCTAAATCCGATAATCTCATCGGCGCCGCCGTCAGCCGGCTGTTCGCGTTGACGCAGCGAGTCGGCCTCCTTCACAGGGCCGACGAGGTGTCCTGCAGGCGGCGCGCCCCGCGCGCAGGGGCAGGCTGCCGGCCTCAAGGCGGCGGCCGACGGAGAGAGGAGAGGAATGGAGAGGAGAGAGGAGAGAGGCCACCGCCGTGGGCGGCAGGGAAGAGCTGCAGTGGCTAGGAACTCGCTCTGTTCCGTGCCGGTACCGAGGTGGTATTTTGTAAGCTAGGTCAAATCCCATTCTGCCCAAACACGACACAGGAAAGACCAGGCACAGGGCAGGAGACTACGTAACCCTCCATGTGTCACGGCCGTAGGCGACAGCCGCGTGGTTTCCTGTTTCAAGCAATTGCTCCCTGAACGGCACGATAGACTGCAAGAAGCAAATGCTTAGGATAGGGTGAGTATTGCAAACATGATCATGAGCCTTCGCGAAATCTCGTCACCATCTGGCCAAATGGAGTGATTTCTTTACCGACCACAATTTTGACGTCTCTGCACGGGGAATTCAGGCCAAAGACGTCGTTCAAAACGTTTTTCTCATCGCCACGCTCGTCGCGGACGTGCCGACCCCGTCAGGACCGAGCCGCGGCCTTCCAGCCGTCACCAAAGTGCTCCCGAGCCGGGCCGGGCCAGCCGTGGCGGCCGCAGGGCGCCTCCCGGCCGGACGAGCCGCGGCGGCCACAGGGCTCCTCCCGGCCACAGGGCGTCTCCCGGCTACAGGGCTCCTCCCGGCCGAACGAGCCGCGGCGGCCACAGGGCTCCTCCCGGCCACAGGGCGCCTCCCGGCCGGGCGAGCCGCGGCGGCCACAGGGCGCCTCCCGGCCACAGGGCTCCTCCCGGCCGGGCGAGCCGCGGTGGCCACAGGGCTCCTCCCGGCCGGGCGAGCCGCGGCAGCCACAGGACGCCTCCCGGTCGGGCCAGCCGCGCGGCCGGCTCACTCAGGTGGCGCGGGACGGCGGCTGCGGCGCACGCCCGCCGGGTCCGTATTGATCGGCGGCCAATAAGCCTGCAGGTAGCTGACGGCCAGCAGGGGCCGGATGACGGCCGGCCCGGTCAGACGGCACGTCTCGCGCGGCACCGGCGCGCCTCACGGCGCACGGGCGGCCTGTACGGCGCTGGAGGTCTCACGGCGGACACTGGGTCTGTACTGAACTGGGACGGAGGACAGCATTGGACAAGCGGCCTCACAGGGGATTGGGAGGTTACAAAAGAGCCTCCAGATCAAAAGGTGGAAAGATGTCGTCGTAGCTGACAGCGAGTCAGTCTGTTGACGTCACGCTAGCGGTGTCGCGGTGGTGCTACGACAAACAGGAACCCTCGTGGCGCATAAACGAAAGCCGGACATCTCTCATGAACCCGCGGGCGTGCGGACATCCTGTCTTGAAGGCAAACGGAGAAAAGAAGGGATGCATATAAGGATTCTATCGGTCCATGCCCTTGTACCTTATCAGGCAGGAGAAATTGCGGAAATCAGCACATCGCACGGCGACCAGTGCGTTTAAAGTCAGAAGTCAGCAGCAGCGACATGGTACACCAAATACAACCTGCAGCATGTCCAACAGAGCGCTTCAGGTTCCACTGAAGACTTTGTCATGCGAAACACCTACAGGCACTCACCTGCACTTCCAAGGCGTGGTAGGCGCAAATGAGACCAAGCACCACAAGCGTGGAGACCGTGATCAAAGTCTTGATTGCCGTGGAGCAGGGAGATCCCTGCAAAGGAGAGAGGGAGAGCTTTGTTAATGCAGCCCCGAATGTACCCGCCTGAACCACTCCTCGCTGGAACTCAATTAGTTGACAATAGCCTAGCCCTCGTTGAAATGGGCTCGAGAAGAAAATTAAGCTCTGAAGTTGCGCAGAAAAGCCTCGAGTCTTGGGCTTCAAAGGTTCGGAAGCCTTTGAGCAACCTTACTTACTTGAAATTCCATGTTTTTTGTAGTTAAATCGTTATTCATGCCGACGAGGGATGAACATTGCCGTGCAAATCGGTATTCACTTTGTCCGTAGAACATTCTTATAGCACTTGGGACTCATATGAATAAGGACATTATACATTCTTTACTTGATTTACAAATGCAAGCTCATCTGCATGAGCTGTAACTTGAGATTGGGCTGACACGCGATCTCAATACGTCCGCTGTTTCAAAGGATGCGTCGCACTTTCCAATGCATTTCGTAGTGGCTACCGACATGAGGCATGGTAGGAGCCTGTCACTCAGTCCCGAGATCATCAATCCCCCATTCCATTATTGGCCACGGCCTCCGCACATCTGCCATGCGGAGTGTCGTTCATTACGGAGGATCGGGCCGTTTACCGGTCAATAGCGTCCATATAGTCTCCAATATAGTGAGCCAAGTGTCCGCTCTTGTACCTGATGCAGGGTCCTTCGTCACTTGATATCAGAGCAGAAATACGTAAGCGACACATATGACACATATGACAACCCAGGCGTTGCGGAGAGTGCTGGGTGTCGAGAGCCAAATGGTGTATCGCTGAAAAATGACACGTACATCACGATCAGCGGCTCCTAGTGGAGCCCAGTAGAACACTATTGTGTGCCTTCAGGCCGACAGAGCCCCGGCCTTCACTGCAAGTGCGCAACTTTCAACACTAGAATGCCTGGAGTGACACTCCTACTTGCAGTCAGGCTTATTTGATATGAAGAATCCTCGTTACGAACGGCATATTCCCCCGAAATCGAGACGATCAAACACGTTGCACTACCCCCGTCTTCGGTTCATCCGCACTACAGCTCCAGCGGAGTAATCAAAGCGACGATTAGGACAACAGCCCAGCAAGCGCAGCTGTGAGCCCACGGAACTTAAACGCTTAAGGCAATCTACCAGAGCATATACCTCCAGCATTTGAGCCAGGAGTCAGCGCCACAGCCTGGGCCTCCGACTGCAGGATTTGGTGCGTGCCAGCTGCCTGAGTGCTCGCTTGCGACCCAGTCCTCTTTGATCCGGTCTCAGCCCGGGCTGAGCCGCCTATTTCGCGTCGGCGAGGCGTGGAGTGTTGCCGTCTACGGCTCGGACCCTTGTTAAGCCGAGAAAGGGGATCAGCTGCGATAGATGGAGGCGATTCCCGGGCGGGCTTGGGAGGCGCGGCGCCTCGATCGCTCCGACCCTTATTAAAACGTTATCTTGTGGCGATTCTCATAAATTTCCGTGGTGCTGATCTGGCGTTCCAAGCGCGGCAGTGGCTGGAGACAACGACAGGGGTCCGGCGGATGGAAACAATGGCGAGTCTGCGGGCCGGCAGGCCGGGGAGCCGGCGTCCAGATCTACGAGTTTGGCTGCCATCGACGCGGAGGAATCGGGGTCATGGGCTCGAGGCGGTCAGTTCGCCAGACTGACAGGGACAGATGGAGCGGAAGACGAGAGAACGCCACCGGACACAGCGGGTCAAGGTCACGTCTCACCACGCGTGTTCAACACCAGGATGGCATCCCCCCTTCCGCCACCTCCACGAATCGGTCAGCCTAAGGCCTCACAAATTTCTGCGGGAAAGTGGCAATAGAAGCGCGACCGCTCGTGTTATGATTCACGATGCGGCTTCAGCTGGCGCAGGCAGCAAGCGCTCACTAAAGCTCACAGCAATAGCGCACAGAGACAAGTATAAATACCACGCTCAATGGCGCCTGGATCGCCGGCTTTCACGGGATCATGACTCGACCTGATGATTGTTCCGGGGTAGATCTAATTTGCACATATATTTTCAACAGCGGGAGACCTGCGCTTGGAAAGACGACCGCAGTCATCCACGAGCAATATATTATCACAGGCAAAGCCGGGATAACGTCATCGCACATTCTCGGAACACGTTGATCCCTTTCCATAGCATTGGAGCGCATGCGTTCGCGACAGATGATGAATATCGGCGATAAATCGTCAGAATGTGATGTCAGCCGAGTTGCCCACGCAGCCACGCGTTTTGCAAAACATCGTTTGTTTGAAGTGACGTTTGGCCGAATAAACAGACAGAGCGAAGTAAAATTACCGTCATTCTCGTACACAAAGCTTGTAGAAAGAAAGCGTTGGCACGGCTGCTATATCACACACCAAACTTTTCAAAAATGTCTAGCGCGTAAACAAAAACGGTGTTAGGCAATGTCTTAATTTGAGCGATGTATGATGTTGATGGGTTTTGCATTGCATATGCTCCTTTATAGTTCGCACATTCCACCATTCTTAGATCGACTGCCGTGGATTTCTGGATGCACGTTTGCAATACATGGGACTTCGAAATGAGTGCATATATGACCTATTGTATCAACACGACAAAATGTAAAGCAGTTCAATATACGATAACCTTATCGCGAGTTTACATCTCTTTGCAATGTACATCTGGATTTTCCATCTTCTACTGGCAGGCAATGGGCTCGCAGCAATCAGACTAAAACTCGCTCTATGGAGTTCATTGTTCGCATTGCTTACGGACCAGTATGCACGGTATCGCACAAATTTTTAAGGCTTTACCCATTCTTACACGAATTGATCGCACCCAATCCCCGTCGAGCTGCTTTGAAAACGAACGCGCTAACTCACCGAGTGCCCAATACAGTTAAAATCGATGATACCGACTCGTCACAGTGCAGGAACAGGCCCGATAAAAAATAGCACATTCTGATCTGGACTTGAAGTGGTCTGAAGTTCCATGAACTCTGGTAAGGCTTCTTCTTTTTTGTCACACTCCATATTGCTACAGTTTAATATTTGCTTTTCAAAGCAAAGGCTAACTCGTGGGCCCATTCTTTGAAATAATAGCAATAACTTGAGCGATTTCCACCGTGCGACACCGATGCAGCGTCAGCGACAGGTTTATCATTCAAAGCCATTCGTAATGCCAGCGCGTCGTTGGACTAATAACGATCGAACTGATCGTACAGCTGGAGTCAACCTAACGAGCTCACTTGTCCTTTAACGTCGGGCTCTCGGCTCCCGTCTGGCGTCGCTTTACGGTGGCACATTAAAGTTTAATGCGAATTGCGGGGATAAACTGCTGACGCCCACGTGCGCTCGACAAACTGCTGACGCCTTCCTGCGCCGAAGCCTTTGATATGCGTGTCAAAGACTTACAAAAGTTCCTAGCCGAAACACCATATCAGTTAATATATCTGTATTTTTCCCCCTGTCCATTGTTCAGCTAGGATGAAGGCCTACAGTGCTTCCTTGAAAGGAAATCTGCATCATTCGGAACAAAATATATTCGATGGGCAAGCGTTCTTTTGAATGCTTCTTCACTGCTCCGATGTACTTAATATCCAATATTGTAGACTCATAAAGATTACACCACAGGCGATGTGTCAAAACGCAAAAAAGCCAAGATCAACCGAGCAATATGCCGGCACTAACGCTGCACTGTCAAAAATAAAGCGTTTAAAAATCATCCTAAATGCAGGCTGTGGCTTGTTTGCCATTTGCTTTCATCCGCGTCTTGTGGACGGCGTGGCACATATCTTATGCAGATAGGGACACTCATGTTTATTATTCGCATTTACGCTCGGTAAACACAGGCCTAGACAATGCGCCACCTGCCCTGCAGAGAATGTATAATTAACGATGGCTTTGTTTTATACAAAGTTCTCTGCATTTAAGCTATACAGATCAGCAACAAATAACATTTGATACATACACTTTTAAGAAAAGTAATTCGGATTTGTGCTATCATTGACCTACATTTCGTTATGATCGTATCGCAATTGATTATTGGCTCATAGAAGGTTGATCAGGAAATAAGTGCACAATAACTCAAACTAGTTACAATGGCGAAGCAAACTTTCCCCATAACCACAGCTCGATGTTGTAGGAATCAAGTAAAAGCCAGATTGAAAGGGTGCTCCAGCCCCCGAGGATAAATATACAAGCCTGCAGTGGGTCGTAGCAGACCATGGAAATCTTATTATGATTTGGATTGAAAGACATTTCATTGCACTTCAGTTCTCACAGTATGCATATTTCATTGGAGCAAACATAAGATATTCCTCAATCTAGCGACTACGAAAGCTTAGAGTCTGGTTCGATGAGAGCAATGTTCTCAGGTTCCCATGATGGTCACCGGCGCTGCAGAACCATCTCGAAAAATGCTGCGAATCGAAAACACTGAACAACGCCACTTTGAATTTAAGTCACTGCACGCATTCAGAGCTGCACACATTAACAACGTGCGTTAAGCCATGCACCACCCACAGCTCCGTGAGTGGTAACCGGCAAGAATGTTTCGCTCATTTGGCTATGGGCACAGCTCGTGGGCATTCACATTGTGCTCAGAGTTAAACGATCCCGTTCGTTTTTACAAACGCTTCAAAATTTCGTGGGCGTGGCTCTCAGCGCATCGGATTACAGCCTTGTGATAAAGGGCTGACCGCCTGCGTTATGGGTGACCCTAGTTCAGCGTGTGAGTGCTAAGAATGTCTTTCCGATCAAAAAGCCTCTCACCAGATGTTTATGGACAATTCTCCGATCGGGCAGGCACCTTTACCAGTATAACAGGCCATTATCCAACCAGATTAATCTCCGCACATTGATTAACACCGGTCTTAAAGCGATCGATAAACAGTACGTCACGCACTCACGCCTCTTTGCAGCCAGCGTCCTGTTCTTAGCCACGCTGACAGAGCAGCAGAGGAAGCGTGAGGCCAGCCATTACGTCCGGCGCCGGCAGATCTGCCAGCTTTGCACCCTGGTCAGCGCGTTTCCGTAGGGCGTCGCCGGCCGCGGGGCCTGGCCAGCTACGGGGCCGACATGGAGAGAGGCTGTGGTGGTCATGCAGCACGGCGACCGCTCGCACTGAGTGGAGGGGCAGGGCGCGGCACTCCACAGAGGCCCGGTCGGTCTGCGGGCGTGGTGTCTGCTGCGACCTCCACTGCCGTGGACGCCGTACCGAGTCCGGCGCTCTGGAGTCGGCTGTTGGCTCTAGGCACAGCTGTCCGTGACTCACGGCGCGTGGCACGGTACGGCTGTGTGCCGCCTACTCAGCCGCGTTGGAGGCCCGTGATGGCGTAGTAACGTCGCGTGCTGCCTCCGCGCCGTGGGACGACGCGCCGCCCCCGCCGCCTCGGCGCCGCCGGGGTCGTCAGGTCCGGCCGCCGGACAGCCTGCTGCGCTGATCTCTGTTGTGCTTAGCTGGCCAGCGGTGTGGTTGAATTAGTTTGCTTATTTCTTTCAATTGGCTCAATTCAAGTGAATATGACGCGTGAAATTTTAAGTGGCGTTTTTTCTCGCAATTTGTAGCCATTTCATACGCACATCTGCACTTCGTATTCTTTTGCGTGCATCCTGTTTTGCTCTTTACCAAGGGGAGATGGTCGTTAATACTAGTCACCAGTGCTGGTTCATGCTTCAGTAACGTTAGCTTCTGTTTGCTTTGATCAGATGTGCCTGTCAGGCAAGCCGGCTTCACAGCACATAGGACCCATATTACTCACTTGCTCTGATTGTCAACATCCTGGCTGCGCGTGTCGCCGCCGCCCTTTCCCCCCTACCCGCGTGCTGTTTCTAGACCGCATAGGTCTTAAGCGGTTTGACTTTGTCTGCTAAATCGACAAGCACCATTCTCCAGCAGAAGGAGAATTCGGGGCCAATCTCCGAATGAGGAAGCCATATTATGAACGTACAGGACCGTTTGGACCACTGAAAAGGTGGCCTGTGGGGGAATCGTAGACTTCTTAAGACCATGGAAAACTCCCTATGCGCGTATTGAGTCATCCTCTGCTTGACAGGTGGGACATTATGAATGTCTAGGATTGCTCTTTGACCAAAGAAGCCGTCGTATAGGTTTTTAGGGTGGTCCTTCGGCCAGAGAAAGAGCCTTATTGACGTTTCAAGGTCGTGCTCTGGCCAGAACGAGTAGTCTGTAAGACTTTAAGCCGTTTTCTCACCAGAGGGGCAGGTCTGTAAGGGCTTAGGATCACCCTCCAACTAGACCGGCCTCCCCGTGAGGGTTCAGGATTGTTCATTGGCCAGAAACCGCTGTCTCTTGACCATTAGCTGCGCTGTGAGGGCTCAGCATCATATTCTGGCCGACGGCAGCTGCCTGTCACGAAAACTTTCTGTACCGGCTGGACCGATCAAGCCGCCGTCCCATTAAGTTTGAGGACAATCGGCGTCCCGTGGTCCTTCGGCTTGCCACTCCGGCCACGTTCGCTGCTCAAACCCGCGCGGGGACTGATTTGGTGACCGCGGTCGAGCTCGAGCCGGAGGCTGTTGTCCCGGAGATCAAGCGTCGTCGACAAACCGAGTGGCCGCTGGGCTGGTGCCAGCCAGCTTCCTCCAAAGCTGCCATTGTGGGGTGGGGATCGATGCGGTGTTGGGTCTCGACTGAACCGCGGGCCTGTTTCGAATCCGCTGGTTGGGGCACGTGACTGGACGCATTGCGATTGATTGATGGTGTGGGTACAACAAGTCATATAAACACACCGCAGATTATGTGAAATACACGCTATTTGTGTTTATCTGTCCATCTGCTCGTGCATGCGCCTGCGATGGACGTGACGGGACGGAGGCCGAGGGGCGCGTTACGCAGCTGTGCGCACGGGACGCCGCAGCGGCAGCCGTGCGCTGCAGGCCTGCACCACTGGGGATGCTACTGATCACTGGTCGCTGTCCCAGCCAGTGTCGAGGCCAGCGGGTCTGCTGACCTCAGCTGTCGGGTGCATCTAAAAATAAAGCCACGGTTACTGGCTGCTTTTGTACCGGTCCGGAGCTCCAAAAATGGATTATTCTGCCAGAATGGGTTCCAATATTGTGATATGCCGAAGGTGTGCCGCGTTGCCAGCTGTCATCGTTATCGGACCGACGTCCGGCGAGCGCCAGATTTCTAAAAATTATATTTACCTCAGTGCACACAAGCTCTGAAAGCAGTCGACCACTGTTCCAAAACAAAGCAAAAGGTCTTATAGTTATTTTTCGAACATTGTGATTGCTGTCATATCATCGGGTCTAAAAAGGAAAGTCTTAATTAAATGTCATGGCAAAAGCAGGGATCGATAAATATTTAGAGCATTGGCTGGAGCAAATAGAGAAAATTTTCTTGTGAGAAGGTGTAAATTTTCGAGCGCAGACCACACTGATGTAAATGTGCCAAGAATCCAGTTTAAATGTAATAGCACAAAGAGGTGCGGTGAACAAAAGCAAGAATATTGAAGAGAATAATCTTCTACTTGAAAGCATAAGCCCCAGAAGCACATTTAGCCGGCAGCAAACCCACAACAAAGTTTATGACTACGACACTGTCAAAAGCTAACCGGGGTGTACTCTTCTTTATACTTTGTGGAAAGCAGAGGGCTGACAACGAACCTATGCCGTCGAAACATTCAATACAAGGAGATATTATGGAATGTGCCCTTGTTTAGGTTCAGACCTTTCGCCTGGGTTATACTAGAGGTCATAGGTCTCCGGCAATACATCGGGGCAGCAGGCAGCGTATCCATGTTTTTGTGGAATAAAGTTGAAGCCGCAGTACAAAACGTCGCCATGGTAAAACCGAAGACAGTGGTTCAAGACCCCATGAACCCGAAGTCTTACCCATAATTCAAGATGCTGAAGGCAGGTTAAGAAATGACACAAGACCGAAGCCAACCATACAATGTTACAAATCCCAAGCTGAACACGAAGACGCTTAGCAAAACCGAAGCCGAATCCGAATCAGCTTAGCGAAGCCCAAGTCCAAGCCGAAACCCGATTGGCGAAGCGGGAGCTGAAGCCGGCTTCATCTCCATGACTACCCCCATGCGGCATAACCAAACACCTGACATTCAAAATCGCATATGAATGCTAGTCGCCATCAGATGTGCGTGAAGAGCGAATGAATAGAAGATTGCTGCCACATTAGCTACCACCGCTCGAACATGGTCTGGTTGTCAGGGAAATTTGGGAGCATTTTAAGGTCGAAAGGAAATCTCCGTCCGTGCAGAAACCTAGTTAATCTCTCCAAACGCAACCGCAGCCAATGATACAGGGGTTCAGATTGGTAACAAGCTTGGCATGTTCAAGTGTTGACTCCAACGCTTTTGGATGGGCTCCATATAATTTTCATGAAATCCCTCTGCCTCAAGTACAGTGGTGTAAGAAACGAGGCTGAGGGTGCACCTCAGATCCCAGGGATTGCATGGGCAACCAGTGCACCCACCTGGCTAGTGGCCAAATGTATTCGTCCTTAATGCGCTATGGATGCCTCAAATGTGTGCTGTCAAACATGCGACAACATTGGCTTAACGGAAGAATTTCGGCTTACCTGGTACAGCATAGATATCTTGTCTGGAACCTGGAACGTGAAATAAAGCGAGTCGATACATCACGAGACCAAATATTGGGTAGCGCACGTGACGTTCTTAGTAGTAGAATAGAGGAGGACGTCCCAATATTTGCTGCTGTAACGCCACAACTGAATTTTCCAGGGACATCGTGTGGTAGACAAAACTTCACCACATCCTGATATACGGATGACCAGACCCTGAGCTGCAGCAGAAATGTTAGCGGAACCCAGTGCATGGTGGATGCAAATATGTCCTCTCCAAAATCGCTTGTAATTTTCACGGTCCCACCCCTATGTGCACTAACCACGTGAAAGATTTGCAAATGGTGGGTGCATAACAGAGCATGGGATACTCCGTTATTATTACATACTCCGTGATATGATCCGATACTTCGCTATGCTTAAAGGATTGTGATACGTTCGTTGAATTATCCAGCATTCATCTCCTATTGTGCTTTTACAGCTGGTATGACTTCTTCGGATGTCCCAAGGCATCGCTCGCGTCGTTATTCGAGGCTATCCCACAGGCGATGCAGTCCTCTCAGCTGCGTGTTTTCAAGATCCATGAAGAGTGTGCTGAGCCAAACGCAAATGTCCCGCCACCCACTCAACCCAAATAAGTGCTCACGATCTTCAAGTGTTTTGTCATGCTTAGCAATGCGCATCTATTTTCAAATAAAATCGGAAGCTATGATGCTGCAGGGGTTGGAGGGTCTGTAACTACCGAGACGCAGTGTGTTTGTAGCACTTTTATAATCGATTAAACCGCTTTTTCTTAGTCTTGGCTGTCTGACGCCTCGTTGGGGCTAAATTTAACAAAAACATCGATTCTCTTGCCTCAGAAACTATTCACACTGGAAGGAAATCTCTGTCATATACTCCTTCTGTACCTTTGCCTAAAAAGCCAGATTTGGGGAGCCAAAACGGCTCATAAAGAACACTATGGGAGCGGAAGTGGGCCGGAAGTCGGCCTCTCTGTCGACGGCGCCGCTGACGGCCACACAATGGCGCACTTGGCACGAGGAGAAAACGAACACAGCGCCCGCGGGAGTGAGGACGAGAGAGCTGGGGAGGGGTGGACAGAGTCAAGAGAATGACTTATCGCTAGAGCTGCTAACAATAGATGGAGATAGTGATAAAGTTGACAGAGAGATTGAAGGATGTTGCCTCTTACAGGGACTACCACCCACAATTCATCTCTCCACAGCAAATACAGAAAAGAACTATTCGTTCTCGCATTTAACGCTATATCATGGCACATCGCGGGACTGTTGGCCGTCGCTGCCAATACTCTCTTTGCACATCCAACCATCGATCACGCTAATTTCTGACGGCCGCTCGGCTCATCACGGACATTTGGGGCCGGGTGCTGGGCGCGTGCTCCGCGCGGCCCATCCGCAGCAGGCGGCCCTGCGCCGACCGGCCGCCGCCATCCCCCTCACGCGAAAGAGGCAGAGAGGGGGACATGGGAAGTGAGAAAACCAGAGGGAGAAAGAGAGGAGAACTAGGTAGAGTGAACGATAAAAAGGGAGAGGGGGTGGAAAGATGGAGTCGCAGGTGCAAGGGAGAAGGAAGGGAAAGGGGAAAACGGACAGGGAACGATAGAATGAGAGAGAGAGGGGGGCTGTCACATTTTTTCAAACTAATGCGATCGGGACCGGATTCGTACCTAATTGCTCAGCATCTAGTGCAAACTTTTAGGCTCAGGGGGAGGGGAGGGGTGTGTGGCCCCTGTAACCCCCTCTGGGCCGCGTCCTTGAGTCGGTTTGAAAAGACCTTCATAACGTTTTACGAGCAGCAGACTTTTTGAAGAAAGTGGGGTGTCGTTACCACTTCTTCTGAGCTACGAAACGAGTGGATCTATTTAAACCCGGATAGCTTACGTAAAACAATCTGATTTAACGGTACAGCACACAGAACAGGCCAGCACTAGTAAAAGTAAGGATTTGCTCAACTAAAACGCCGCGAAGCTAATCAGAATGTGCGGGTCTTATGAGCGATGTCTGCCGATGTGGTCTCATTTTTGGCAGACTAGCGCCTTGGGGAGGCTAGGGAGGGGTTGACTGTCACTGGCATCCAAAGAGACGCCCGTGGCGTCGTAGGCCCGTCATCCGCAGAAGCGACGTCGAACCTCCCCTTCATCCCACCCCCGCTGGGGTGGGAGGGGATTACGCCGGAGGGAAGAGCAGTCAGGGATCAGTAGCTCATTTGACCTTAGATGGTGACATGTAGGCTTCGTGGCCGTTACTGGCCCCTATCCGGTATCATTGAACGCACCAAGGATCATTAATTACATCCCACCCAACCCTGCAGTTATGGTATTCTGGTGCGGCGAGAGAGAGAGAGAGAGAGAGAGAGAGAGAGAGAGAGAGAGAGAGAGAGAGAGAGAGAGAGAGGGAGAGGGAGAGAAGAGAGAGAGAGAGAGAGAGAGAAAGGAAGAGGGAGAGAGGGAGAGCGAGAGGCAGTGAGAGTCTTATACATATGCATGAATGTATGTATGTATTTATATATATATATATATATATATATATATATATATATATATATATATATATATATATATATATATATATATGTGTGTGTGTGTGTGTGTGTGTGTGTGTGTGTGTGTGTGTGTGTGTGTGTGTGTGTGTGTGTGTGTGTGTGTGTGTGTGGACATCCACACTTCGATCTCATTTTTTCCTGGAAAAGGGCGCAAAAGATTGCTCCAAGAAGCAGCCCATCACGCCCCAGAATGCCCAACGACGGAATTGCTGTGCCCTATGTAATTTTGTTTTCGGCGCACGACGCCGAGGCGCTGTGGCTGGATTAAACCATGCAGCGCGAGGGGCAATAGTTTGCAAAAAAAAGCAAAGGCACTCGGTAGGGCAGACGATTACACAGCTTTCCACCATTTGACTCACGCAAGAATTTCAGGTCGGTCCGATCCCCTCAGTAGCAAAGACACGCTGCTTGCCGCCCAGCCGGTCAGCTTCATGCAAAAAATGAGGTGAGCGGTTAATCTAGGCGTAATAACGGACTTTTCAAAATTTTGGAGCTTCGTATGGTACGATTTTTTTTTACTTGTTTCTATCAATCAAAACGTCACTTGAAGACCTGTTCGCCCTTTTTGAGCGGAGAAAATCAATCAGAAAATTTTTCGGTGTTATACTCGGACAGAAAAATATCGTGATGGAATCCAACGGTACACCGCCTACAGCAACCACTTATCTGCAACCTGTCTTGAAAAGCCTCCAAAAATAAGCAACCGAAGAAATGAGTGCAAACTTGAATCAACAACGGCCATTGTGAAAAATCTCACAGCCCTATATCTAAGTTACACCAATTTAAAGTTGCGTTTTCGCAAAACTAATCGTGTTGATCCCAAGCGACTTTTTAAAGCGAAGTGGGCATCGTATCCTCGTCCAGAAATGAGGATATCACCCAGACCTGAATGAAATCTCCTGATTATACTTAGTACAAGAAATCTGCATCAGTTTGTGTCGACAGCAACTTACACCAAAACTGCAACGCCCTCAGCAGCCCATTCTGCGACTTCTGTGGATCAGCCTCGGAGGTACCGAGAAGGCCGCCGCCAAGCCCGCCGCGCGCGCGTCCGCACAGGGTCCGGGGTCACGCTGCAGCCTGGGTAGCCGCCGTCAAACTCGCCTCGCGCGCGTCCGTACAGGGTCCGGGGTCGCGCTGCAGCCTGGGTCGGCCCTCCCCCTCGCCAGAGAGCGTCTCCTGGAAGTGGCCGGACGCAGCTGGCTCGCAGCGGCAAGTTCTGCAGACGGCTCTAGCGGCGTGTTCATCGATGGTCCAGAAATGACCTCAGTCGCGAAAATGTCGCCTGATGATTGCTGCGTGCAAAACCTTGAGGGTAGGATCTCCTCCAGCTCTGGCCGATTAAGTGTCTAGTGCTTCCACTAAGTTTCCCCTGTTCCCACACTAGGATGTGGACAGAAAAAGTATGACTGCAACACAATACGGCTTACTGCGAGCAACTATGTGTCGATCTCAATGCAGTCGTCTGAATGGCCGTGGCGTTCATGAAATGGCGCTACATAAACGCAAAAGGCATACGTACTCTCGAGGCATCGTTCTGAAAATCTGTCATACAGGGCCACAAAAAGGGTCAGGCAAGATACTGTGATCACTGTCTCAATGACGAGGTTTATGTGGTTGTTGTGAGGACTACGCATTGCGACGCGACACATCTAGTATGCATGATACACGATACTGCCTTGGTTACATGCTGAATAAATGTAAGCGGGAAACAGAGAAGTGAAGGCAGACTGTTGAGGACCTTTTGCCAGTCCGGCGGGACCGGCACTTCCTGACTGCATGGTCCGAAGGTACATACATACGTGCCTTTGCGGGGGAGCTGAAAGCTCAAAGACACGCAATAATTAATTTTCAAAAATTGGGGCTCAGCCTTTTTGCCCCCCCCCCCCCCCTCTCCCTACCTTGTTCCCAAAGCACTTGTACATGTGTTCAATTGTATAGCTTGTCAATAATTCAGAACCTTTGAAACCCATACAGGAACCATGAACAGCCATCGGGCCACACAGACGAGCAGACGGTACCACGTGGCGTGACCCACCCAGAGCTCGTCGGGCACATTGGTGGCCCGTCATATCGTAATACGCCTCAGCGGAGGTGTGGCGGGGCAGCCCATTACAGAATTGGCCGGGCACAAAGACGGGCCGCGGCCGGTGCCGAGCGCGGTGTGGGCGCAGGGGACCACCTCGCACCAGCACTGAGCGAGCGGCGGCGTGCGGCGGCCGGGACCTGTTGGCAGCCGGGCGGGACGAGCACGACGAGCGGACGGGGACGGCCGCGGCCGGCAGCCGTCATATCCTGCGGCTGCTCCCGCCGGGATCCACGTACGCCCGGTCAATAGTCGGCGCTCGGCGCTCTGCCGCCGCTCCGCCGCTCTGCCCGCCGTCGTCGCCCGTGCAACCCAGGCACCCGACGGTCGTCGCCCGTGCAACCCAGGCGCCCGACGGTCGTCGCCCGTGCAACCCAGGCGCCCGACGGTCGTCGCCCGTGCAACCCAGGCGCCCGACGGTCGTCGCCCGTGCATCCCAGGCGCCCGACGGTCGTCGCCCGTGCAACTCAGGCGCCCGACGGTCGTCGCCCGTGCATCCCAGGCGCCCGACGGTCGTCGCCTCACCCCTCCGCCGCTGCAGTCGGTCCAAATAGGCTCCGTTCCTCAGGACACGATGGTTTAGTGGCTGGATAGCTATTTGTGGTTTCTGATTGCCGTATCTCATCTCATCCGGCCCCCTCGACGCGCCTTCCCGACGCAGGGGTCGCCGCCGCCCGCTCCTCAGGAGGGTGGGAAGTCCTGAGACTACCGTTCTCCTGGTGTCGGTCGCCGCCGCCCGCTCCTCAGGAGGGTGGGGAGTCCTGTGACCACCGCTCTCCTGGTGTCGGTCACCACCGCTCGCTTCTCAGAAGGGTGGGGGAATCCTTCAGCTGCCCCTCCTCTGGCGCAGACCACCGCCGCCCGCTTCTCAGGAGGGTGGGGGAGGCCTGTGACTGCCCCCCCCCCCTTCCTCTGGCGCAGACCACCGTCGCCCGCTTCTCAGGAGGGTGGAGGAGGCCTGTGACTGCCCCTCCTCTGGCGCAGACCACCGCCGCCGCGCTTCTCAGGAGGGTGGGGGAATCCTTCAGCTTGCCCCTCCTCTGGCGCAGACCACCGCCGCCCGCCTCTCAGGAGGGGGGGGGGGAATCCTTCAGCTGCCCCTCCTCTGGCGCAAACCACCTTCGCGCCCGCCTCTCAGGAGGGCGGGGGAGTCCTGTGACAGCCCCTCCTCTGGCGCAGACCACCGTCGCCCGCTTCTCAGGAGGGTGGGGAGTCCTGTGGCTACCCCTTCCCTGGTGAAGGCCACCGTCGCCCGCTTCTCGGGAGGGTGGGGGAGTCCTGTGGCTACCCCTCCTCTGGTGCAGACCACCGTCGCCCGCTTCTCGGGAGGGTGGGGGAGTCCTGTGGCTGCCCCTCCTCTGGTGCAGACCACCGTCGCCCGCTTCTCAGGAGGGTGGGGAGTCCTGTGGCCACCCCTCCCCTGGAGAAGGCCACCGCCGCCCGCTTCTCAGGAGGGTGGGGAGTCCTGTGGCTACCCCTCCTCTGGTGCAGACCACCGTCGCCCGCTTCTCGGGAGGGTGGGGGAGTCCTGTTGCTACCCCTCCCCTGGTCCTGGCCACGGCCGTTCGTTTATCGGACCGGCCCGGAGGGGTCTCACGCGTTATCAGACGGGCCCGGAGGGGTCTCACGCGTTATCAGACGGGCCCGGAGGGCTCTCACGCGTTATCAGACCGGCCCGGAGGGGTCTCACGCGTTATCAGACCGGCCCGGAGGGGTCTCACGCGTTATCAGACCGGCCCGGAGCGGTCTCACGCGTTATCAGACCGGCCCGGAGGGGTCTCACGCCTTATCAGACCGGCCCGGAGGGGTCTCACGCGTTATCAGACCGGCCCGGAGGGGTCTCACGCGTTATCAGACCGGCCCGGAGGGGTCTCACGCGTTATCAGACCGGCCCGGAGGGGTCTCACGCGTTATCAGACCGGCCCGGAGGGGTCCCACGCATTATCAGACCGGCCCGGAGGGGTCTCACGCGTTATCAGACCGGCCCGGAGGGGTCTCACGCGTTCGCCTACCCCTCAGGTGCGAGCTGGCGGGACCTCTGATCGCTGGGCACAGGTAGGCCAAACTTGCTTCCGGCTCAGAGGCGAGCGCACAATCCCAGAGCTCCGCACGAGTCGTGACGACGGCATTCTGAAATACGCCTCTGCGAGCTCAAAGCGAGGCGTAGAAGGCCGTCGAAAGACTGCGGACCTATGAGATCGATTATTTGTTATTATATGCAAATACGCCTCTAAGAACTCGGAACGAAGGGGAGCAGGCCATGTGAAGACTGGACTTAAGATTGATTATTTGTTATTATGTGCAAATACCTTTCTAGCGACTCGGAACGAAGGGGAGCAGGCCGTGTGAAGACTGCGGACTTACGGCACCAATTATTTGTTATTAGAGGAGTGTGCAGAGTAGCCCAGAATGCGGAAGCACATAATATATGCAAAATTGAGTCTGAATTTTGCAGCATATTTCCTCTCCACTGCCTCCAAGAGCGGGAACGCATCCAAAGTGGAGAGGGGTGACAACGCTGCTTGAACCTTCACAACTAATTTCTTACCGCGGAAGACCCCAGGGTTCGCTTAATTTGTATAAGGCTGAGAGCATAGAGCATGTATCAGGCTGAGAGCAGCGGTAGCTTCCAGCTTTCACCCCCATGTCTTATAATATTTCTGGGTTGTTATAGCAATGCTTTGGGCTTATGGAGTCGATAATTGCAGCTTTGCCTACCATTGGTTTTATTGTTTGATGAAAACAATGCACTAGCACGCACACACGCACGCAGCACAATCGACCAGGGCAAGACAAACCATTACGCAAACGACTATTAGTGACGTCGCGTCACAGATATGGGACAACATCAGGCGCCATTTTGTGAGCCAATGTGGCTCGCCGATGAAAACCGGGTGACCAGTTACAGAGCATGGAGCTTGCTTATAATGTCACACACACTGCCGTGGTGCCAGATTGCAAATTAGGTCTGCAGTTTGCCCCACAGCAAGAAAATAATATGCCGGTAAAATGACTAAAAACATGGGATGGCCTAGCTTTCAGCTTATTCGTAGTTCGGCTTCATGACTGTACAGCGAGGGTTAGACAAAAGGTTGAACCCGTCGAATAAACCTAGTCTAATCCATTAGTTTTAGAAGAGAAGACATGGTAAATGACATGACTTCAACAGCACAAGGGTGGTTGAAGCATCCTTGATCACAACATTAGAGGAAAAGGAGACATAGATGGCTCGACGTACAAGGCATGGCTACAAAGTAAGCACGCACAGTGTGTCAATGTGGCCTGTTAGATATACTGTTACTTCCAAACAAAACAAGGAGTGTGTTATCTGAGATGGCGATCCCAAAAATCCGAATCCGACCGGTGCCATTACATAGCCTGAATCAGAACGGTTCTTGCAATACGACTAGAAGTCGCATCCTGGCTGAATCCCGACCCAGAACTCAAAACTAAGGATATCGGGTTAAAACCTATTTTTGTGTTGTTTTTTCTCTTGTCTGCTGTACACCAGCCATTAGCAGCTTAAAACGGCATGGGATCCACGACACATCGCCACATACATCTCAATGCGATGGCTGACTTGTAATAAGATGATAAATATTTTATCGACACTCAGTGCACAAAGTAGCCGCTTCGCCAATTACCAGGGAAAGCCAAGAACATGTGGTGCACTGGCAGCAAGCCTGACTGTCCTAAACATTCCTATGCCGCACCGCACATGCGGGTTGGGACCCCATCCCACGCGCTCCCAGTCGGCCACGCCGCCGCGAACGGTCAGATCCAGCTCCCGCCTCCCACTGTTGTACGGCCGTTCTGCGGTCGTCCCCGGCCGCGCGCTGCCAGTCGGCCGCGCCGCCGCGAGCGGTCAGATCCAGCTCCCACTTCCCACCGTTGTACGGCCGTTCCGCGGTCGTCCTCGGCGCCTTGGCCGCTCGCCGATCCGGCCATAAATCGTGGCAGGAGGAGCGCCGGCGGCCAAATGAGCGCTGCCCAACGAGCGGCGCCCGAGGAGCGCTCTAATACCTGGGCGCTACCGGCCCCGCCCAATCTCTGGCCGATGCTCTGATCCCATTTGGCGCGACGGCCGCGCGGAACGCCGACTGGCCGGTTCCTGTCGCCCAAGATCATCTGCTGTCGCCGCCAGGGAGACGGAGAACGCGAGGGCGTGCCTCTGGTACGCACCGCTGGACGGCTCGGAGAAGTCACGCTTAACGAATGCCACGGCCTGGATGACGCCTAGTAAGTGGTCCAGCATATATGCGCTCCCAGTTTTAGGCGTCAGTTGTTGCTTTCAATGCGCACTTAAATTCCTGAAATTGGCTTTGATAATGGAAAAGGCCTGTTCATCCATTAAGTTACTGCCAACTGTTCTTTCTTCATTCCGTGCCTAGTTTTATAACTCCTGGTAAGCCGTCTTGTTCTGGCCTCCTGTTCACCACATCAGCGAAGAGCAATTCTCCGCACGGGGGGGGGGGAGGGGGGGGGGGGGGGCGGCTCGTGCACGGTGCGTCCCCAGCCACCAGCACACGCATCCCGGCTGCTTGAACCGCCACGCTGCAGCGCATGTCGGCCGGCGTTCGACTGACCTTGTCGTAGAATTCTGCGCTGCTGAGCTCGTTCTCCAGCACCATCATACCGATGCCGAACATGCCCATGACCAAGGCGTAGTCACTGATACGTTTCCTCTTCTCGAAGAGTGCCTTTCTCCGACCCAACCTGCCGGAAAAGAGGCACGATTTCCAGGGGCGCAATGAGACAGGCAGAAAGAAGACAGTTCGATAGCGTGGGAAGGAGTCGGAGGCAAAGGAAAGAGATACGGGCTAGTGATAACGTAGTTAGTTAGACAGGAGAGGATGATAGCGCTGCGTAGAAAGTGAGATGGGAGGGAAGACAAAACGACGGTGGGAAGGAATACGGAGATTAGAGGGAAAATGGAAGAGAGAGAGAGAGAGAGAGAGAGAGGGAGAGAAAGACAGAAAGAGAGAGGGTGAGAGAGAGAAAGAGAGAAAGAGTGAGAGAGAGAGAAGGAGAGAGGGAGGGAGGGAAGGGAGGGAGGGAGGGAGGGAGAGAGGGAATGTGAATGCGCATTCATAAATGGACTAATTCTGCCAGAATCGAAGTTGAAGCTATGTCGCTGGGCAGAGCTTGATGACAACCCCACCATAATCACTGGATCGGGGCCATTAACACGAGGTCGTTAGGCGCGGTTGTTTAAATTATGAAGTTTGCATAACTTCGTTGTCTACCAGGCATAGTTTGACGTCTGAAGAACAGTATGCATCATAAATGCGGAATATGCTGAGCCCTTTGATACCGTTAAAACCCCCGAAACGGACGAAGAACTTAGCATCGGCACCATAACTTTGTATGGTTTAGAAGTTAGGTTTGAATGAAAACGCTTACAAATTGGATCAAATTCGATTACTACGAACAACAGCTCGGCTAAAGCGACTTACATCATCATTGACGAAGCGACCAAAACCATCCCCATCCTGACAGACCGCATGCTTTCGTGACCTGACGACCCGACCCGACCGTCCGGTGACCCGCCCCGCCCCGGACCGCGCCCCGACCGCTGACCTGTAGCCGACGGACGGCTTCTGGGCTTTGGGCAGCTTGCGTTCGTCGGCGTAGCGAGGATACTCGCTGTGAACGCCGACCAGCGCGATGCCGGGGTCCTCGCCCTCCTTGAGGCCGCTGGCGGCGCCGGCCGAACACCTCATGGCGCCCGGTATGGAGAGCGTCGACACCGGCTTCCGCAGCTGCGCACACCCGGGTCAGAGGTTACGACACGGGCGAGCGCCGGTCACCGGGTGACAGCGTCACGGCGAGCTGCACGCGTCAGGGGGCGCCATCAAGGCTTTCAACGTCACCGTGCCACTTCTGCTGTCGAGTCAGCGGCGGTCGCTGTCCCCCGGCGTCCAGTCTCCTCAAATCAAAAAGCGATGTTGGTGATACATGTGTTACCATCTACACAGATGTCATTGTGGTATGGCAGTCATTGGCGCCAGTCTGCGATTATTGTCGTGCGCACGGCTGTTATTGTCCACCACGTCGCGACTGGCTCCGTAGCCGTCGTTGTTCATGCAGCTGTTGCCATTCCTACAGCAGCTTCCACCAGCACAGCTATTACAGTCCGATGGTCCACACGACGGGGGCAACCGTCACCACATAGAAGACATTATGTGCTCGGTGTTCATCGTCTGAACCCATGATGGTCATTGTTACGAGCCCACAGCGGTTACTGCTACCTCTCCCCCCATGGCGGTCACTGTCATTAGCCCAAAGATGTCACCATGGCGTGCGGTGTCATCACCATCAGCCAACGGCGGCTCATGCCATCAGTCTGCAGGAGTTCCTGTCTCCAGTCCACGGTCGACATCGTCAACCCACGCTGTCACTGTCAGGAGGCCGCAGCGGCTAATGTCATCAGCCTACGGCGGACACTGTCAGGAGGCCGCGGCGGTTAATGTTATCAGCCTACGCTGTCACTGTCAGGAGGTCGTGGCGGTTAATGTCCTCAGCCTACGCTGTCACTGTCAGGAGGTCGTGGCGGTTAATGTCATCAGCCTACGGCGAACACTGTCAGGAGGCCGCGGCGGTTAATGTCATCAGCCTACGCTGTCACTGTCAGGAGGCCGTGGTGGTTAATGCCATCAGCCTAGGGCGGACACTGTCAGGAAGTCGTGGCGGTTAATATCATCAGCCTACGGCGGACACTGTCAGGAGGCCGCGGCGGTTAATGTCATCAGCCTACGCTGTCATTGTCAGGAGGCCGTGGAGGTTAATATCATCAGCCTAGGGCGGACACTGTCAGGAGGTCGTGGCTGTTAATGTCATCAGCCTACGTTGTCACTGTCAGGAGGTCGTGGCGGTTAATGTCACCAGCCTACGCTGTCACTGTCAGGAGGCCGCGCGGTTAATCGTCGCCTACCGTCACTGTCAGGAGGCCGTGGCGGTTAGTGTTACCAGCCTAAGCTGTCACTGTCAGGAGGCCGTGGCGGTTAATGCCATCAGCCTAGGCTGTCACTGTCAGGAGGTCGTGGCGGTTAATGTCACTAGCCTAAGCTGTCACTGTCAGGAGGCCGTGGCGGTTAATGTCACCAGCCTACGCTGTCTGTCAGGAGGCCGTGGCGGTTAATGTCACCAGCCTAAGCTGTCACTGTCAGGAGGCCGTGGCGGTTAATGTCACCAGCCTAAGCTGTCACTGTCAGGAGGTCGTGGCGGTTAATGTCACCAGCCTAAGCTGTCACTGTCAGGAGGTCGTGGCGGTTAGTGTCACCAGCCTACGCTGTCACTGTCAGTAGGCCGTGGTGGTTAATGCCATCAGCCTAGGGCGGACACTGTCAGGAAGTCGTGGCGGTTAATATCATCAGCCTACGGCGGACACTGTCAGGAGGCCGCGGCGGTTAATGTCATCAGCCTACGCTGTCATTGTCAGGAGGCCGTGGAGGTTAATATCATCAGCCTAGGGCGGACACTGTCAGGAGGTCGTGGCTGTTAATGTCATCAGCCTACGTTGTCACTGTCAGGAGGTCGTGGCGGTTAATGTCACTAGCCTAAGCTGTCACTGTCAGGAGGCCGTGGCGGTTAATGTCACCAGCCTACACTGTCACTGTCAGGAGGTCGTGGCGGTTAATGTCACTAGCCTAAGCTGTCACTGTCAGGAGGCCGTGGCGGTTAATGTCACCAGCCTACACTGTCACTGTCAGGAGCCGCGGCGGTCAACGTCACCAGCCTGCGGTGGACACCGTCATCTGCTGTCACCAGGACCTCGCGCCTTGCTTTACGTGTGCTAAAAGTGCTTTGGTGGTCCATGTACGATACCGAGACCTTAAGAGCATACATGCCAGGCTTTGGAGGCCTATTCAGTCGCAGGAATGAGAAGCCAAGCCAATGGATTTAAACAAAGACATCATACCAGCAGAAGGGATCAGATCAAAATAAGGTCTGAATTCCATGATACATGGCTGCATAAGCGTTATCTATGATGTTGAAAAGATATTAGAACGAGGCGTTGACAAACAATCGTCTTAGCAGTTTGGCCGGACTCAACAACGTACCACCATACACACCTTTCAGAGCATGTGATAACCACAACGCAGTGACCTTCTGCATGCGTTAGAAAAATGTCGATAGATAATTTTTTTCTACCGAAACTTGATTGATGCCGTGTGGTGTGGTGCGGTTTAGCATTTACAATAAAATTATTTGCTCCCTGAATATATCAGGTGCACGTTATCACCTGTGCCTCCACAAAGTGAAACCATGCAATGTGCGTCCAGTGAGAGGTGGACTGGTCAATGCTTTTCAGTTCAGTTACCTGCCATATACCGTGTACGCATTGCAAAAGTGCGAAAATACGCCGCTGGCAAAACGTCTAGTGGCTTCCAGCAGCGTACGTCGCTGACTGATCAGTCATCACTCAGTCCAACACCAGTAAGCGACCATTGCCTGCCCCGGCGTCTGCTGGCGGCGCTGCCGGGTGCAGCCCATGCCCGGGCGCCGGTGGGGGAGGGCTGGGTGCAACCGTGAGGCGTGGGATGGTGAGCGCGCCATACGACGGGCGGAGGGCGGCGCCGCGCCGCGACACGTGCCGCTCATGCAGTGGGATGTGGGTGGCAGGGCCACTCACGGGCGGACCGCCGGTCCCAACCTGTTCTCGGAACCGCTCGTCGCACGCAGGACGCACAGACATGGACATTAAGCGCTCCCGCCGCGGCTAAAAGCAAAGAGAAGCGCTTCGGAACACAGGACATGAGGTCGGCGGGGTCATCAGACGGCCGCCCTGCGGCTGACGAAGCAGCGCGAGAGCCGCAGCACGACGGCCCGGCAGCGTCATGTCGAACTAGCACACTACCACCGGAACTAAACTAAGCACTATGGCATCAACAATATCAAAGTATTAGATCACACAACTGAGAAAGCGACGCGTTCGTTAATCAGATGAAAGCCAGCACATTAAGAAAATCTCATTTTGTTAAAAAGCACATTGCTGCATGAGAAAGCAAAAACCTCATTTGCACAATGATACCGGATGTACCAGCGGCCGACGGGCACGCCTTCCTTCCATTAGTAAATCAGCTAACTGTGCTTTCTTTTAAAAAAGTAGAAATCAACTCAGCGTATTTTCCCTCCCGCCTCCCATTTTAGAGATGATCCCTTTTTGGGCTGCATTCGTGTTGGTTACTATATGTCGGGGACATCTAACATCATTAGCGATGCATTAATGCAATGTCCGTTGACATCCCAAAATGCAGCTGGCATTCGAAATAAATGTACGGCTCTGTAATGTTCTCAATCGTTCTGTGCGTAACTACCCCCTTCAAGAGATTTATTCCGACTTCTAAAAAAGGGTACCACCAATTCTCATATAGCCATATGGCGTTTAAACAGTGGCGATTCTAAGTAGCGGCTTTTTAATCTCTACAGAAGCAGAACGGCGGAAATACTTATGCCCTTACATTTCTTGCTTGGGAACCCGGCGCCGTCAGTCCTTACCAATATGGTCTTTAGTACCCACACCATGCGAAGATATGGTGCTGACAACATCCGTCTAATACATCAATGTTAAACCAAAAATTTTCACAAATTTGCATCCTGAAGAGCTTGCTGGATGTTCATGTCAGGTGGCGTATCGTGGTCAAGCAAAAGTTCAACGTTTTTCAATCAATATGCTTGGAACCAAACGTCCAGCACACCCGTATCGCATGCTGACCAGATTGTTGCACTTAATGTTCAGAAATAGCATAGTGCAAAGGGTGAACCATCGGAACACCGAAAAACGTGTTATGAATCGGAGAATGCGGTGAATCCAATACATCATCTAAGCGCTTCTCGTACTGTTTGCAGATAATTTCCACATTCGGTCCTCGCTCCCCATGGAACGCTTTTACAGCCGGTGTGTGAAACATCCATTGAAGGTATGATTTGCCTGAAGGTTTTATTTGCCTGCCGTGGAAGCCAGGCGACGAGGAAGTGATGCCGATCGCTTAAGGCCCGATCGCTGGTCTGAATCGCTGATCGCTGAAGTTGTGATGGCCGCGCTGGACCCGTGCGCAGCTGTCCCGGGGCTGGTTCACTCGCGCAGCCGACCACCTGCTATTGCAGAGCTCACACGACTGGGCCGGGCACGCGCTCACTTCCAGCCAACAGCCACTACAGCAACGCGCGAGGCGACGCCCAGAACAAACATATTCAAATTTAGATTGCTAACGATGCGGCTGATGAAAGCACGTGCTCGATGCCTCGACCCAGTTCCAGCGCGCCGGTCCGGGACGCGACATTCCTCCGGTCACGACGACCAGAGGTGACAGTTGGTAACCGACGCGCCGCAGCATCCCTCACAGCGGCAGACGGCGCGACGAATATGGCAGCGCTCCGGGCTAGCTAACAGCCTTTAGGCCCTTCACACTAATCCGATCTCTCTCATTGTTTCCGACAGCCCGATTTACAGGCGCCTCTCCAGTCGATATGTTCTCGTCGTGTTTGCTAGTCTTGGCCGCCGTTCGAGATTCCCACTTTGACAGGGCTAGAAAATAAGGCACGTGAGCTCCTACAGAGTCGCGGCACCGGAAAGGATATGCTCGCTCGCAGGGCATGCCAGCCGTCTCCTTTAGTCTCACGGGCTTTGATTGTCAAGCCTCTGAAAGGGATGAGCCCCACTTAATATTTAGGTTAGGATTACGCCGCGCACTCTAGTTGGTAAATGCCATAGAAACCCATCCAAGGGGATAATCGACCGCTTCGAACGACAGTTACACGCCTCAAGCATAATTATAAGCACCAGCAACAAAGTGTGCACGTTTACTACCGCATTGAATATGGACTCACTCATGTGGACGCATAGATGTCGTAATCGTCTGTGCGCTTTTTGGCCGTGACGGGACGCCAAAACACCGTGGCTTCGCGGCGAGCGCGCGTGGTGGCGATCCAGCGGACGGCGTCGCCGAGCTCCAGTCGCGACAGTGGCGCTGCCGCTGCGCCCGCGGCCCGCGTCCCGCCTCTCCGCGTTCCCCTGCAGGCCCGCTCGGCCGCACCGCCGGATACGGCCGCCGGTCCATGTAGCGGCCGCAGCGACCGCCCGTCCGGCGGCGGCGGGGCGGTCGCTGCTCTTTGACGAACGCCTCTGCGCCATTACGTGATTCGCCCGCGGCCAGCGCGCCCGCGGGAAAAAACAGCCGCTAACGACATCACGCGGCCGTGTGGCGACGCGGCCGCTCCGTGACCAGACTGGCGGCGTCTGACGTGACCTGGCCGCGGCCTGCGGGCGCCGCCGCAGTGGGGCCTGGCCGGTGTTCGGCGAGACAGACCGGTCCGGGAACGGTACCACCGACCACACCGAGCGATGGAGAAGGCGCGCCAGCGGTGTTGGATGCTGGGGTGCTGGGAAATGATCCTCTGATTGCCGTTTCCATGCTCAAATTGCAAAAGGATCGTCGCTCGCATCTGCCCGCAGTCTAAGCCTGATAAAAAACTTAACTAGGGTGTTGTGCGCCGGCATATACAGCAGACTTGAGTGAGAGTGATAAGGTGCTGTATGGCGGCGGCGGCGCTGCTAACGTGGCCAAGTTCATACTGCTGAGTTACTACTCTCTCTGGGGTTTTGCGTTACAGACTCGCTGCAGCTAGTGACGCTTCCACAGTGTGCTTGGCCACCCTCTTAGACCAGTGGTCATATCCTCTCCTGAGAATCAATCTGCCCCTTACCCCTACCCTCCCGGGTTTAGAATCCTGGCGGTACCCCTGTAACACGATATTGTGCGTTTCCAAGTACATCCTTCGGTCCTTGATAACCCCGGCGTCAACTCCCAAGCGACGTGTGTTTCGGTGCAGTATCTATGGAGCCGTCATTACAGCACCACGCACGAAGTCCCAGCACAAACAAAGGGGAAAACACGCCCGAAAATCTCGTGGGGAATCCAATTGACGGCCCGAGCGCCGTTCCGCCAGTTTTGTCGGCTGCCAAACGACCCGGCGCCGCCGCCGAGGAAGGCATGGTGGCGCGCGGAGCGCCGCTGGAGGACCGGACCGGACCGCGAGCCGAACTGGACCGCTGCCACGGAAGTAGAGAGCCAGATGAGCCGCGGACATTGGAAGGTCAGTTGGACCGGTCTGGGGCGCGGCTGAAGGACCGGAGGACCAGTTTGGTCCGCAACACAGCGGCCGGATCCGCGGACCAGTCCACGGTGGTCCCAGATGAGGACTGGCCCGAGACGCGGTCGATGGACCACCATCGGACCACTGAACCGGTCCGGGACGGTCTGCACCACGGCTGCCGAACCGCCGGACCGTTCCGGCCGGTCCTGGGCGCGGCCGACGAGCGACGGACTGCAGCCGACTGGACAGCGCGCCGGCCGTTGCTAACAACCGGCACTGGCCGATGGTCAATACTGGCGTCAAACGCAATCGGAGGGCTGGCGCGCGCCGTGACGCCGCACGCAAACAGCCGTGAAAAGGCGTGGAGGCCACGCCTGTTGGCTGAGGACGGTAACAACAGATCAACAGGTCGACAGGTCACAGCAAGTCAACAGGTCACAGCAGGCCAACGGGTCACAACAGGTCGACAGGTCACAACAGGGGGCTTACGCACACTGGCCGGCTCAGCGCTAGCCGCGCGATTACCAGCGACGACGGACGCTGCCCTGTTTCAGCTGACATAAGCGACTGGGGCGGCGATGGAGGCGGCTGGAGACGATTGCGGGCGAATGGAGACGGTGGGGGACGAATGGGCACTGCTGGAAACTGCCCGCAGCCGACGAGCTACGGGACGGCGGCCCTGTGGCCGACGTTATGCGCCGGCTGTCGGGTTGGAGGTCGACCCCCGAGACGGGGGCGTGCAAGGCCCTATAACAACAGGGACGTGCGGGCTTCAGGCGCCGCTCGAGATTGCTAGTTAAGCCGTCCACGAGTGGAGCGGCGTCAGAGCATGCTCGTGAAGCTCAGTCTAGCTCCGCCACCCGCGGAGGTCGCCAACTCAAGGTACGTGAAGCGCCGATGGAGAGAACCCAACCGGTCGTCACAATGCCGCGAAGCCGGGCTGCAAAAGTGCCTGTCGGGTGTGTGACAGCGAGAGAAGCTATGCCGCTGCGTCCTGTGGGACTTTCTGCGCATATTTTAAATCTCTCTTGAAATCTGATCACGGTGGCCAGTGACCCACCCGGACAGCAATAAGCCAAACGAACTTGCAGTAGTTGGGCAGACTGTCACTGCGTACTCACGAAGACGGTGCTGGGATAAGCCGTCTCCAGGCGTGCCCAGTAGTCCAGACTGCGTGTTCTGCGCTCCTTGTCACGACTGACGCCTCGTTTCATCCTATTGAGCAGCAGTCTGAAGTGCTCCCGCAGAGAGAGAGAGAGAGAGAGAGAGGAGAGAGAGAGAGAGAGAGAGGAGAGAGAGAGAGAGAGAGAGAGAGAGAGAGAGAGAGAGAGAGAGAGAGAGAGAGAGAGAGAGAGAGAGAGAGGCGCTGACCACCTCACGTGCTGCTGACCACCTCCCCAGAAGAGTTTCGCGCAGATTCGGCGCTGGCTGGACTGGCCTCTCAGGGCTGGGTCAGCACGGAGCTAATGTGGACGGCGGCTGAGTGCGTTCAGCACGCACGAAGCGGCTGCGACGCGCCTGCAGACGAGCGCCCACTAGGACTGCTGTCTGAGGTCAGAGCAGGGGCCGGTCAGGCGGAACTCTCCCACCGCGATCAATGGAAGAGCCTGACAGCGCCGCTGAACGCACGGCGACGGTTCCAGCTGGCTCGGCGACACCACGACGACGATTCCAGCTGGCTCGGCGGCACCACGGCGACGGTTCCAGCTGGCTCGGCGGCACCACGGCGACGGTTCCAGCTGGCTCGCCGTCACAACGACGACGGTTCCAGCTGGCTTGGCGGCACCACGGCGACGGCCCCAGCTGGCTCGGCAGCACCACCAGAAAACAATCTTCTGCGAAGCGGTGTGGCAGGGATCTTGCGGCGGTCGAACCACAGGCTCGCAGCGGATCTGGCCAGGGAAGGCGTCGGCGAGGGCAGCAAACGGCACCCTGGCGGCCCCACGCACCAGCCAGCTCCGTCCGTGGCACCGGCTGCGTTAGGGCCGACTGGCGCTCTGCTGGCAGGCGGTGTGCTACTGCCCGGCTGAGGGCGCAACAGCTCCCCAGAAGAGCTTTGTCACGTGCCGGGGGTGACACGGAATGACCCCTCCCGCCCCGGTACACGCTACCCGGCTAATTTTTTAAACAAGCACGATGCGCGACAGGTGTGTCGCGTGATGTTTTGGTGACGTTGCCTGATAAGGCTGTCTTTTGGAGCCGCCAATGTTCTTCTGCTCTTGGATGTTTGTTGGGCTGTTGGATAGTGACGTCAGAATAAGCTCCCTCGTCTGGCGATTCCGATTGATCGCATTGCTCGCGCTCTTCTGCCGCTCACGCTTTTCTACAGCCCTGTGGCTAGAATCCAGCCACCCAGCTGACCGGATTACAGCAGCAGCCACCCAATAATCAGCACCAAAATCACAGACGCCCGCCGCGGCCACGCTAAGCGAATCCGTTAATGGTGGGGAGGTCGGTCGGCGGTGGGCCGCTCTCCTTCTAAGGCAATTCTTCTGTAGTGTCGATTCCAATCAGGCGTGTTTGCCGAGCGGCGCAGCACGGCCGCGCGCCTGGCCGCCGCCAGCCGGCTCCAGCAGCAGGGGAAGCTCTCCCGATAACGGGATTATCGCCGACCAGTCGGGGCAAACGAGCGGATGTGGTCTGCCTCGGCGCCGCCACACCCGCCCACCGTCACTGAACACCGCCTCACTCGAGCCGCGCGCGCCACGTCAATACACCGCCGGCGCACATGGCAACAAGTGACCGCCACGCCGGCCGCCGGCCGTCGGGCAGCGCTTCCCGTGACGGCGCCGGCAGTCGGCCCGAAGGCGTGCGCTCCGGCCCCCACCGCGCGCTTCCAGACGCCGCACGCACCCGCCGCTGTCGGCGCGCGACTGCACGGGCGCCACCTGGCGGCGGCGGCCGGCGCCGATCGACGGCGCAATCGCCCGCCAGTCGATCCGAGCCGACTCAATGCCGACGCTGTCGAGCCGCCTCATTATTGGGCGCCAAGAATGCGAGCAGCCACGTGAAAGCGGCGGCGGCCGCGCCGCCAGCCCGCCGGTAATTGTCCGCTGTGCCGCGGTGCGGCGGGCCAGCATCTCGAACCAGCGACAGTGCGCGGCCCTTAGCGGCGCGGGCGGACCGATTCGCCGCCGGACTGACGAGGCGTGGGACGAGGAGGGTCCCTCGCCGCAGGACCGGCGCCGCGGGCGGGCGGGCGCGCGCCCGGAGGCGGTGGCCGGCCGCCGTCCGGAGGCCGCCGCTGGGCGAATCAGCGATGGGCATTGTGGCCGCACCGAGCTCGGCTGGCACGGCCATTAGCGCAAAATAGCGGCGGCGGCGGCGGGCGGCGCCGAATATGAACTCAGGCATTATCGACGCCACCGCAGAGCTCATTATCTTTTGCCAATGTCGAGCGACATATGTTACTCAGCCGATGAATGTAGGGTCCGAGACGTGTCGAGCGGGATTGCAGCTGAAAATATATCGGACACGTCTAACAATTCTGGGACTGACTGGGCTGAAATGTTGCAGCCTTGTGTAAATCTCCAGATATGTCCGGCGTCAAAAGACGCCAGGCGAGCGATCGTGTGCTCTCGATGTTTTCGGATCGTGGGCCGTTGTCGGGCGCCATATTTATGTCCGCCGCCCGACAGGCCAACTGGTTTGCCTTCAATTATTTATTCGGCGCCGCTATCGAGCGTGAGGCGTTTTATAGGGACCCGTGTGAGCCAATCCGACTGGCGCGCCACTTGGACCGGCGACGTCCGGTTTTATGGCCGCCGCTGCTTCATGGGCCCATTGAGTCGTCCTGCATGTCGCGGGACGATTCTTCCGAGCCGGTTCGGGCGGAATTCTTTGGCGCGGAGCCGTGCAGGTGGAGAGTCTCCCAACTGCGTCGACACAGCCACGGCCGGCTGCCAGACAAATAACCAGTCGGGGTCGGCTGGTTATTGGCCGGCCGTCAGAGAGGGGAGGGCGAGTGGATAGCAGTGCTGACTGCCTGCTTCAGAAGTACAACTGGGGAGTGTGGAGCCGTGGACACCGGCGTTGACGCGTCAAGAAATGGCTAGCAATGTAGCTAGGAGTTCCAAACGCCTTTGGAGGACGTCCTACAAGGAGGTATAGAATTTTACCTAAGCCCATACGTAAAATAATCAAGCTTGCCGTTTAAGATTAATGTAGCGAGGCAGCACGACACAATTTTTTCAAAGCGCGGAGCACGAGGGTTCCACGAAGCCGCTGCGGCACTTGACGCGCGCCAGTCTCCAATTACGCTTCGAGTGACGTGCGAGCAGCAGCGCGAGGCCATCGCGTCGCCCGGGACGCCTCCGGGGGGGGCAGCGGGTGGTGAGGCGCGCTGACTGGCGGCTGTAAGTGGCGCGTCGGCACCCGTCGGCAGCGACGCAGCCGGCGACTGGCGAGCACGGCCGGCGCAATGCCAGGCTGCCTGTTGTGCCTGGCGCTGCGGACCAGCCACATGAGCCCGCCAGCAGCCGCCGGGCGGGAGCGCCCCCACCTGCCGCGCGCCGTGACGTCACAGCCATCGAGCGGGCTCGGCGAGCGTTGTCGGCGGCGGGCGGAGCGCCGCTCCCAAAGGAGAGACACGGCAGCGGGGAAGCACCGGTGCGGGGTGAAGCAAGGTGTGGATGTGACGGGGACCTGGGGAGAGGTCAGCTGGCATGATGGGAGGAGCTGGAGGATGCCCGTGTCCAGGCGATGTGTGGTAATGTGGTGGATTACTCGCACAATACCGCATGACACTTGCCACATCACCCCCGTATCGAATACCATACGAGCCACGATGGTGGGGTCGGTGAAGAATGTCTGGACGTCGCATTCAGAAGGTACGCAACATATGAGTGGTGTGAGAGAACAGCTGGCACGGAAGACCAGTCGGAGGTCGACTACCACAGCGGCGGGATTCAAAACCGGCCGAAACGCAAAGTGACCGCGCCGTTATTTGAAAATGTGGCCGTTTTACCGCCGCGGAGAATTACTGTTTAGCTTACATTTATTCCGAGATCATCAGACCTTTGTTCAGCGCTCCAAACAACAGCTCCCATCTGTTATGCTCTCGGGACGGCGGCGGCGCTCGCCCCACATCCAGGCCTTTCATCCGGCGTCCGTGACCTTTACCCGCCGCACGAGACGGCCGGGCCCCGTTTTTAGGGCACGTCGCTACCAGGCGCCCCCCGACGGACGCTCACATAGCCGACAGACGCACCGGATAACACAGCCCGCCCCGTCGTTGATCATCCTTAAGTACGTGGCGGGCCGGCCAGATGGAATTCCGTTGGTAGGATAAATCACCCGCGCATCGTCCAGGACCCTCGTGTCTCTTTAGCCTGCATGGTGGGTCCGGCGGCTGCGGGCTGCGCGCGGCTTAAACCGGCACGCCCTCTGCAGGCTACGGCTTTAGGCTACGGCTATGACTCCAGGCTACCGCTAAACCGGGCCGTCACGGTCAAAGGGCAGGCTTAGCACAACAGGTCACCGGCAGACTGTAGCCGAGCACGACTCTCATGTAATGTGGCCAAACGTGGCTTCTACGACAGCCCCCGGCCGAATGGAGGCACGGCGGCATGCTACGGGGCACGGCCACCAGAGCCAAACGTTGATGCCAAATGCTGCGATTTCGGGCAGCTGCCACCAGCTAAGCTCGGCCATCACGGAGTGGGGCTGGGCGCGACTGCTGAAGGAGTACGACCGGGCGTATCTGGCTCGGGCAGCTGCCACCAGCTGAGCTCGACCATCACGGAGTGGGGTTGGGCGCGACTGCTGAAGGAGTACGACCGAGCGTATCTGGCGATCCCTCAGATCGAAGTTTGCTCTAGCATAGGAAACGCTCGCTCCCGCCAACATGAATATTATGAGGAGAATACGAGAACAATGTGCTCACCGCAGCACTTAGTGTATGTCGACACTACTGCAAGAGCGCCGCATCGTATTCCAGTGCCGCGTCCAGGATCTGCAGAACGCCTCAGCATGCGTCTGCGTGTGATGGGCAGGGCTTTTCTCCCCTTTCCAATAGTCTGTCACTCGCCTTATCCTATACAGTGTGAGAATAGACCCCAGGCTTCCACGCTAAATCCCCGAGAAATGAGCTTAAATGAACGACGGCAGAGTTGATCCCGGTTAATACTATTAGCTTTACTTAAACGCACGGGGAGCTATACGAGGGCCTTTGTCTGGAGCGACTTTGCTGAGTTAGAGCTGGCTGGCGCACAGCCGGAATATGTACACCCCGAGAACATACCGATCGTGGGCGCAACCTTGCCTTGATAGTTAAGGCACATACCTTAAAATGGCAAAAAGCTTGTTCTCGGTATGGTGCCAA
This sequence comes from Pollicipes pollicipes, assembly GCF_011947565.3. Taxonomy (NCBI): domain Eukaryota; kingdom Metazoa; phylum Arthropoda; class Thecostraca; order Pollicipedomorpha; family Pollicipedidae; genus Pollicipes; species Pollicipes pollicipes. The sequence continues at coordinate 21,890,243 of NW_023596576.1, read as the reverse complement.
AGTAAAAAGGCAATGCATTTAAAATAAAATTACCTTCGTCGCATGCAAAGAGCACCCAGGTGTTTGAAAAATGCATGAATCCGCCTAAAATTACTTTTTTCGGCTCAGAGAAAAATCCGCTGCCGTTTTAAACAACATGACAAATTTTTGCAACAATCTGAAGTTAGCGAGTTTTGCCTTCTAACAGCACTATATAGAGAGCGTCATATACTGACGTGTTATATAAAACATTCCACGCCTGAACGCACTACAGGATGTAAAACTTTAGCTGGGCGTGAGAAGAAGTGGCCTTGTGTCAATGAAATGTGGAAGGTTGGGAGCTATGGAGGCAGCAGATTTTTCACGCAGCATTTGTCATTGTTGCGATACTCCAACCACGCAGTGCCTCGGAAGTTCAGAATGTTTTCGACGTAAGGCACACCTCACAACACCAGACTGATCCGCTGCTGTTCATTGCACAAAATTGACAGAGATGATGTGCCGCTGATCCTCGACGAGGCTGGTTTGCGAGGCGCAAATCGTTCGAAAAAAGTAGACACACTTAGATCCTAGCTCGCTTAAAGCTGCTCTCCTCTTCAGAGCTCGCCGCAAAGCCGTTTCTCCCGCCTCCGGGCGCATACATCACACCCTCATCCGAGGAAACCTCTACAGCGCCTGCGCCGCCTTTGAGCCCCGCTTGAAGGCGCCAGTGCGCTACGCACGCGAGTCCCCTGCGCAGGCGCAGACGAGTCTGCCGGATGACCTGACCTATGGCCGACTACCATTTGTCTGACCGTCAGCGGCTCGGGAATTGCGCTGACCTGGCCGGAAAGGAGCATCGATTCCGGCCAAGCTCGGCACATCTGGGTGCCGACAGTTGACCTTTCGCTCGGAACCAGCTGGCAGCGACCGGAGCGGCCGCTTCGGCGCTGGAACCGAGCCGTATACAGTCGAGTGATGGCTGTTGACAGCGTGACGACAGCACGACTCGACTAGCCAGGCCGATCTCTAACGACGAGCAGGTGGCGTCCCAGAGTCGCGGGTCAGACGTATGGAGCGCCTCGCCGGGCCAGGGCCACACTCTTGCCAGAAACGCCACAGGCCGAGAACAGCCGATGGGGAAGGGCTACGGCAATGTCAGCCCTCCATGGGCCGCGAGCGGCCGGCAAGGAGGGACTACGACACAAGAGGGAGGGCAATGTCAGGCCCTCCACGGGCCGTGAGTAGCCGACAGGGAGGGACCACGACGCAGAGGGGAGGCAGCGTGAGGCCCTCCACGGGCCGTGAGCAGCCGACAAGGAGGGACCACGACGCAAAGGGGAGGCAGCATGAGGCCCTCCACGGGCCGCGAGCAGCCGACAAGGAGGGAATACGACACAAGAGGGAGGGCAATGTCAGGCCCTCCACGGGCCGTGAGCAGCCGACAGGGAGGGACCACGACGCAGAGGGGAGGCAGCGTGAGACCCTCCACGGGCTGTGAGCAGCCGACAAGGAGGGACCACGACGCAGAGGGGAGGCAGCGTGAGACCCTCCACGGGCCGTGAGCAGCCGACAAGGAGGGAATACGACACAAGAGGGAGGGCAATGTCAGGCCCTCCACGGGCCGTGAGCAGCCGACAAGGAAGGATTATGGCGCAGAGGGGAGGCAGCGTGAGGCCCTCCACGGGCCGCGAGCAGCCGACAAGGAGGGACCACGACGCAGAAGGGAGGCAGCATGAGGCCCTTCACGGGCCAGTGCCTTAGGCTGGCAGACAGGGGAAACCGTGATGAACGAGGTGTCACAAAGGTCCGAGAGGATGCCAAAGTAAACAGAACATGGGTCTAACAAGCCCTGGCGTGCCGATGGAGTGATCCGTGCAACGTCCACACGGCCAGAGGAGTGGAGTGGTTGGCCTCATCCGCACATACCGCTGGAATGTGGCGATCCACATCCCCACGGATCGACATAGCAGTCGGTGCACCGTCTCCACGAGCAATTGGAATGGGTGGTATCTGCTTCTAAGACCGGTGCACTGACTCTCCGACCGGTGACCTCTTCAAAACTCGCAAACCAGTAGACTGACTGGTAAACAGTGCCCCACAACATCGCTAAGGCCTACCCGCAGTTTCAACAGATCATTGGAACTGCCCCCCCCCCCCCCCCCACAGACCGGCTGAGTGTCCTGTTGCACAGAGCTCACGAAGACATGGAATGGGCCATATACAGCTCCATAGACCGACGGTATGAATGACACACAACCCACAGACCAGAGAGATGGTGGCAGCAGGGCCCGCAGGCGAGCTGAGTGGTCAGCACGCATCCCCGCAGACCAGCGTAACGCCTGGTGCACAACTCCGCAGACCAGCCACAATGGTCAGCACACGCTTTCTTAGCCCAGTAGAACGTTTATCGCACAACCTGTCCCAAATTGACCAAGAGCTGTGCTGTTCGGCGCGCGTGTCCACAGTCCTGTCGCATACTCCGCGCGGTCTCAGGCACCGCCGGCCCGATGAGCACGCGGATCCAGAGCCAGTGGGCGGCAGCGGTGGCGCGCGCGGCCCGACCGGTACGACCGGCCGTGCGCTAACGGAGCGCCACTGGACTGGAGCCGACATATCCGTCCCAGTCTGACAGCGAGCCGACCGACGTCTGCCAACAATCAGCCAGAGTGCTGCCGCCGCTGCCCGCCGTCTGCTCTGTGGATGCGCGCAGCTGCGACGTAGGGCTGTCTGGCGTGACGTGAAAACGGAGCCGTGGTTGCCGCAAAGGTATTGGTGGTTAGGCCAAGGCCGCCGGAAGGTATGCGCAGGTGGAATCTGGGGTTATTTACGGCTGAGGTTCGAGAACATTGCGTACTGCCTTCTACGATCGCACAGAAAGAGTGAAAGTAAAGGGACAGGTGACGCTGCTCATCTCACGCAGGGGCTTAATTTTGCACAAGACTGGGCGGGGAAATGGCTAAACCTGCCTCCAATTAAACTCAACATTGGGTTTCTCCCCGGACTTGGCCCACTTTTCTTTCCCCGAGGTGTAGAGGCAGGAGCCCTCAAGTGAATAGGAGATTGCACCCCTGTTCCGGTCTTGAAACGAGAAAACCCAGGAGAACAATATTCGTTGAACTTGAATTTCTCTACTGAAGTAGTGAGGTCCGGGTCTTCGCAGCTAGCAACGCATGGCAAGAATTATCGTTCCAATGCCAATGCTACAATACACCTGGTAAGATTTCTTAGGCAGGGGGCACGCGGAAATGCCACATCCGATCAGTCTGGCTCCATTGTATTTACGTCATGCGCCCTCCTTGCTTCCCTGCCCCCACTTGATGAGCTTTCGCGGGTATATTGCATATATTATACAAGGCGCTTCACTGGCTTCCAGCCAATGCCTGCCACATAAGTCGTAAGGAAGCCATTTTTTAAAACTGGTACTCTATCCTTTGCAATCATAACTCTATGTAGCCGTCTGCGGACCGACTTAAACATTAATCGACACCTGATCTATAAGTTCCCAAAACGAAAGACGACAAAGGAAGGGTAGCATTAGCGCGGCGGAGCCGTTTGGACAGGAATGCAAGAGCAACATGATGATTTGTTGACACACTTGTATGCATTTTGCGTCGATTATAGGGTATTACTATTGCGTAAAAAGCAATCCAGTAGTGCCGCGTTGGCAAATAAGCATGTTTATTTTGCTGAATGCATTTGAAATGATTTTAAGAACGCACGCCCCAAAACCCTCGGTATGGACAAAGCAGCGATGTTTCCCGAGGCGTCATTGGCAGGGCAATAAAGATATTCCTACTTATCAAAATCAGAGAGGGTAAAACACTTTCATGCGAATGCTGGGTTGCGGAGACGAGATTGATTGGCTGATGCTGCCCACATGTAGGCACACCTGTTGGCTATTGCGATGAAACTGAATCATAGTTGCCCATTTCTTTCCAGGTGAACATCTCCAAGGTGAACATGCGGGCCTGTCAAACTCCCACGGGACTCTGACGTCACTGCACCGAGAGAGGAAGCAAGTGAGCCTCAGCAATCATCAGCACAAGTGGCTGAACTCACCACGTCGTGGGCGGCCCGTCTCCACATGGTGGCTACAATGTCGGCCTGTCCGCATGGTGTCGCATTCTTCCGCACTCAACCCATGACTAGCCGACGGCTGGCGGCAGCGGCGTGAGACCGGCGCTGCGACTGGCGCCGCCGCGACCACTCTGCCGCCGCCGCCGCGCCGCCGCCGCCGCCGCGCCGCCGCCGCCGCCGCCGCCGCCGCCGCCGCCGCCGCTCCAATCTGCCATCGATCGCGCCGCGCGCCGGCTGCGCACGTTCCGGCCACTTCCAAATCATAGACGTACGGAAAAATCAATTTGCTCTGTGCCGCTCAGGCGGGGGTGTCGCGAGCAACGGTGAAGAGGTGGGCCTCCGCCCCGCCGCCGGCCGTGTGGGGCACCGGACCGGGGAAGTGGGGGAGGGGGGGGGGGGGGCCGCACAAGGACAATGGCTGGCCGACAGTCGGCCACGGCTGGGAGCCATCTCACGCGCCGTTCTAGGTCTTTGTGCGCGTGAATGGTGCTTTTGGGTGGACTGCTTCGCCTGGCGTTCAATGCGACACTCGCCGCCGCTCAATGGTAGCGGGGTAAATACAAAGACCGAATGTGACCTTAGTCGGGACTGAAGAGGTCTTTGACAGCAGCAAAAACCGTTCGTTGCAGGAGCAACCGCGGTGCTTTTTGGTTATTCGTAGGGTGTACTGGCGCAAGCTTTTTTGCCGTTCGCGTTGTGCTCCACATTCCAGCACACGTGGAAATGTCATTGAGCATGTGTGGAAGACATTTTGGTTTCCATCGTTATCAAGGACATCTAATTCTATGTTGTGAAATGGCAGCAACAGATGCAAAGCGTAAAGCTAAGAAATACACGATGCATCACCCATGTAATGGTGTGCCTTGCCATTTCCCTTATTGCCAATCAGCTGCCACCCTGAAAAGACGCTGCAGCTAAAAGTCACATCGCTCGCATTTGTGCCAATTTGTCCCAAAACAAATGAATGCGATTCACGATACATGGCCTTCAGCCCGGACGCCACATTTTCTTCCCTTCGATGAGCACAGCATCTAACATTCATAGAACGGTCCCAACGAAGGGCCGTTAAGTTATTGATGACATCATTCTCAGCTGGACAGATGTTTAATGGTGCCACAGCCCTCGTTCACATGATGTATGGCCGACAGTCTTACCCAAAATAAAATCACTATCCGGTATCATGTATGCGCATCGGTACCTTATCTGCGAGATGGGCAAGGCTTGGGGATAGCGTAGCTGTACAGCAGACTCAGCGTGTAGCTGAACGTCTTACTCACCATGGTCGGCTGCCGGAGAAAAGTTGACGGTTAGTGAGTACACTGGACATATGCAGCGCTCAGCAAAGAGGAACCACACAACTACAACAGTTAGACATTCACCCGTGTAACAAATGTAAGTCTCCGACTATAGACCAGTAAAGGAGGCATAACAGCTTAGTGAATGCAGACTCAGTGCATTGTACACAATTCACATAAAACAATTGAGATCGCGCACAATTCACATTTAACGTCCATAGCGATAGGCATCACAAGTTTCTAATAAAAGACACAGTCCTTATGCGCATCAGTAACACCATAAGATAGCAACGGCTCACACGTGACAGCGCACGGCTGCACTGCCTTATGCCGCAGTTAATGCCTGCGCTGTCACATTTACTGCTGTGTAAAATGTAAACAAAAACATCAAGGTGGTCTTCGGCATTCTCTGCTAGTTTCTTCGCTTTCAAAGAAAACAGTCATTATCCACGACTTTTTAAGGCCTGTTCATGAGTCAGAGCGTCAGTCTGAGCGACCATGGCGATCCCAGTGTTGCCAGGTCATCCACGAGGTCTGGGCTCTCGGGCAAAAGGCGACACATCGCGCCCTCTGGAGCAGTTATGCTGTTCCGCTACGCTCGTCAGTAATGCGGGACAGTCTAAAGAGTATGGTGGCCCACGCGACCAATCGCGGCTGCTGGTAACGGTTCCCAGGAGGGGTTGGAGCTTGTGCGTGGTTTCAGGACCATGGGCAGATTCAGAAAAAGTCCGATTTTCCTGCCTCCGATTTAAATGTAAAAAGCAGCTTCGTTGTTGAGTTTGGCTGGATTTGTGAAGTTTAATCAGTTCCCATAAGTGATTTACATCGCACAGCGAAGTAGAAGCGTCTCAAAGTGGCTAAAATGTTCTGAACAACATAGTGGCCTCACGAAGCCTGTTTTTCACCTGTAAAATGTTATAGGCACAACGGTTAATGCTCCGCCCGATATCATCGACCATGCTCTTCCGCAATTCACTTCAATAACGCGGCACAATCCAGCGACGAAAGCGGCTCGCAGGGCGCACGTTAAGTTGTGCCGTTTTTACGGAATGCATGATGAGTGCGGCAGCCGCTAGTCTCGGTGGACAATACAGCGACATATCGAACATTTAAAACAAGGTCTATAGTGTTGCACCGAAAGAACTAATCAAAACACCCTTAGTCCCTCCTGTCAACTGCGATGCCTTCCGGCTACGTTAAAGTTTGATGTTTAGCCCTCGCACTGACCGGGGGAAGGAAAGACAGCAGATAACCACCCTCTCCCAACGAAATTTTTGGGAACATTTGCAAGCTGCAAAACGCATCCTGCTTATCCCCTTATACTTTGAGCGCCTTATTCCACATCACTGGTGAGCCCCGAAGCGCTCCGAAGCGCTCCGAAATTTAGGGCACCGGGTCATGCATTATCAATGGCTGAAATAGGGTTTTGCTACGCCAAGGCAGATTAAATCATGGATCAATATGGCGTTCACTGATAACGCTTTCTGATAGGGCTGAGCTTTTGACTGCTTAGGTTTTCAACATAACGTTTCTATCACTTGATCTTTAAATGTACGGCTGGATGCCATAGTACATTACTGATATACATCGACATTTTCTTCCAACCTTTTGGGAAAATGTCCAATATTTTGCCAGGTATGGATTTTAGTCGCTCTAATACCTGACCGTGACGCATTTTAATCGTCTATTTGCCCAAAAGGTCGTTATAGGTCACCGTTCCGAGTTGGTCGATATCTAAGAACTTTTGTCATATGAACTATCACACCACAACTTGTCAGTTCTCATTTGTCCTCAGACACCCTAGTGGCGCTCCCTCATTTGCATGTAGTAGTTTGACGTGACAGGTCACCATGAGTCACTGACATGGGCTGACCCTGAAATGAAACCAACTCTATGGCTGGTTGACCTAAGTCAAACACAAGCAATAGATGATAATAGATGGGTTGGCACTGTGTCTAATGAGCCCTGTCAGTGCGAGCGTTAAGCACATATTAACCATAGCAAATAATCTGTACTCTAAAACACTGGTCTGTATCTGACAGGGAATTCATATTGCTGCCTATGTCCTGTTTTGCGAGTAGTTTTTCACTTGCAGTGTCATTAATTTTGGCAGAAACCTACATATATTTGTATTCCTGGCTAAAACGCGAAAACCTTCCTCGAAATTGATGGAATTGCCGTGTGTTTGTGCTTTACTGGTGTACTGCGAAGCTTTAAAAATACAAAGATTTCAAGAAATTGATCGTTCAAGACCCAAGAAACAGCCAGAGACCAGCAAAGTGTAAATACCATCTAAGTTTCTCATTGCCAGGCTCAAATGGTCATATCGTGCTTGTTCTACCACTCGGCAAAACTCCTCACAGTGTTTATGTTGGACGCAATAAAATTCGCAGAGTAAAAAATTTAACTAGTTGCTTCTTTGCTTCCCTTTCTCGCAGCCCCGGGTCAGTCTCCGTCAGGTGTAAGATGCCCACTCGTGCAAACAGACTGGTGAAAAAACGAAACCAGACAAATAACCACCTTCGGGAATTCAGTTACGTTCAAGCCCATGTTTAGCAAACATTCATAACTGTCTTACTCAGCAGCATCATGAACGTATAAAGGGTTAGAGCATATTTATGTCATAAATTTTGAGCCAACATGTAGAATTTCAAAGGCTTGCTAGTTTATAGACCAGCCATCGTGAGTAAATTTTAAACATAATGGATAGCGAGCGATATCAAAACTCGTTATTCGCTCGAACTCAGAGTACGGCGTTATCAGCTGTCCAACAATTTAGACCGCAGTTATGTAAGGCCCCAGTCTCAGAAATGACATTATCTCGCCCGGGCTGTAACCACTCTTCTTCGCAGAACCGTTTTGCAGTCCATGACCCTTGCCTTTTAAAGTGAAGTGTATTATCGATAAATCAGCAAATACAGTACAGACCAAGTCTTTTTTTTACATAGCTGTCACCTATGCATGTTAGTCAGGTACAACTTACACGTGGCAGTGTGGTAAGTTCTTGGTAAAAAAGAGGTTGCAACTGGCAATCGGCAGGCTCTTCAATGACTATGATATTTGCCGGGAATGACAGCAAGCACACGTTCAAACCTTTTGATGAAGGCGGGTATTTTAACTGTGCGGCCACGATCCAGCAGTCCACGGTGGCCTTTCACTAATGCGGCACGCGAGCGGAAGGACTGATTCTTCCTCTGCTGTCGGCTGTTGGTCAGCTAGCACTGATAGCACCCCGGCATGAGCGACGTTCAATCGCACTTTATCCGTGCATCAGTGACGCAATATTGCCAGTGCCTTCTCTGTAACCAATCACACGCCAGCAGTTAGTTCGGACCGTAAGCTGACTCGAGGGCAGGTCAAACTGGCGGCATGGAGCGCGCCTGGTATCGAAACAACTGTAGGAGTGACTGATGTAGTACTGTCGTGGCTGACCGCATGGGAGTAATTGTGAAAAACGAAGGACTTCGTGCTGGACATCTCTTTGGGAGGTGCTGGGGGCGGATGCAGGAAAGACGGAGACGAACCCGGGGATGCGAGAAAGGGGGCAGCTACCAAGATATTGTTTTATGATTAGATCGTGATTTCATACCCTATGAATGAAATGAACCTTATGGATGATTACAAGCCTCATTTCCACTTTTCCAAAAATACAGGCATTGCCGCGCAACCTTTTGTATCGTCTAATTGTCTAAGTGACTAACTTGCCTGTCATTTCTATCGCTTGATCGGGCTTTAGAGTGTGGTAGTTAAGTTCAAAACTAGCACCTGACTGGTGCCTGGGTACTTCAAATAGAAGTATTATGGAAGCACCTGGTCGAAAAAAACAGTGGGCAAGGTTGCGCCCCAGACCATCTGTGGCCTCATTGTCATCAATGCGTACCTAAACTGTGGTATCAATCTGGGATTGAGATTATCAACATAAATAAATGACATCAAATTCAACTGGGTTTTGTTTTCTGGCCATCTTCCATGACGCCATCAACGGAGGATCGATTAGTAATAAATCTAAAGGATTACTTGAATCTCAGGAGATATTATAAGATGATCCATGGAACTGAATACATATTTCCATTACATACAATGTCACCGTCTGGTTATCTATATAAGCCCATAGAGATGTCACCAACGTTATTTTTACTTGACCAAAGACGCATGCTGAGAAATATGACGTCAGTACTGCCATCTGGGGCCATACCATTGGTTCTGCCGACTACCACCAGGTGGTACACGATCCTGGCGGAAATTGTGAGACCAGTGCTATACCAGAGTTGTGGGTTATTTACTCTTTTTAGTATCAAAACCGGCGGAAATCGCCATGACTCATCTGTCGAGCCCGTCGGGTCATCCACCCTTACTTCCTCGTTCTCGCTGCATCCTGCATCCCCACACAAATTCGTCTATATAGGGCAAGAGGGCAAGCTACATGCGGAGTCGTCAAGAGTCGGCGGAGAATCCTCAGATGCATGTAGGTTTGCCCTGTCACCGTCCACTCTCCTCCATCTCATAGCCCTCAAGTAGTATTTGCTGGCCAGAAAGGTTTTAATCCAAGCAAAGCCAAAAAAGCCTATTGTTGTCCATTGCGGTCCACACGGCATAGGTGCCTCACGTCCACGCTCCTCGCGCGCCAGTCCTACCCCCGGCACTGCTCAGGTGTTTCACGTCCACGCTCCTCGCGCGTCAGTCCCACCCTACCACTGCTCAGGTGTCTCACGTCCACGCTCCTCGCGCGTCAGTCCCACCCCTACCACTGCTCATGTGGTCTCACGTCCACGCTCCCCGCGCGTCAGTCCTACCCTAGTATTGCTCAGAGGGAGGACTCGCAGCACGCGTCGTATGTGCTGAAAACCAGCAGCGCCGAGGTGTCGGACCATCAGTGCCGAGGTGTCGGACTGGGCCGACCACTCGCTACTCACGTGACGAAACTGTCGGATGGCGCCGTTAATGCGCAGCGAGTCGGCGGCGATCTCGGCGAACTCGCTGCTGCGGCCCGGCTCGTGGCAGTGCAGCTGGCGCAGGCTGGCCGCCGAGCGTGGCTGGTGGCACGAGGTGCACGTCTCCGGCTGGGAATGCTGGCGCACGATCTTGTCGCGACTGCCGCCGCCCGTGGCGCCCAGCGAAGCCGGCAGCGCGCCGCCGCGCGCCCCCACCACCGAGCACACCGAGTCCCGTGAGCCCATGCGGTGGATGTTGATGCAGGAGCAGCGGCGGCGCGCCAGCGCCTGCGGACACAGGTAGGTGCGCCGGCAGTGCAGCTCGATGTCCGGGAAGCTGCGCGCGCCTCCCTCGGGTCCGGCGGCCGGCTCGGCGGACAGTGGCGGCAACGTCAGCAGCGGCACGGCGCGCGCGTCGTCTGGCACCGGTGACTCGGTGGTGATGACGGGTCGCGGCCGCGTCTGCGGCGACTCCTCCGGCGGGATCAGGTTCTCCGTGGAGCTGGCGCGAGCTCCAGGCGACAGGGGCGACATCACCGGGCGATCCATCGCATCACAGCTTCGCGCGTCTGGCACAGAGTTTGATTTTGCGTTTCGGGGCGGGGGAGTGGTGGTTTAGGTGCCCATCGCTGGTTCAGCGGTGAAGGATGCTCCTGAAATGAACCGAAAAAATGTGTGAAAGCATTGCTATATCCGGGCATTGGCGCAATTGAACACTGTTCGAAATATCAAAGCTATAGTTAAATTCAAGATCCATAGATGGCACGACATGGGCTAGCGAGAGAGGCAAGACCGTCTGATGCATGTGTCAATTTTTTCGGGCTTCAAACAACCAATCGAGGAAGTAAAGTAGTGTGAGAAGCACTTGCCATAGAAGATGGAAGAAAAATGAGACCTTTTCCGAGCATGACATAGCAATGAGTGGCTTCTGCATGTCGAGCACGGCAGATCAGCTGCGACACCGAATCGTTATCTTACAGGGCTTCGCGGGCAGTTGCATGCGAACATCTCTCGTCTTCACCGCGCGAGGTTGACGAGTTGAGTTCGAGGTTGAGTTCTCAGCATTGTTTTCATTATCAGTGTCCTTGCATTCCTCATCGGAACAAAGTACTATCGAAGGGGTTTCCACCAAGGCGCTGCATATTGTAGGATGTTCTGTAAACCTTTTCCACTATTGGACGGGTTCTCCCTTTTTAAGTTTCTCTCACATACAGCTATTTCATCACTAGTCACTGTCACCGACCATTCAAAACTTACTGGATGCTATCCTGACAATTCCGCCACCCATGCTCCGCCGGTCACTGTTAGGATATTTACTTGTAAGTCGTAAATAGATCATTAACGGCTGCTCATGACCAACCAACGACCAGTAGCTACTACAACACACCGTTCATGACAGTGGAAGGTTTACTAGCAGCCGTTTCAAAGGCTGACAGCCCAAGCCACCGCTCAGCCGAGCGTCCTCGACTGCTGCTCAAGTACGATTCACTGAACGGGAGTCCCAGGAGAGCCACAGCTCGTGGATACGACCGGGAGCAACTCAGCCCTTCGATGCTGTTTCCTGGCTACTCAGTGTACTCTGTCACCGGATTTGGCACGCAATGCGCTCATCAGATTTAGTGAACCCTTGTGGTGCAGTTCAACAGGATCGGCGACGCACCGGTACTGGCATTTGTTTGCTTGTGCAAATATTATTGGCCTCAATCCCTTTTAAGCCACAGCAGTTGTATTTACGCAGTACACTCTAACCGTGCAATGTACTACGTTGCATGCATAGATACGATCCAGAGCCGCCATATAACATGCAGCAACAGCAAACATAATAAGCCACAAAGTGACACACCCCTAATCACATGTGTGCAACGTAGACGATTCTCATCAAACGCTCACCCAAATATCACTTTGGTGTGCCACTTTCCCGGCAAACTGGACATTTGCGTCTGTCTTCCATGGTTGCGTGGTTGTGCCTAAATATGCGTTCCAAGTGTAGGTCGTGCATGCAGAGATGATGTTTTGCAGAAACACTTGGGTTGTCTCTACCCGATGACGATATTTAGGGATCATGTGCACGTCAGCTAAGTGGTCCCTTCGCGCAAGGGGTGCCCAAGGGCTTATCGGCTTGGGGGCCCTCGTCGGATTAATGCCACATGCTGCTATTTGGACAAAACTAACGTGTACCAGCTCCAAGTCTTGTTCGATTCCTGTGTTGCTATTTGAGGACGCTGCCGTGGAAGGGGTGCGGACACTGGCAAGAGGTCGACACACAGCTTTTGTTCATTGTATTTCTTGGTGGTTGTATGCTGATAAATTTGCTGGCTGTATTTCTGGGAACTTTCGCAAGCACGATGCTTTAGCTGGGCAGGCTAGCTGTCACATTGCTAAAGGTCGGATGCAGGGGTACTACCAAGTTGCAAGTAGGGTTTGGCCACGCACTGAAGGCAGGCTCGGCCGCGAGCTCGCACAGGGAGACACAGGCCATCAACTAAATCCCATTCTACACCTCTGTTTTTGAGATATTGTCAGTATTATATATTCCTCTCTACGCAGTGTGAATAAAGTGAGTACACATATTTGTGCATGCTGCAAACACGAATGGATGGCTCCAGCTTGCATGACTGCTGCTAACTTCAATATGTTAATTATTCTATCGAAGAAGCAGTGTTATGCCTCTCGCCAGCCCAGCTGCAGTCCAGGAAATAAATACTCTCCGTCCCTCGCCAGTCTAGCCACAGTCGACAAACCATCACATGCCCTTCGCTGTTCTGGCTAAGGCCTGCAGACAGCTGCCGCCCGCAGCTGCCGCCCCATCGCTCGTCAACCTGGATGCAGTGTACGGGGGGCTGCAGACGAGCAGACGACAGCAGACGAGATCGTCTACGTGGGCGGAAGAGTGCCATTACACGAAGAAATACTGTTGCTAAGTAAATGGACACCGGAAGAAGGGCCGCGCGGGCCGCTGCACCCGTGCTACCGCGCCAGTACTACCACACGTATACGCTGCGCGCGTGCGCATGCATGTGCATGTGCGTGTGCGTGTGCGTTTGCGCGTGTATGTGTGCGTGTGCGTGTGCGTTCGTGTGTGTATGTGTGTTGCGCGCGTGCGTGTGTGTGTGGCGTGCTATGGGCTCGTGCCACCGACAATGCGTGCGTAAACGCGTGTGTAACTGGCCTCTGGGTTCGTGTTACCGCACCAGGGTCTGTGTGCTCTATATGTTTTATGAAGGAAGGGTCGATGGACACGGGAACAGTGCGGGAGTGGGTCCTTGCTGATACACTGATGGCAACAACCAAGCTATCCTGACCCAATGGCGACACAGTTTTGTTCAGAGTGCAATGCATCACGTCCCCTGACAGAGGAGTGCAGAGCTTGCAGACAAGATTCGGGTTCCACATTCTTGCTGTCCAATAACGACGAAAAGTTGCTCGAGCAGTAACATTCCGCTAAATATTGCAAGCGTATCCGTTTGTTGGATGACAAATGTTTACATGAGGGCCGATTCGTAAAATATGGATTCAAAAACGGCAACCGAACCAGTTCACGCCCTGCAAATCCCAAGGCATCACACTCTTTAGATCGGCACGAACATACTCTTGATAAGCTTACGTTAGGGTGCTGGCGGCAGGGTTTTATTTTTGGTCCACAGGCGTTAGAAGGCTTCCACAGTGCCGCGGGGGAACGCAAAGTGCAGTTTGGTTGGCCTTATGGCCTCGCAGGGTGCCAGTGAGCGGGGGTGAAAAAAGCTTGTGATCTACCGGAAACGATCGGTGACAAAAACTGACACCTTTGCCGACCAACTAGTGGCAAAATTGCAAAAAGGCAAACGAATTTCAATAGACAAGACCATATTACAACTTACTATCCTAGCTAAACGAAACTGAAAGCTTAGTATTGGTCTGTGCTCGTTAACACTTGCAGCGTGAGCATGTGTAGAACACATGTCGAAACGTTGTCGTTTCGCTGTATTAATGAATTGAGCCCCAAGATGCTGCCAAACATAGCAGCCTCAATCAGGACGGCTTTTACCGGGTGCCAGAAATATACAACAAACTACACTATACTAGCGCTGACGTCACAGATCAGCGGTGACATGGTGCTTTTACAATGCCTCTCAGATCAGTGCTTTTCACATATCTTTTTTAGCCAAGATTCACCTCACATAGTAAACAGTATAAGACACCAAATAACTAGGCTTATTACTAGTCGTAAGGGTCGTAGCTGGCCGCAGCATCTTGCGACGAACGTAATCAGTTTGCTATGCAGCGTTTTAAGCGTCGTGCCATTTGAGGCAGAAGGGCTCGAACGGTCACTGCGCGATGATGCGTTGGATTTATTGCAAGGCTGTGGGCTGCTGTTAGTTGTGTTCATGTCATGAGAAGCTGACTGACTAGAAAAACGTATTTAATCGTCAGCTTTTTAATGTAATAGAGTTCAATGCCTTGTCGATCTAGGAGGAGTGTTGCTTGTGGATACCTGAGCTGTAGCTACAGAGGTAAACGGAGGAGATTGGAGCGACGCATGTAAAATATTCACCTAGGGCTTTCTGCTGTTGAGGGTAATAGCGGCTTTGAGCTTAGAGACTGAGCATCACCGTTGTAGTGCTCCCATTTTGCCCGTTGCACCTCTGGCCTAGCGACCTGATCGGTGGACAGGCGTGAGATAAAACGCTTTTTGTTTTCATCCTATTGCATAAAAACCTGAATGATTGTAGAGGTGTTCAAAAACATCATTTGCATCTTTTGATACCAATGTTGCATGGGTTTTGCTCTAAATGATGGCGATCATGTTAGTAAGTGTGAGTTCTGCAACGGTGCTGATTATGCAAAGATAGTGAAGGTCGCCAGCGCGTTCAGTTGATCTTACGATAGCGTCACAAAACGAAAGGTGATATTGCCGTCAGGTGCTTTTAGAGCCATGTTGCCGGTTAATATGGGGCTGTGGGGACGCAGTTTTTCAAAATGCGTAGGCTTGAGGGATGAGGGGGGGGGGCAAGGAAAAACGACTAAATCTGCCTCCAAAATGCACTCAAAACAGTTTTCCTGCAAATTTTACGCACTTCCATTTCACAAATGAGAACAAAGGCGTAGTTCCTCTAAATTAGTTGGGGGGGGGGTATACCATAAAAATTGCGATTCATGAAGAATGATGCTTAAAAATGATAACTAAAAAAGGGAGCTACATCCATGGTTAGTAGGCGCAATCCCCTCCCCCTATCTGAATAGGAAACTACACGCCTCCAAGCTTTTTATGTTGAGTATGCCCTTATCTGATAATTTTATTAGTTAAGTCTCAACCATCATTCAGTGCTTGATGGCCAGCAAATATACCTGATACCTGAGTGCAAATAAGCCCCGAAACAAAAATGTTTGATGGTTATGCTGCATTGCATAAAATTTGTCTTTGTTTTGTGGTTTATTGCATTTAGAGTTATATTGCAACGGTTTCTGAAAGATTCGGCTCCAGGTGATACTTTGGACGATTCCAGATTTCGTCGGCGACAGAAAAGGCACTTATCTCGTCCCTGCCTGTGCGTTGCCGTGCTTTAATCATCTGTACTCTTGCACCGCCTGTCCGTGTGTGCGTCATCGCTCAGCTGTGCAGGAACGCGCTGGGCAGGACAGGGGTGAACGCAACATCTGGTCCCAAAGAGAGCAAACTGTTGCTCAGGGGAAGAGGACGACGCTGATTTGTGAGCGACAGATCGTCGCTGACGCGAGGAGGCAACACATGGGCACGGAGGGAAGGCCGCTGCCAAGAGCCAATGCCTGTGGAAAAGCCTTTGCCTTCCATTGCCGAGGGACCTGGCTGAAGGAGGTCGCCAACCAGGGTCCACATTCACAACAGCATTGCAAGCACGGAGTGGTCGCGCTGAGAGGTGATGCAGCTACTTCACCAAATACGTTGATTTGGCGCTCGCCTGCGTGACTATTCAGTCAATATCCCAGCCTCCGCCATGATTGAAACGTCAGAAACCTGCATCTCGGCAAATAACTCCGCCAAAGTATTCTCCACATCCCTGAATGATGGCATATTGATGTATGCCTCAAGGATATCCTACAGGCAAATGGCTCTTTATCGGTTCGTCCTTATTGAATGATTTCATCTCCGGTCGCCAGTCTGTCGAGTCCATGCGTAAGTGTATTGGGGCCAAATAACGGTATTGCTGTGCGCAGTGATCACTGAATAGCTCGCCACGATAGATATCACTGAATTTCCTCGCTGCAATGAAGGTCCGCTGGCTGTATTAGCGGACTACTTCAGATGTGATGAGCAAGCGCCGGTTTGGTGTTAGATAAAATATAACATCTACCAGTTCGTGCTGCCTACTAAATAATAAAGTTATGTGCTGCAACTTTTGTTTTATTGATATTTATGTTGAGTATACCTTTATCTGATAATTGTATATTATAATTGTATATTGTATATTTGTAATTGTATGTTGTAATTGATAATTGTATATTGTATATTATATATTTCGTATTATTTATTGTGCTGCAACTTTCGTTATTACAATTATTTAATTTTTGTAATTCTTTCCTTTGTATTTTATGCCTACCTGTTAGGACTTCCGATGGTGACGCGCATTTGTGCCTGACTCTAACGTGAGCCCCCCCCCCCCCCCCCGCTCCAGCCGACCGGCGTCCCCCTGTTCGACACCGGGCTCGCATGAGAAGCGTGCGAGCCTGTCCGTGAAGGATACAGTACGTAATCTCAGGGAGCTGAGCTCTGAAGGCACAACCAAACTTCACATAACCAAACCGGCTGAAATCTGAAGAGACAGCATATCTCCTTCTGCGTCTTGGGGGCGTGGCCCTGCCTACTAAGTGCCTTGAATGCGTCCAAGTGTTTGACCACAACGACGTACAGCATGTTTTACGTGTGACAAAACATGGTTCAAATTTTGGGTCAGCTGTACCTCGCCTTGGTATTTTTGGAACCTTTGCATTTCTTTGCTGCAAGAATAATAAATAACTCCTGGTGAGTATTTTGGTTATTCCGTCACGGGATACCATGCCTTACGATTCACTTAAATTTGTTTTCGTTGACGTGGGTCGTCAGATTTTGCGTTCGACAGGTATACTACCTGTCTTTTCCACGACATAGCCTTAAGTCTTAAAATATGTATCGGTGCTCTACGCCACAAGATTGGTAAATTTCTAAGTTTGTTCATTTATTTGTAACAACACGTTTCTTTTCTAGCTTGAATAATAATGCCGAGACGCAAGGTTTGTATGCACTGACATCTGTGTTCACTGAGGTCCAGGCCCGACGACAATGGCTTGTTCTGACCTATGGTGAACCTTGTTCCCTACAGCAAAACTGACGAACCGGGCTTCTGTTCAGAGCGTTTTGTATGGTAATCAAATCTGAGCCTTTAAAATAGTTGTGAGCTTCATCTTAAAGTGTCTCAAATCTGCTGCCACAAAACAGGATCAGCCCAAACTCTGACAAAATAAACACAGCACTAAGTGTATAGGAAAGCACTAAGCACAAGAAATACAGCACTTAGCGCCTATAGCACTCAAGTGTCAGGAAAAACGTCTAACGTCCGAACGCTACCCAACAGCTGGTCGTCATAAGGTACAGGCCCCATGCAGAGCAGACCTCACGTCCAGACGGCACACAATCACAGGACATCACGTCCGGACGGCGTGTAATGCCAATCTCACGTCCAGACGGCACACAATAATAGGACCTCACGCCCGGACGGCGTGCAACAACACGATATCACGTCCAGACGGCGCGCGATGATACGATTTTATGTCCAGATGGCGTGCAATGACACGATCTCACGTCCAGACTGCGTGCAATAATAGGACCTCACGTCCAGACTGCGTGCAATAATAGGACCTCACGTCCAGATGGCGTGCAATGACACGATCTCACGTCCAGACGGCGTGCAATAATGCGACCTCACGTCCCCACGGCATTCCGTTGCCCCAGTGCAGGTCCGACAGCCGAAGCTTCGTGAACTTTGACCGCGGCCAGCGTGCGAGGCACTGCCGACGGGTGCTGGGCGCGGACCAAATGGATAGGGCGGCCCACGCGCGGTAACGCCATGAATGTCGCCGATAAATTCAGCCTAGCGCCACACGCGATAGTCCTGCCCCCGAGGCCTCTAAGCAGGGGGGTTGACGGCGCGCTTGCCTGCTGTCCGGAGACTCGGGGTGTGGGTGGAGCCGGCCGCTGAATCGCGAGAAAGTCGGGGCGCTACTGGACAGCTGTGTTTGATGCGAGCTGCATAACAGATGCGGCCTTAACTGGTGAAACTGCCTGCTGTTCTGTTGACTTTAACCTTGTAAAGCTGGGGGCTGCTTTGGCGACTTAAACCTTATAAATCGGGGTGCTGGTCTAAGATCAAGAAATGTCTGTCAACTTTGCGCAAGGGAACGCCCTGCAAATGAGGTATTTCATATGAATTTATAGATTCATTGTTATAAGCGGTGCTAAAAAGCGACGTGGTTTGTTTGCGTGCAGCTTTTTCAACCTCGCTTTGGCAAAAAAAAACAACATTCCAAATAAGCGAACCACCTATGCATTTGTATGTAGGTCACAGGGCACTCAATTACGTGTCGTTTGCCCGGGTCACGAGGAAAACAGCACCATGGCGGACAACCAGGTCGTTCTCGAGGGTCGTTAACCCTTCCTGTGATAGCGCGGACCGGAAGTCCGTGCTGAGCCGGCTGAGAGATAGTCCGTGTCGCTGAATGGTACGGATGCATCTGTAGACGGAGGCCAGCGCCGACAGAGGTCATTAGGCGACCCTCATCGGGGCTGCAGCACAACAGAAGGCCACCATGCGCTGACCTGGTCGGGCGTCGTGCGACGTGCATTCTGAAAGTCAGTTCTCATTTCGCTATTGTGAAAGGGCCACGTGACGTAGCATGTGCTTCTGTTTTTCAAGCTACAGTTCGACCTGATTCCCTCGCGCCACGTAGCTGTGTCGCAATATTTTACTTAGTTTGGGCGATACTGCGAAGGCGCCTGAAAAAGACGTCGATAGATCGATAAATGATGTCAATAATGCCCTGTCTCCATCCATTTCGGATTTTGCTTTTGAAATGCAATGAAGTGTTTCCGCTGGCTAAGTACTTCCGTAATTATATATATATATATATATATATATATATATATATATATATATATATATATATATACAGATGATAAAGATACCAGTGCAACCAACAACCGACTTGCCAACAGGGGGCTGGAAATGTCGCCTGCCCTCGTCCCCGAATGTACGACTCTCATCAGGCAGCGGAGTAGGGCAGGTGGGGTCCTCAACTCGGCTTCTTTGGAGACACATCGCGTAGAGTTCGCAAAGTCCGAGGCGCAGGCGAGGAGAGGCACAGATCTTGCACGCACAGTACGACTGCACTAAGAGTCCCGGAGAGGTCGGCTCAAAGCCCAGAGGAGAGTGCGTCTACCAGTGAAACGAAGCTGGACCCAACGATGGTGCCCTTCAGAGAGTGCGACGCTACCGGGAGCGTAGCACCACGGCCCTGTTGAGGTCCGCCTGCTCGCTGGAGGAGGCCTCGCTAATGAGGGCGCGACAGGCCCTCTTTACAGACCGTCGCCGACATGCATGCCGTTATTTTCGGAGCCGGGGCGCCATTGACATCGAATAGTTTACTAATGAGGCGGAGTTCTTTACGAGCGTGGCCCGCCGCGTTGGAGCACACATTGCCCCGTGCCCCACATCAACCTGTGGATGTGGCGGCGACACGCCACACCAGGCACGAGATTGGCAATTGAGCCAGGGAAACGAGCCGTCAAATTTCGGCGAGCCCCGCGCTGCACCAGTCCGCGTCTGGCCGCCCCGGCCGCGTCCGTTCCGGCTGCCGCGGCCTCGCCACGCCGCCTGCTCCAGCCGGACGTCCCGGCGACGGTCATGTGCCGCCACCGTGTTATCCTGCCGGTCTTCCCAAACACTCGGCGCACAACACCACAAACAAACGCGTCCGGCCGGTCCGCCGCCGCCCCGCCCGGCGCCGGCGGCGGCGACGGCCGAGCAGCGCTACCGGCGGCCGGCGTCCGGCTGCCGCAGCGCCGGAAATAACCCGCCGCGTGTCGTGTTTAACGGGCTGGACGACGGCGGTCGACGCCATTTCTCTTGCAAGTCGCGTACAATCTCCTGAGTAGATGGAATAATTCCTGCCTCCTGTCTCGAAATGACACCATGAGCTGCACAAATGGGATTGGACAAAAACACCGAGGCAATGGCAGCCTGCCGTAGCGATGGAGCGACGCGTTTTTTGGCGATTTTCGCGAGTTCATTCGCGCGGCTGTGGTTTGCAGAGATAACCAGTATTTGCCTTGGCAAATAAATACCCTGTTCCGAATGTAAAACTTGCTCTATCTAGCACAATACTTACACTAAAATATGTGCAAAGATTGCCATTGAGTGATTGGGTAAATGTTTCACGTTAACAAAGACACATTTCACATCTTACTATTTTTCATCGTTAATTTTAACAGCGTAGGCATCTAGATGTCTGCTACCTTGCAACTTTAAAGTACCTGGCTGTGCCAAACGCAGTCCCCCTGTCCTTGTTCTACTGTACTGCAGAGCGGGACAGCGTTGCGTGCGGCAGACCGTGCTCAGCGTCGGGCACCATTAGCTTGAGGCGAAATGAAGCCCACTTGCTAATGTCATGAAGTTCCTCCCAACGAGCAGTAATCAGACAGCCGAACAAATCATCTATCAGACACACAACAGAGCTTGCTGGCACGGCCCCCGATTGCCGACAAAGAACACCAGGCGGTGACACAACCCAGTCAGAGCAGGGACGGACCGCCAGCTGCAAATCACTTCCTCCAATGGGTTCTGGCAGGCGCGGCATGGCTCGCTGACACCGCCGCCATGGCGCTGGCAGACGTTCAAATGGAAGGATCGGTTTGCATGTTTGGCGCGAGGTGCAGCTGGCGCCTCACCGCTCCTGTCAGCGGGAGTCGGGGCCAACGCTCGAGGTCACCTGTCAGCCGGGTGCGCACAGGTCAGCACGGCTTCGTTAGTAATCACCGCTATGTATTTGGACACCGCACATCTTACTGGGGTTCCATAGTGGTCATGAAACGGATAGCTTCCACTTGGGGGGGGGGGTTTCCGCTGCCCCCGCATATGTACCCATTACGGTGCATGTAATTTTAACTCATTGTCTATGTGGAAAGAAAATATTGCAGCTGTTGCGTTGAAGATGGGTATGATTTCCTTTTCATGCGTTATCTATTTTAAAAAAAACAAACAATATAAGCACAACTAAATTTACAATCACGCCTGCAGAACTGAAATTGACAAGCATTAGTACAGATCTCACGGATGGTATTCGGCATTCATGGTATAAGGACTCGTCAAATGATTTCGGGATGACTTAAGGTATTGTGCGGTTTGTCTCTATATTTGCGATATTTCAAACATGATTCAAAATTGTACATTTTTCCAGTCCGTATAAAGCCGTTATTAAAGGTTACGGCACATATAATGTTGGCATACCATCAGGCGTTTTATATGAAGCTAAGCTATCGCGCCAAGTATCCAGTTCTACCATTCACCAATACTTCGGAAAACGCCGACACCAATCTTCTCAACACTTTTGCATGTATTCGCAAGCTTTCCCATTTGTCCAGTCTCTTAAGCCCATAACGCGCTCACATGGTGGCAAATCTGATTTGAGTGTGAAGCGATTACAAACGTGCAACCAACGATAAAAGCTCCTCGCTATGGCGCAACCAATTCGTGTTTCTACGGACAACGCACCGTAGACGACTGAACGCACAGACGCACAGACAACTATCAAAAACACCGTCAATGCATATCAAACAACTTGGCTGCAAGTCTCTGGCTGACTCATGGCACCCAGCCGTGCCTCACGAACGAATGCCGTCTCCTACCGCATTCCAACGGCTAGCCTCTGTCCATAATCGAGCGCCGAGGATCAATGCGCTGTCTTTGACCGCTTCTCTGTGGCCCACTATCGGTCTCCAAACGAGTCCCAGTGGTTTCCTCCTGCCCCTGACTGCCGCCCCCCGCGGTCGACACCCGGCCTCCGCTCTCGTGTCAGTGACCAGCCGCTGTCTCCAGCCTCCTCTCGCTGTACAACTCAAGGTCTCGACCGCAGCCCAGCGGCTAAATACCCGTATCCGTTCCTGCCTCAACGGCTACCCGTCAGCCTCCGATCGCGTATCGGAGACTGACTCACGGCACCCGATCGTGCCTCGACGGCTCACTCCCGTCGTCTCGCCCCGTCGCCAAGCTCTCGGCCGCCGGCAGTGCAGCGCAACTCGGAGTCTGCGGATGCATGGGGCCCCGGCCGCTGCCGCCGTGAACTTGGCCGGGCTGGGATCGCTGCACGGCAGTTGTGTGTATCTTCGCATCTTGTCTCCCCGGCCGCTGCCGCCGCGAACTTGGCCGGGCTGGGATCGCTGCATGGCAGTTGTGTGTATCTTTGCACCTTGTCTCCCGGCCGCTGCCGCGCATATGTCTGGGTTTCTTGCTGGCGGTCGCCCGCACGTACCAAGCGCCGGCGAAGGCCGCGGCGCCGCTCTGCGCCGCGCCGCCTCTCTGTCTGATTGCTCTTGACTTTGGGAGGCCGACGATGGAACGCGGAGGCGTTATCCAACTCAGGAGGTGCTCCGTCAAGGCGCGAGGCGCGACGGCCTGATTGAGTTTCGTTGTTGGTTCACTCTTAGCTCTTTGAAAGGCCACCGAAGTTGAGAACGGGATCGGCCCTCCGAGGAGGCGCATTCGGCGTCACGCAAGGAAGGCTAGTTTACCCGTGCTTTTCTGTGTGACTTCGTGGACTATTTAAATATATTGAAATGGAGCGTGTTTACTGCACTGGGAGTTGGATGAAATCGTACAAAACTTAAACACAACACTGAGACTTAGTGGTTGCATCGGGTTAAAAAGTACACACATAGCCCAAACTAATCTACACATGCTTAGATGGACAGATTTACCAAACGGCGTGTTCGCACTGCGTCAACCCACGCTTCTTCCGTCGTTGGAGCTCAAAACGCGTTCGTGAAAATATGTTGCTGATAAGATTGCTGTGAAATCTGTTGAACATTTCTGCATGTATGGTTGTGGATGTTTTCAGTATTGAGATCTTTTCTTATAAGAAGATAATGGTAACAGGAAACTCTGTAACGTTCGTACTTTGATATCATGTGTTAATTCGTGTATAAACTTCCATCCATATCATCCACAAACTTCTATCCATTGAGCCCAGGGGAAGAAAGGCACACCAAAGCAGCTGGAATGGAATGGGCAGCTAAGATAGATTTAGAGGACACATCATTGTCAGAAACACATGCAGTATTCGCTCAAGGCAATACGACCACCAAATTAACCTTAGATTGCCCCGAATCATACCCCGCCTATGCACATTCTTATCAAAATGCAACATAAATTGTTCATATAAGATTTATGTACCATCTTTCACTTAACATTTAGTGCATTTGTGACGAAGAAATTGTGTTGATAAAATTACGCTGTGTTGTTGTGTAAAAGGCATAATACTCAGGACTGGGTTACAGCTGAGCATTTAGAATATTGCAATAGTTTACCTGAACTTCAACTTCTAGAAATGTCATACGCTGAAATCCTGCCTGGAATAAGCAACCATCCTACAATGTCATAGTGAAGTTGTTAGCACTGTGCCTTGTATACGTTACGCTACAATTTCATATAAGCTGAATTATGCCAAAAAAACTCAGCCAATTCTTGATATTAGATGACCCGCTCTACGCAGTGCAGGCTGACAATTCCTTTGGTTTAATAACATAACAGGCGAATGCTTGGCATTGCATCATAACTGACATTTCAATTATCTTACTACTGCTCATACCCCAATATACGTGTCTAATGTGATCATGCAGCCGTGCTGAATTGCTATAACTGCTGCTTGACCTGCTTCATGGGCGGTAACACCCTCGTAGATAATGATGCAAGGTTATCATTGCATTTGTCGAGTACTCAAATGCCAGTCAGAGGGTCAACTCCGCATTCATATATTGAAAAATAATGAGACTCCCAGCTCGAACATAAATATACCTGAGAACATCTTAACCTGTCGCTTGGCATGCAACACTCAACAGCCGGTAGCTTATGACATACTGTTCATGACTGACTCGCTGTGCAGTAACTGAGACATTACATGATTAGTTACCATGCAAAATGTTTAAATGAGTCACGATGTGTAAACCGAGACATAATGCAACTTGACAACAACAAGATGCATTAGTTTAACCTAGAGGCATCTGAAGTTACTTAAAAGCTATTCAATCCTTCAACCACCAATCCCACTACTACACCGCATTTCAACCGTTTTTAATCGCGATTACATTTAATAGCCACGATCAAACAAAGGTGCCGCCAGAAAAGCATTGCCAACTTTTAGTACAGCATGCTAAATCTAGTCTTAATTTCGATTTGAGTATGATTATGGTATGCGTCGATACCTACCAGTCAAGACTTTGGAGCACTCAGCATTCTGTTGCGCTGGGTGGGAGGGTAGGATTTTTATTGCAGGTTTCGCGCATATGCTGGTCTGGCGCTCCCTCCTGCAGGTGCATTGTCATGCGCCGTGACAGAGAGATGTCATGGTCATTCCAAGATCGGTCGAGCTGCGAAGCCGGCAGTCTCCGCAGAGGCATTTAAATTCATGTACCATGTTGGTGTGCTTTTGTTGGTTTTGGTCTCCGGTCAGGCTGTTTTTCATTACAAGGCTGCTCGTTGTTCTGCCCTCATAATAGATGGTAAGTCATAATTCAGTGTCCTCATCAATCGGTATGGTATTTGACCCGACGGTGTTCTGCAAAACTTCTTCGTTCACCTTATATGTCAAGGGCATTTGATTTCGATAAAGAAGTTTATTGGCCGGTTTCTTATCCAGTGGTTTTAAGTGTCGTCGATTCAGAGCGGTCCCGATTTCTCTGTCAATTGCACTGTTGGAATAGCCGACGTTATTGAGCGATGGCTTGCACCTTTCAAGTTCGTTGTGTGTGCTGGATCAGCTGATGTATCTAACTTTCCAAGGTGTCAGCTGGCTGGAAAGTGATGTGTGTGCGTGTGTTTGCATGTGTTTTATAGTTTGACTAGATATTCGGATGCATAACCTGTAAACTGATGGTTCACCAATGATTACGTATTGTGGAGCATCCCTCGTGTTTTGCCATACTCAAGTATTTCCCGTCCGACCGTCTTACATTGATTTGGAAATGGAGAACTAATGTCCTTGAAGCGTTAGCTAGCTTAAACTAATATATCTAACTAAAAGCGGGCTGATTTATGACTTGCCGAAAACAACGAAGGATTCCATTCGAACGATCGAACAAACGTGTAAAAACTAAATGCATGTACATTGGCTCTTGCATATAACAAAGCTTGAATTATTGAAAGCATACTGCCTAAGTAAACGAATATATATATATATATATATATATATATATATCTATCTATCTATCTATCTATCTATCTATCTATCTATCTATCTATACCTATATCTATATCTATATCTATATATCCATATATCTATATATCTATATATCTATACATCTATATATATATATATATATATATATATATATATATAGAGAGAGAGAGAGAGAGAGAGAGATATATATATATATATATATATATATATATATATATATATATAACATTTGTTATAATTATGTACGCACGTAAGGACATAAATTGTAGCACACATAAATACATTTTCAACTGATTAACATCAGTGTTTCTTTACGACGATACAGATGGGGTGGTTGCCGATACAAAGATGGATGAACAATGCGTATGCGTAAGCCTTTCTGCGCCCTAACCTTTTTGTCATTATCTAACACTTTTCTTACTTCCCCAGATCTGCCTTTTCTGCATATTTTGTTCATGTTAGCTTATCATACAATTATCACAACTTTCCTCCCATCCGTCTATCGCATTCCATTTATATAACTTCTCCTTCTCTCTTCCTTGCCGAATACTTCTCCCTCTATCCCCGTCCTCCCACTGCCGTAGAATTCCCGCATCGCTGACGCCATATGGGCTCCTCCCACTGACAATAAACTGACGGTGTGTGCTTTGGCGCTGGGCATACACGCACACGTCCTCGGTCGAGATCAATTTGCTCCCGTGACGTCACTGCCTCCAGGCGGCGTGCGAGGGTCCGCCGGGGAGCGAACTCACCGATGTTGACAGCGCACCTTGCTGAGCTGCAGCGGTTCGGCGCGGAGTGACGCCCTTCACCGCCCAGTGGCGCCGAAAATCAAGCCACTTCCTAGCCGCAACGTGCGAGGGTTTGTCGCAGAGCCGCGCTCCGCCGGAGACAATTGCCAACCGACCTGCCTGAAGCCGCCTCGGTCACGCTGATTCCACGGGTTGCGGCCGGTGGTGAGATACGGCACATCGCCTGCAGTCTTAGGTTCACGGGACAGAGAGGACATGCGACTGCCTCTACCAGAAACGGCGGGACCTCTGGAGTCGCGGCGCACGAAGCAGGCTTCCGCGTAACCACTGATTGGACGGCACATGTTAGATCACCAACGCGCTGAAACGGCGGAGTGAAAAAGATCCCTCCGCAATGCAAGGTTCCTGCCTTTTCATCTTTGTTTTGCCGGCGGAGGATTCCTTCCGTCCCTGCCTATTCGCTTGCCTGCCTTTCAGGGTTCGAGCGCACCTGACTGCGAGTCTGCTCGCTATCGATCCAGGCGCACCAGTCTCGTGGCGGAGCTGCGAGTAGCGGCGTCGATCGGAACTGTCGAGCCGCCGGCGAAGGTCGGCCACGGGGGACCGCCCCTGTCCCAGCAGCGTGGCTGACAACTCTCCGCCGCCAGTGACCACCCAGCGTTCAAATAAGATATCCGCGGGATTTTCGCAATGTGGCGTTATTGCGCAAATATCCGTCCATCTCTTGCTACGACTGCAGACCGAGCAGGCCTCCTTGCTGTGTGTTGATTGCTCCCCGGCTAGGGTAAGTGCGGAACATGCTCTTGAGGAAATTGGCAATCTGGCGGAATGCAATTTCTATCAATTTCCGCGCGGGAGTTTATTGGAATAGATTGTGGTAAAATGTGCTGCCTTCGGAAAAATGTTATTAGTTTATATGTTTAGTGCAACTGCAGGATGGGGGTTATGCCTTGTCAAGATTGGTAGCACATTTAATGCATAGCTGGACTTAAAAGAGCCATTGAGCTAACTTTCTTCGTGTTAGCGTCAAATTCGTCCCAAAAAGCGTTTCGTTTAAAGGATTCTATGACTGAGCTATTCGTCTTTGCAGTGTTTATGATATCGGTTCTATCACGGTGTTGTTCACAGTGTACTGTGTTGCAGGTTGGTTTCAGAAATAGATGTCAGTGCCCGCCTCACCACCGATTTCTGAGCATCCTGTGGGTCGGACATACAAGTGCTTTGCTCGCCATCGCCGGAAACGGCAGCACAGGTCCATTTGCTATCATATAGGGTTAACATATGGGAGCCAAACGAAAATTGACCTGGGATAGCTGGCGTCAACTGCATAAGACGAGTGACACTGCCCACCAGCAAGTAGTCTGCAATCGGTCACACAAAAGCAAGAGTAGCAACGGCGTAAATGCACCCAGTTGTTTTGCCTTATGAACTACAAGCGCTAGATCAACAAGAGACCACACGATCAAGTCTGCCAAACAGATTCCCAGGTTTTTTACAGTCAAAACCACCTCGACATAGAATCACAGTTCACTTGACCGTATGCAATTGGCGTTAAGACTTTCTCATCCCTGCAACGTCACAGTCGTAATGGTAAGTTCCGTTTTCAGGCCAGGCGATTGCATTCAATCTGTTTTGCCGTTATGATATAACGGCAGGAAGGGCATGTTAACTCTCGAGAGTCGTGTATGGACAAGAACCATTATTTCGGCGGTTAAACAAGTACACAAGTACAATGATGGGGGAAATGCTGGCACCAGCAGGGCGACAGAAATCTGCCGGGGAAGCATGGCCTGCATCCTGCCTCCACTAGTGCCGGCTTTGCCGTGTGCGGAGCTTTGCAGCCCTGTGGATAGGCTTGTCCCCATGGCCCTCTCGAACACCTCAGTGTGTTGACAACACCTAGGATACGGTGTTGTCAAACAATTGCTAAGAATTACAAAAGGACAAGAAACCCTGTATGCTTTGGGAGCTCTGATTTCCCCTTGACCTCGATAAAAGTTAACAAGCGCTAGGGTAGAAGGTAGGAGTAGAAGTGTCAATTTCCCCCCTACCCATGACTTCTTCAAAATGATTTCCGAACGGCGTAGCGTAGTCGCGCAAAACTTTGCCTCGCTGTAGCCGATTGAATAGCGGATCTTTTGGTACAAAAAATTCGATGTAGTTCGTAAGGTGGGTGAGCTATGGTAGATCAACTCGGACCGTGACTGTCAGCGAGGGCCGTTTCTGAGGCATAGTGCAATCTGATGCGACAACAGAGTATTAGACGTAGCTATACATCTATTTGAGGGAATTTACAACTGAATTTAGAATCACAGGTTCCATTGACGTAGCGTGAGGTAAAAAGGTCCGACAGTGGTCAAAACTAACTTGCGGTTTTCCTCGAGAGCTTGCTTTAAGGGGTAGTTTCTGGCACTCATTTCGAATTCATTCATGACAGGAACAACAAAAAAAAACACGTTACATGGACATTTTGAAGGTCAGAGTACATCCCTGACCCAAAACGATCCAGGTCACCATTTTGTTTTTAGAAACATAGCACCTAGAGTAATCCCTGACGCTCCCTCACATAACAAATAGAACCAGTCTCGTAGGTTTTTGCTCACCCTGACCTTTCAAAAATAAGACGGCCACTGACCTTAATGACAGCCAGTTATTTTTCCCAGAACAGGTATCTGGGTTCACAGCGGTTCATGAGGATGCACAGGGGCACTTTGGACACCAGTCTAGAGTTTGACCTTGTTTGATCTTACTTGATCACAAGATCACGGACTAGGACCTCAAATTTTAAAAAGTGAGATCACAGACAGGTCAACCCACTCTGTGACTTTGATGCCTCTAGCTCCCTTAGGTTTGGAGATCGCAGGGGGTCAAACTGAGCCCCACCCAAACGAAGGGTGTTCAACCGGCTGAAAGCGTGTTACGTTTCTCTTTTGATCATTCCGCTCATACATACCCCAGGATAAACATCAATGGGTAGTTCAAAGCTCACAACTTTTTTCTCGTGCCTGGAAAGGGCGTTTGTTCATGCCAGACAGCAGTCAACTACCGAGCCGTGACAATATAACGTGAGTTAAGCTTTCTAATGAGCATCCGTCGCCAATTTGGCTAGAGCAAAACCTTGTTCCGGCACCGCGTCAGCCTTACTTAACCTTCCCTTTCATGAGGTCAGGCGACTTGATTTATAATGGTTACGACCCAACAACGATCACGAGAGCGGACGGCATAGCTCAGCGCCTCGGAGCAGTATAGCGAGCAAAAGCAGACCCGTTCTTGAATTCACCGTCCCGAAGCTCCCTGGACATTATCCTTCACAACTTGGGTAGGACTCACAGACATGCTGAGTTGTGTAGCTGTCGCTACAACAGACGGCTAAAACTACGGGGCGTTGGTAGTTTACAAGCGCCTGACCCCGTCCCGTCTGCGACCGATCGTTCATCACGCAGTCTGCCTCGGTGACTACTGTCACGGCACGTATGAGGTGCGTAACAATTTTCAAGCACTTAGGTGGTCAGATAAGCCGCCCCCTCGCAGGTCCTCAATTAAGGACGTATATATATATATATATATATATATATATATATATGTGTGTGTGTGTGTGTGTGTGTGTGTATATATATATATATGTGTGTGTATAGAAATTGAATTAAGAACGTAGCTGGATGAACACCTACAGGAACATCATCTTTGTGCTTCGACTTTGATGCATCGCAATTAGGTACTCCGAGTTTAAATTGGTGCTCACTTGCATAACCTGTCGATTACAATGACAGCACCGCTCCATCTCACCCTGTTTGATATGTTGTGTGTTTTGAGGCGCTTTGGCGCCTGAAACATTATGCGATGTTTCTGATCAGGACAGGTGGCGTTTAAAAATATAAATTGTCAGCTTTTCTAACTGAAAGCAGACATTTCAGTATTGACCGATGACCTCGGTATATCGCTTCCTAGCCAACTGCGCCGGTAATTTCATGGTGCTTCTTGGTGCTGCCAATATTTTTTGTGTGATTTACACCACGACTTTACCGTCTCATCCCATCGATGTGAAAAAGCCACGATGTTCCTGACTGTGCATTTCTGCCTGTAGGTAAAGTTCACTGGCTGCAACTGCATTTCAAGCCATGCAGATTAAAGCTTGGCCCAAAACTTAGCAAGACTTACGATGAACCTTGTAATCCTACTCTAAATACCGGCCTGAAAGCGAGCAGTGCCGCCGCCGCAGGCTCCTGGGACCTTGGCGGTGTCGGTGGAGCCTGTCGCACCGCCGACACACGGGGTGCTCTGGGGCTGACCAATGGAATAGAACGTCATGGGACGAGCGCTGCCACTCCGGCGCCCATCGACATGCTGCTGGGATGCACCAGTGGCAGCTCCAGCCCACCAAAGCCATCCCAACCCAAGTCAGTCTCATTCTCCCAGTAGGTTTTCGCAGCTGAGGCTGGACTGGCACGCCAGTAACCGCTGGCGCCTCTAGACTCGAACGCACCCCGTACAAACGAAAGACACTCAAAGAGTCGCCTTGTTTGCGGCACGTGCTCTCGCCACGCGAGTGTCGGAGAGCGAGGCCCGACCGACAAGACCCCCCAGATCGACCACGCCAGGTAGCTTTGGGCTCACCACATATTAAGGACGAGCCCGCTACATAAGTGCCTCCGAATGTTCCAGTACATTATCCGTTGCCAAAGAGCTCCCCAAACCCGGACGTCGCGAAGAGATGTTAGTGTTATTGAACACACATTTTACCACGCGCAGTTTTATTAGCATGTCATTATCGCAAATGTCTACCACATGCTGTGTCAGTCGCATTCCAGCTGCTGCTGGGCGCTGGGCCCTGATCGGCACTTTGCACTAACTTGTCGAGAACTTAGCACTGCTGTCCCTGTTGCGAAACGGAGGCAGGGGATGATGCAGTCGGCCGTGGCGTGACGACCCCCGTTGTCCGAGCCAACAGCACAGAGGAGCGCAACAGAGGAGTACAGCAGCAGGAGAGTGCTCGTGTCTTCGATGGCCTAGTGCGAGCTGTCCGCCGCCTGGGACCGAAAAGCGCGCTTCCTTCAATGACAAGCGAGTGCAGCGCAACTGCACCTGTTGCGGTGAAAACACTATCTGGCGAAGCTATCTAGGCTCACGTCGCGGACGGGTTCTGCACGGCATTGACGGCAGGGAGCGGTGTTCGCACGTCAACACTATCTGGCGGAGCTATCTAGGCTCACGTCGCGGACGGGTTCTGCACGGCATTGACGGCAGGGAGCGGTGTTCGCACGTCAACGGGCCGCAATGTGTCTGCCCAGCGGGCGCCGAAAGGCATCAGAAGGCTTGATCGCCGCTGCCACTGAGAGACCGTCAGCCGCCGATCTCGAACAACAGCTTCGTAATGAAAATCACTGCAGTCAGCGCGACTGCTGCGCCCACCGGGAAATCAGGGCCGGTCGGCTGGAGAGCACGGCCTTCGGCGCGCGTGCTGTCAGTCCCCCTGAGCCCCGGCCGGCGCCAGGCGGCCGAGCCGGCGCCCTTGTCACAAGCCTTGTCAGCAGTACGCTAAGACAGCTTCTGTGAGTCTTGTCCTGGTTGTGGAGCGCCGCGCGCCACCGACAACGTATGTTTACATACGTTGATTGATTGTTTGGAAGGCTCTGCTGCCACTGAGTCCTGTTGAGGTGGTCATCATCGTACAACTTACTGCCCAGTCTATGCTTGCGAAGTTTCATGAAAAACTCGACAGCGGCGCAAGGCTTTTCCGTAAATCGCAGACTGCAAACCGCATGGTAGCGGCCTCGTGCATCACTGCCCAATCGCGGACGTTTCATAGGTCAGGAATTCAGCTTATCTCTTCAAGTATCTTTAAAGTTTGGCGTCGATTGACAAATGCACAAATATTTGAGCCAAAGGTGAGACCGGAACGCTCTTCTCCGTCTACGTAGCCACACTCGCGCTCCAGTCTACTTCAAAGGCGACTGCATCTTGACCATCGTGGCCACATCCCCGCGTCCCTGAATCATGCATAAACACGCGCTTGCATTTGGTGCGTTCGGGCCGACGTCGCCTCGGGACGCGATTGATTATGACCTGGCGCTCGTGCATAACGAACCGATCAGCTCCCCTCCCCCCCCCCCCCCCCGGCCTTCCCGGACGTGTGCCCTCGACGGTCGATGGACGCGGACACAAAACAAGCGCGTGCCAAGCCCCGTCGAGGGGCGCGCAGTCCTCAGGCAGGGCCCAACTGCCGGCTGTTCGGCGGCGGACGAGGCATTTGTGCTCAACTCGGGCGAGGCCCGAGTCGACTCCGGAATCAAGCATCCTTACGTGCAGCCAAAGTGGAACTGACGCGTTCGGAAATATGTATAAGCCGGGGCCGAGACCCGGCCAAATATTATGATCTGGTTTCATCGGTGCGTTATCTTAGCAGCTATTGTCTGCAGAGCGGGTGGGACAATGGATATTTCGCAGTTTTATCACAATATTCATCCAACGCAAGCTTTTATGAGCCCATCTCATAAGCCATTTTACCGTGATCGACTACATCAAAATCCACCCTGGGATCGAGGCACCCTCTTAAGTGGTGGCAGAAGTCGACTCGAAATTATATTTTGCTTCTTAAATTCAAAGTCAGAATGCCGCGAGCTGAATGGGAATGCCGTGAAATGCCATGCCCTGTGAGCTATGGCCAGCGTCGGCTGCACTGGAGAGGAACCAATAACATTTCCGACAGGTGCCCCATACGGTCAACGCTCGACAGCTCAAAGATTTCCAGAGAGGAACAGAGCACACGTTGGACCTCAACATCACGCGAAGCGTCCCAGCAATACACAGCGTCGTCACTGGACAGACTGAGGCAGCGGCAATGGAGTCGAGCGTGTCAGAGGCGTCCGACATTCTGCGGGGTCAAAACTGCCCAAAATGTGGCAACTGCAGCAACATCGGACGACCCTGGGCCTTTCCGGTCCGTTGTATCACCGAAAAATGACTGGCCTGATCGTAATGGCGTGCTGTATCATGCCCTGCCGGTCGCCAAGGCTGTGGCGACGCCACACAGACGCAGACATAGACATAGACATAGACATAGACGCACATACGTTCCAAATTAGGTCTGTTTGTCTGCCGGATGTAGTGTTCACGTGTCAAGACGCGTTGTCGGCAATGCGCGTACCCCTCGTGGTTTCGCCGGGCGTTCTCCTGCGCTCCTCCCCGCCTCTCCGGAGCTACTCCCCACTCTCTCCAGCGCTCCTCCCCGATCTCCCCGGTGCTCCTCCCCGCCTCTCCAGAGCTACTCCCCGCCTCTTCGGTGCTTCTCCCGCCTCTTCGGTGCTTCTCCCCACCTCTCCTGAGCTCCTCCCCGCTCTCTCCTCCCCACGGGTGGAGGCGGCGCGACGCCGAACCGCCTCCGGGCATTTCGGAGGGGGGGGGGGGGGGGTCGCAGTGGGGCTGTGACACGGCGCGGCTCCGAACGCTGAGTG
This sequence comes from Pollicipes pollicipes, assembly GCF_011947565.3. Taxonomy (NCBI): domain Eukaryota; kingdom Metazoa; phylum Arthropoda; class Thecostraca; order Pollicipedomorpha; family Pollicipedidae; genus Pollicipes; species Pollicipes pollicipes. The sequence goes on along the minus strand of NW_023596576.1, from coordinate 21,856,341 downwards.
ATGAGAGTGCCGCCATCCGGCTGCAATATAGCCCCGTATGGCCCGGGCAGGGTGGCGCTGCTACATTGGCTCCATTGCCGGCCCGGCGCGCAGTAGGAACGGTGTCGTAAAACGTGACAACACGTGAAGCACGGGTCATGAGTGGTCATGGGTGGGTGTCGCGCAGAAAAACCGGTCGAATAAATTTTGTGCATTATAGTGCATCCTGGCATATGATGAATTTTTGTTAGCGTGATAGGGATGTTATGCTGGCTGAATCACTCAGATGCTAGACCAATTTGCCAAGATCCTTGCCCCTTACATATAAACAACAAACTATGTGTCTATATGCATAAATGTCCGTACACAGTGAACACAATGCCTACTTGCCTCAGGGCTTGGCATTGGCTCACATCTCGGCACAGTGTTTCCGGGCCTGTTGCGGCTCACATCACTTCACATCACACTGCCTGAGCACAAAAAAAGACGACAAAAACTCAGCGCGAACCTCTGATGCTTCAGTAATTGAAGACCCGCGCCATCTGTCTGCCGCCATATCCGGCGACCTTTCCCGAGCGGCGCTGCGTCACGGTTAAAGCTGGGGAGTGAAATCCGGACGTGAGCACGCCCCGGAGAGCCATCGCCGCCGCTCGGAGCAACACGCGGGGCTCGGCGACCTCCGGCCGGCGCGGCGGCGAGCGCGGCGACAGCCGACCTCCAGCCGGCGCGGCGGCGAGCGCGGCGACAGCCGACCTCCAGCCGGCGCGGCGGCGAGCGCGGCGACAGCCGACCTCCAGCCGGCGCGGCGGCGAGCGCGGCGACAGCCGACCTCCAGCCGGCGCGGCGGCGAGCGCGGCGACAGCCGACCTCCAGCCATCGCAGCGGCGAGCGCGGCGACAAGCCGACCTCTGGCCGGCGCGGCGGCGAGCGCGGCGACAACCGACCTCAGCCATCGCAATGGCGAGCGCGGCGACAGCCGACCTCCAGCCGGCGCGACGGCGAACGCGACGACAGCCGACCTCAGCCGGCGCGGCGGCGAGCGCGGCGACAGCCGACCTCCAGCCGAGCTCAGTCTGACACGCCATGTAGCACCAGCAGCCGCCACGCTATGGACAAGCTACAGCTGAATGGAGGGTTGCACTCATCACTTGTTAGTGACGGATAAATTTATCATCAATGTAAATCAATTGGATCGTCATGACAGGGGAGGAGCCTGAGCACCGTGGCGGAAGTAAAAAGCTTTGCATGTTGCTAGGCGATGTCACTGTCAAGCCCACCGCGGCCTGATCGGCTGAGCATTATTGCTGTAATCGCAAGCTCACGGCTGGATGAGTAGCCAGGGCCAGATTAGTCGACTGGAAACGGAACGCCGACAGTTACAGATCCCACAGATCCCATCCGAACATTGGCTTAGTCTGTAAACTGTTCACAATGCTCTCTCTCTCTCTCTCTCTCTCTCTCTCTCTCTCTCTCTCTCTCTCTCTCTCTCTCTCTCTCTCTCTCTCTCTCTCTCTCTCTCTCTCTTACTCTCTCTCTCTCTCTCTCTCTCTCTCCTCTCTCTCTCTATCTCTCTATCTCCTCTCTCTCGCTCTCTATCTCTCTCTCTCTCGCTCTCTCTCTCAGCCTCTCTCTCCCTTCCTCTCTCTCTCTTTTTCTCTCCCCATCCCCCTTTTTTCTCTATTTCTTTCTTTTTTAGCTGAGTACTGCTGGCACCCGTCTCACTAAACCAAATTGTAATTCTGCACATCAGCTTGTCAATGGGATCCGCACCACGGACACAGCCCTATCTGTAGTGGTGCATATACTGCAACGCTGAAACGCAGCGTACCAACGCACGCGACATTGAGCCACTGCCGTCTAGTATACCCTAAAAAATGTCTTCGGACATTTCAAAAATTCATTGCATCTCAGTGGCTAATACAGTTTGGGAGAGTGTCATCTACAGCGCATCCTCTCCGACCGACGCAGGAGATGGTACGCTGTGCAGGTACAGCTGCGCCCCATTCACCGTGTCTGGGAAACTGAGGATGGCTGGTACGTTTGGATGCTGCGTACTCACGCAAGAGGTCGTAAGGGAAGAGAGAGAAGGAGAGGAGAGAAGAGAGAGAGAGAGAGAGAGAGAGAGAGCGAGAGAGAGAGGAGAGAGAGAGAGAGAGAGAGAGGAGAGAGAGAGAGAGAGGGAGAGAGAGGAGGGAGGGAGAGAGGAGAGAGAGAAGGCGACCGATCAAAGGTGAGGCCGGTTGGCGGCGCATTTTGTGTGGCAGGGCATTTATGTGATTCGTTTTGTTAGAACATTTATACAATTCGTTGCCTTCAAGATTTCACTTTAAACATAAGCGTTTCGTTCGTTCCTTCGGAGCATGACGGTACTTTTTGAAGTGCAAGGTCACCCGGAGGTTTAGAGGTTTTGGAACACTACCACCAGGATGCGGTGCAATCTGATATTTCGAATGGCGTGATATAATATATTTAAGACTGCCAGCTGTCTACAGCTGAAGTCGCTCCTACTTGCCCCTGAACTTGCCGTGAGAATAAGAAAAGCCAACCCCACAAAGCTCATGAGTATAAGTACCTTTTCGTACCGTTCCCCAGCTGCAGCTCTGTCTCCGCAGGCTAATCGAGTGAATCGCCCTGTGCGAACATGGCCCTGCAGACCTGCTTTCTCCTCAGCTGGTCCATCGCATGCCAGCGTTCATCCCGCTTGAAAGCACCAGTGAACAGGAGCCGCTACCCCAGTTGCTGGAGGTGCCGGCAGCGTGGAATAGGTCGGTAGCCGGCCACGCAGCGCGCCCCGGCGTGCGCAGACTGACGTTAGCGACGCGCACAGCGTCGTCTCGCGTCACGAACAGGCACGGGTTGAGTGAGACGTGCTCCTCGGCCGGCCGAACAGACCGAGCGCGCCGCCCTCTTGGCAGGCCGGCATCAGCCACTGAAGCCGACTTCGACGTGGAGCCGGACTCGGCGCGCAGGCGATCCCGTCAGCGGCGGATCTCGGCGCGCTGGCGATCCCGTCAGCGGCGGATCTCGGCGCGCTGGCGAGCCCGTCAGCGGCGGATCTCGGCGCGCAGGCGATCCCGTCAGCGGCGGATCTCGGCGCGCTGGCGATCCCGTCAGCGGCGGATCTCGGCGCGCTGGCGATCCCGTCAGTGGCGGATCTCGGCGCGCTGGTGATCCCGTCAGCGGCGGATCTCGGAGCGCTGGCGATCCCCATCAGTGGCGGATCTCGGCGCGCTGGCGATCCCGTCAGTCGGCGGATCTCGGCGCGCTGGCGATCCCGTCAGCGGCGGATCTCGGCGCGCTGGCGAGCCCGTCAGCGGCGGATCTCGGCGCGCCGGCGATCCCCTCAACGGCGCGAACTCCACCGCTATCTGCTCCCGCGTCACGGTACGGAGCAGAGGCCGAGCGCGGTGACGACGTCGTGGCGGCGACGTCACGCGCACCGCGGAGGTACAATACGCCCGCGGTCAACATGCCGAGAACGCCGACGCCCAGCATCACGACCCGCTCATGCATCGGCACCGTCTCGAACTGATCCAGCGCGTAGAACAGGCACGAGAGGGGTCCGCAGAGCGGCGTCGAGCGCAGCAGCGGGCCATTCAGCAGAGGGTGCGTACCACTCAGGTATCATCGCCGCAGACCTGCACCCGACCCAGCTGGAGAACACCCAAGTGCCACTGTTTCCGCCCTGGTCGCCGGCAACCCCCCCCCCCCCCCCCTAACTCGGCTGCCCAACTCTGCCATGACACCGCTCAGTTGGTGGTCCGTAATCACCAGGCGTCGGCCATCAGAAGCGAGCCGTGCAGCCGAGCTGTGGCAGGGTCGGGGTCGGGTCGGGGTCGGATCGGGGCCGCGCCCGCCGGCGTGCGTCCCTTGCACCACCGTGGGCGCGCCAGTGGCCGGCCGCGGCCTCTCGCCTGCCCCGGGTGGTGAGGAGCTGGAGGAGCTGGAGACCCTTCAGGGAGGAGCGCCGGCTGCTGACTGCGAGAGCGAGCGGTAGCGGCCGGGTCGCGGCTCAGGCGCGAGGGCAGTACGACGTAGTGCGATCGTCAGGACCGTAGCGTACTGAGCGGTAACGTTATGAGGTATCTAGGGACGCACGGGGTCATCGGTAGAGTAGCTGCACTCGAAATTAGATTTTGGAAAACGCTCGTGACGGCGGTCAGACGACCTTTACGTTTGAACCTCGCATGTAAAGAGGCGTTTTGTGATAAGTAAGTTTGCTTTTGCATCGATTTGTACCAAAATGCTAAAAATGTGCGTGTGTGTGTGTGTGTGTGTGTGTGTGTGTGTGTGTGTGTGTGGTGTGTGTGTGTGTGTGTGTGTGTGTGTGTGTGTGTGTGTGTGCGTGCGTGCGTGCGTGCGTGCGTGCGTGCGTGCGTGCATGCGTGTGCGTGCGCGCTATGGAAATAAACGTGCTGATGCTGTTTAAGCCTTTACCTAAAGCACGACATGACTGACCAGCCAGAGCCTTCGGCGGCGTGGTGCAGCGCTACAACTGTCGCGGAACGACAACGGCAACTTTCGTGATATTTATATGCCATTTCCAAATCAAGGCTATTTCCGTGCTTCTCAGGCGGCCTGAGTTTTCTTTGCCTTTTCTTCTCTCCCTCGCCTAGTTTTTTCCTCTAACTTTATCAGTTCAGGTCTCCTCCTCTCCTTCCTCCTCCCTCCCCCCCCCTCTGTCTCTTTCTCCCCTCTCCCTGCGTCTAATTGCTTCCGAGCCTCCGGGCCGCGCGTCCGCTCCACGTCGCGGTTGAACTGAAAACCGGTCCAATCGCCATCGTGGTAGCTCAGCGAAAACGCTCTGCAGTGGGCTGCCGATGCCGGCCCTCAGCCACCGAAACGCCCGGCCGAAACGTGAGTGAAAAGGTTTCCTCGCCGCGCCACGACTGCAATCTGGAAGCAGTGATTAGCTGATTGCGTCGGCACAAACAACAGAGCTGCGCCCGGTAGTTGGCGCTTCTGCCGGCTGGCCATCCTCAGGGCGCGCTCCTTCGCGGTGCGTTACGGTCGGTGCGGCGCCGCGAATGGGGGCATCCGTTACCGGGGCTGAGCTCTCGCACACGCACCGATTCACCGATTCACCCAGCCTGCCCCCCCCCCCCCCCCACACGCACACGCGCACCCGGACGGGGACCTGGGCTGCGCCGGCCAGCCTGGTTACGCTCGTGGCGCGGTGGTGCGTGTTCTGGACCTGTTAGAAATGCGTGGGGCTTTGGTGCACAACGTATTATTGCGTTGCACTGACAATCTGAAGTTAGTCCGTCGTGATGAATGGAAAGTAAGCCGTCAGACATGACGACTGCGTTCTGAGCTGCACGAGCATTAGCTTTGATGTTGTCTCCGTGAGATCATTCCACTTCAGTCGTTAATAACGATTGGGCACCATCTGATTTAACCTCGTAGTAATATGCAACGCACACAAACACCTACTATACGCGCCCGTGCCTATGAGCTGGTGCAATCAGTCAAATTTATCGGAAGAGCTATAGGTCTAATTCCATTTGACTACGCCAGCACTAATGACAAAGTGCCTTGCAATCGAACAAATACAGTTTGTAGACAGGAGCGCAATGATCGCGTGAGGAGCTTGGAAACTGTTAAACTGAAATGAGTGTCAAAACGGCCTACTCGGTAGTAGGGGAGCGTGGCAATCTAGTAACGTGACATGCAAAATTCAATAAAAAACCAAATACAAGCAAAACACAAGTGAACGGGACATCAAACGTCTTACGCAAATACAAAAACACATTGATTTTGTTGACATTCTTAACTCCTCGCTGGAAAGTTGAGGAATTAGATTGAGGCAATAACATTTGACCATTGATTGCCCAATCACCGCAAGTGTGTGCTGAGGGTTGAGGGCAAACACGACCGAGCACCGCAATTCGCTGGACTCATTTCGGAGTGAGCTGGACCAAATCCGGGATATGATTCTGACCGGCAATTAGCGGCTATCTGATGACTGATCGCACCGGAACCGAGGCAGATTGTTCTGATTGGATGGCGTCCGTAAGCGCGCGACACGCGCCGTGCCGATGCGTCGGGGTCAACAGGTCAGCGGCCGATGTGTGCCAGCCACCGTACGATAGCCCGTTCCCGTGTGTACGCGGTGCCGTCCGTCGTGTATAAGACGCACATGAGCAGGAAAAGCATGGATAGGATTCTAGGCTGAAGTAGATACTACAAACCCCAGGCTTTTGAAAATTTGTCTTAACTGGGCGTGATATAATATGTGCATGATAGTGGCAACGTGGTGATACAGCAAGCAGCAGCAGCAGCATACAGCATGAAGCGCCGTCACTGTACGCTGCCCGGGTACCACCCACCGAATCATCATCAGCGTCATGATGAATCGGCTCATGAATCAGCATGATCATAAGCTGCTGGTCCAGACCGGGCGCTGGCGGCCGCCCCCGCCCCCCCCCCCCCCCCCCCCCTCCCGGGAACCCGCAGCGCAGCGAGCGCATCGCACCGGGTTCAATAACTTCGCCGTCGTCCAGAGAAGGCGGCGAGGCGTTTTTACCGGCTAGTGCGGCGGCGAAAACTGCACGAGCCGGCGCGGACGACGGTCCGTTTTTTGCCGCGCTGCGGGCGTCGGGCTGCTTCCGCTCATACCCCGGCTGTCTCTGTCTCTGTTTGGTCCGGGAGGTCTGTTTGCGCTGGCGCCGCCAGCCCATCGGCGGGGACAGCCCTGAGATCAGCTCCGGGGCACCATCAGCTCCGCCATGGCCGGTGAGCCGGCGACCCCTAGACCTCGAGCGAGCCAACGAGAACGGCGTGTACCGCTAACCTGGTATATTCACACGCGCCAGCTGGGGCGACAGAAGGTCGGCCTAACACAAGATCTGGGCACACACGGAGCTCGGATGACCCTGTGAAAACATAACTTTAGGCGAGACAGACGACTGAAGTTCGGCTCGTCGCGAGGCGTATAATGTGGCAAGCTTGTCGGCGCCTGGCGGCATACAGAGTGAACACTCGACGCAGCTCAGACAGCAGGGTGCCACAGGCACTGATGGGACGACGATGGACCTACTCAGTAGGTCGAGGGACGAATTTGAAGTGATCGGACCTTATGAAAAGGCTTTCTCATCGCTAGAGCGAACTTTTTAAATAAATGCAGTGTGCCCACCATATTGAGGGCGCTGCACAGCACATTTAGTGCGGCGCTGAAAGCGTTCTAAGAAACCTCAGGCGACAGCGTGCACGTGAAATGCACCGAATGCTGCACTGTAACTACATGCACTTTCAGCGTATCTAACTTGGCGTTTGATGCGCTGATGGTATCAAGCTGGATGAGAGTAAGCAACGGACCCGGCCGCTTACATTGGACACATTTGCAGAATGTGACAGATATTCGCTGCAGGTGAATCTCAGCCTCTGTCAAACCCATTCCTCATTGCTCAGCCTCTGTCAAACCCATTTCTCATTGCGTACGGCCCGTTCCCATCGAAATCAGACGACCCATCTGAATGGCATGCGCTCGGCTTTCACTGGGCTGTTGCAGCCGCCACTGCCCTCCGGGCGTGACCTTCGGCATGCCGCTAGATATCTTAATTGCCCGTACTCGATTGGGTGTCGAAGTATTCACCCCAGATTATTAACGGTTCTGTATCGCGTGTTATACGAAAAAATGCTTGATGTCGTTGACGTACCGACATGGCTAACCAATCAAGAAGCGTTGTCAAGACGGCCAAATCCGTTTCAGCCATATCAAGAAATGGGAGGGAAAGCGTACGTCCCGAGTAGTTTCAACTTATTTCTTGCTGGAAATAGTTTGCCTGAGTTCCGGAAAGGTGTGTTGCTAGAAATAATTAGTTCCAGTTCGCTGAAGGTCTATATGCTGCTAAGTGCTTTCTCAAAATCCATGACAACGTTCCAGAACGGTTCGCAGAAAACAGCGGTCACTCTTTTCTTATTACACTGCTACCGGCTTTCACCGAAAGAATTGCCATCGGTCTGATATTAATGGCGCTGAATACATTGATCTCACATTTATTTGTGTTCCATTGGAATACAGTAAAACCCGCACATGAGCATTAAATCACGTAATGTGATATGGCACACGACATGGAACACTAAATAAGGTGACGCCTGATCCCAAAACTTATTTAGCAGATCCAGAGCCCTGACTCCATCACGGTGTAAAACACGCACCTAAAACGTAGCGTCTTTGTAAGGAACGTCTGAGCATAAGCTGTACAGTTTCTGAAAATCCACTCCGACATGATCATCTGTGTGACACATATTCGCCCTTGTGCACTGTGATCATTGACGTTACGCGTAAAATACATCTGAATACACTTCAAGAGCAGTTACCTCCTTGCCTGATGAAAAATATCATACCACAACCATCAGTATCATACCACTACCATAAATACCAATCAAACAAATAAACGAACAGTCTGACAAACAAACAGATTCAGCTACGAACACCCGGGGCCTTGCGTGGTGGCAAACGCACTCTTTGGACCCGGTGACGAATGTTACCCGCGCCAAGCAGCCGGGGGCTGGTGCAACAATCGACGCTGAGGCCGAGAGGCCCACTGCCGTCATACCATAGCCAGTTCAAGTACTAAACGCCTGGTGCGACCGAGACCTTCACGTTACCGCACAGCGACATTTAACGACGAGTGTGTCACTTTTCATTACGTTGAGGCGGTGTCCGGGAAAGTTCAATCTTCGCTGAACATAAGCGTGTGCCGCTGTAAAGCGGTCTGCTAACAATTGCGCAAGCCGGGCCACAGCAAGAAATAGACTACGTATGGCATACGCGCCATGTTAAGGTGGCACTGCATTGCCATTGGACTTCCGGTTAAGTTTTACATCTTTCGAACATCACTTTTGACATTCTCTGTTAGATCAAAAAGCATCTTGCACACGTCACGGTTCAATGCATAAAATGACGCCAAACTCCAAAACATACTTAGTTGATACACAGCCCTGATTCCCCCAAGGAGTGAAACACGGACATCAAAACGTTGCATCTTTGTAACGGAGGCGTAAACATAAGCACATATCTTGGCAAACTAATTCTTAATGCAACAGACGATGTCAAAAGAAGCGTTGGAAAGAAAAAATAATTGGCCGGAAGTTATCCAATGTGTAAAATGATCGTTAGTACAGTCATTCATTATGTACCATTCAAGGTAGAACAACGTCGCGGTAGAACTGTCTCTGATCCGCGTTGGCAGCTCGTGTCCAATTCATGTACCTTTTCAGGGCAGAATACATATCCAATAAGCACAATCCTATTAGATTATTTTCTTGGAAGCATGAGGAGATGGGGCGAGCAATGGCTAGCGCACTTTTCGCGCAGGTCTGACTTGAACAATACGTGACGATTGGCCATATTATCTTACAACGCAGTTTGGCGCGCATCCTGTTTCAGCCATACCGACAACTGCATTGCAGTAAACGGTGAGCATTGACGCAGGTACTCAATTAATAAGCGTGCGATTTCGGGTATGGACTTGCAATCTTGAAATGGAAGCTGCCATGATGCCGCATACAGATTGCAACGAAAACGAAGTGCGGTGACTCATAATGTAACGATGACCTCTTAACAAACCCAAAAGATCTCGAATACTGAAAAGGTAATTTGCATCAGCCGCTGACAGACCTACAGATTAGGCTTTCTGAACTAGGCGTTCCTGCCAAGGATCGAAATATACCACTTTAAATTGCCATGAGCCCATAGCATTTATATGCAAGGGCTCTCCCCTTTTCAAGGATATAATCTGATATCTTAAATTTATATACCAAATGCTGCAAATTTCGCCACATTTAGAAGCCTGAGAGTGGCACCGCCTACGATATCACTCCAAACCACACATGTGCATCCGCTTGCCACTTGAGAAGGTGTGAATATTTGAAGGCGACGGAGCCACTGCTCGTGCTCACCACACATGCACCGTTAGATGGGTTTCCACAGTGGGATAATCCCTGTTTTGTACAGAGCAGCCTTTTGCCGTCTGGCAGTGTTTTGTGGCACCCTATAGTATCATTGGCGGAAGCACTTCCAGCGCGAACCGCGGCCTCTTAGGCAGGCAGGAAGACGTCATTTCCTGCCCACTTCCCCCACCCATCCCCACTTCTCCAATCCCTAATCACTACATCGAATGAGGCTGTTGACCTAATCAACGACGCTGAGACAGTTCAGCAAATCACGAACATCGCCGCATGCGTTTGATAACCGAAGCTCCGGAATATAACAACTGAAATGTATTTGGCAAGCAAATAAGATTTCACTGCAATCAGCGAAGTCAGTCATTACCCTCCATGCCATGACCTTTTTATAACCTGACTGTTGCGAGAGCTCGTGATACCCGGGATATTGAAAATGGATCATTCACTAGCCGGATGCAGTCATCAGCTGTATTCCGTGCGTTCAAAATTTATTTGCCTTCTGCTTAACCAGTCTCCATGAATTAGATTGCTAACAGACCACTTCAGGAAAATAATTATAATAAATAATGGTCGCAGGAAATCCTACATGGAGCTTTTCATACCTAGAAATACCTATCCAAGTTACGGCCAGTTCTGTACAGCATCTCGTGAGCTGAACAAAGGGTCGTTTGTACGCGTCATGACTTGCATTTAGGCTTAGCCTTATACAGCTCCACGGTATTTCTAAAATAATTTACCTTTAAATATTGCACACGACAGGACTTCGTGAAGACCATTGTGTCCTGTCGTTAAGCATAATCGTTAATAAACCTTCCTGTCGACTCAGTCAATACCATAATGTTGTGCGGAACTCATGTATGAAGGCCGAAGGCAACTAACATTTTAAAACGCTCGTGAGCATGCTATGAGGAACAGCTATATACCACAAAGTGCCGCCATGTGTCCAGAAAATATGATAATGAAACGGCACACGCCACCATACAGCTCCGAAACTAAAAGCGGTTGAAGAGACACGGGAATTGTGTTTGATCAATTTCGTAGCATTCAACACCGCAGGACCAGTCATGTTTTTTCAAGCCTGAAAGGTCAGCCCTCCGCTCCTCCATGACCCACGTGAGTCTCTCCACTGTAACTGCAGGCTTAGCACGAGCCTTCCGCCGTCGAAGAAGCGTGGATAAGTTTGTTCGTTCTGGTTGTCATGCTCGTCTTGAGAGCCAAACACCATGAGCGCGCGACAATGAGACCCATTCGACCGTCATATTTGGCGATGATCAGAGCTGTGAATGATTCCCTGTCAATTCCCAGTCTGAGTATACATTCAACTGGCAGAGAGCAGCATCTATACATAACAGCTGTTTTTGTGCGCATCAAAAGAGTCGCGTGCATTACATCCCGGACTTACGTCGTTTAGAAACGAATTTCAGTAATCCCGGCAACATAGCTTTCAACTGATAAAGCATACTCTCAATTCAACCAAACATGTCTAGACTTCTCAAGTGTTTCTCCATGTTCCACATACTCCTAGACATTCCTTGCGTGTCGCCCAGTCAACGATCATCATCACGTAAATGTGAACAAACCCGTTCCACCCACAACAGTAACAAAATAATAAGAAGGCACCTTAGACTCCTCGTTTTGTAAACCAATTGAGGAGAGGGTCCCTACCGATGCGATATGGGCCATTAGCTGATTATTTTCGTGCATGTCTGAGACGCCCATCCCACACAAAGCCGCATGTGACGGGGTGCACGAATATCTGCCCTATTAGCGTGCACCCAGCGCCACACCGGCGCACGGATGCTCGTGCTCTGCTGACGCTGAGGAATGTCATGTGATGTATAAAGGCATCACAGCATTGGTCTGGAAGTTGCTCTGGAGTTCAGTGGCGGGGTCGTTTTTCATCCTTCGTGTAGTAAGCGGAATCCTAATTGGTTATGGCAGTAAGCCAAAGTCGATGCAAACGAGAACTAGAAGTCTTTCAGCCTTCAATGTTTAAATAAGTTGATGGCATCGCATGGAAAGGAGCCAACAACCGCGGGTGGTCCCTAATTGCTGTATACCTCTCACGATCTTGCCTACGACACAAGTTCGTAGCGTACGGGCCACACATTTGGGTTGACACCTCGCGTTAGGTCCGTTACATGGACATCAGCGAGAGCGAATGAGCCTGTCACCTGATCAGGGGCGCTCGCAGGGTCTGAGCGCGCTGATGTGCGCATGCGCAGCGTTCACTGGCGCGAGTCCAGTTTGCTCCATCGCTCTCCACTTGACTTGCACAGCAGCCTGTTGCTGCATTATTTGAAAACAAGTAGCTTCCCTCCTCCACTTTCTCCTCCTCCTCATCCTCCTCCTCCTCCTCCTACCCCTCTTTCCTCTCACTCTTTTCATTAGGCACTCATTGAACCGTATCAGGCCCGCAAATGTATTGCAAATGCGGTCGCCTCCAGTACCTGCCTTTATGGATGGACTGCAATGGTGAAGCAGACGACAGCAGCCCCCCCCCCCCCCCCCCCCCCATTCACGTGACAGGAGACCGGACATGGAGAGGCCACGGCCGAAGCCCGGCATGTGCCCGAGGACGGCTTCCGTGCGGCACCAGCCCGCCGCTGCCGCGCTGCCTCTGCGTCTGGTACCGCGGCGGCAGGGTCACCAACCAGGGCTGTTCAGGGCCGGCGTCGGTCCGCCAGGCACGGCGTGAACGTCGTCCATTACCCGGCGCATGCTAATTGGATAGTTCTCAGAGGGCTTTCGCTAATAACCGGGAGACACAGCGGCACGCGAGAAAGTTAAAGGCGGATTTATCATTCAAGCCACAGAGAGGTGTGAAGCAATGCTTCCAAGGCCTGACGCTGACAGTGCCTTCCCATCTTGTTTGGCTAAGTCTCCGTGTTCGCTTTACTTCATGCGAGCTACGCAAAGCTGCGGTCATCTGGTAAATTACACGCGCAACAGGCAGCAGGTTTACGATGTAGAATGTGCAAAATACAGTGGCACTCCACTCAGCGTGCTCGTTACACGCCCAAGTCTTCTCACTTTGAAGTCGTCAAATATGGCGGTGACACGGCGTTACAGCTGGAAAGCGCCTTCAAACAGAACACGCATCTTGCGGGGTGAGACGAGCGAGGTGATAGGGGACGTGCTTCTTATCCCCACGTAGATGAGGTCTGAACATAAACGAATGAAACCCGTTACCTTCGGGAGCCCAAGAGGACAGGACATGTAAATACGTTAGAATATCCCCCTTCCATGACTTCAGTGGACGGGAATTCATTGATGTTATACGTTTGCGCACAATCGTACAATTGATTCTGCTGAGACATTGGCTGTTTTTAGACCTGCCAAGGCGCGGCCGTTTGTATTGACCGGGCCGGACAGATTTGGAATAAATAATGTCCTCTGTGACTGTGACGTAGGGATTTGGAAAAGCTCTATCTCGGATTGCTATTGGTCACAATAAGCTGGGTTCAGCTAAGCCGCAGTTTGCAGCCGGGCGCACATTAAAAACATTGCAGTTAACTTCCAAAATCTTTCTTTTTGTTTCTGGCAACCTCATGGCAGTGCGGTCCGTAGCTACAAGACCGTAAGACCTCCAAAGGCACGACTGGTCGGACCTGGTCGAGCCGCTCACGCTGTGAGATGACCGGTTAGTGTTCCGATGTAAGCTGATGTGAGATGTTCGCTTAGGTCTCATTAGGACCCGATCGGCCCACCGTTTCGCCCGTAACAAGTGCTATTGTTTTGCTGTTTATTGCTCTAACTACGGAAATTTTAAGGCACGACAAAGCGTATACACCTTTGATTGCTTGCGTGCATATCTCATTCGTGCCTTCTTAACTGTTTCAAAGTTTAGCAATCAATATACAGTACGTGCTATTTCAATTAATTATGTCTTAATTAATTAATGTCTTAGGCTCGCAGAGATTTACACTTCTAAAATAGTCTGTAGTGTACATATCATCCCAAATCCAGTTTCTGATCCGTCAGATCGTACCCTTTCCAAGAAGCAGCCAGCAGTCGCGTTGATCCGACTCAAACAGTGCGCCGCGCTAGGCATTGCTCTGTAATGGCTTCAGATCCGCGATCAGCAAAGAACACGTTCATCTAAACATTTTCCACCAAATCCATGCGTTTCCGCGTGCATTCCACTTGGCGAAAAGCCTCTGGATTGAGAACCCTGCGATCAATCTTTTTCACTCCCGTCCGGTCCTTAGCCACTTTCCAGCGCCACATCCGATCGACCAAACAGTCATCAATCATTGATTGCGCGTCACCGGCTGGACGCAGCGCCGTCGCTGGAGCGGAGTCAGCCGTGCCGCACCGTTCCCATTGGTCCGTGCTAGTGCCCTGTCGTGGACCGCTGCCTTTCTGCGCGGTCTCACCGCCCCAGCTCGAGACGGCCAAATGAAGTGACCCGCTCAGAGGTGTCGGCGTCTGACCACGCTGTGTCGCCGCTCCCAGGGGCCGTCTCAGGCCCTCAGCCCTAGCCGCTGTCCCTGTGGTCGGACCACCAGAGCTGCGCTCAGTAGCGTGATGACTCAGAGTTAATCTCGTTTCGTGGGCAGTTCTCCACCGGGCTGGATGAGTGAGCGAGAGACGGGACGGCTCCGGCGCCAACGCTGTCAGCGTTTTCCTTAAACTCCGGGCTACCGGCTTGCAGAATCTGCACCGGTCCCATTTCGTTTTACCTGTGCTGCTTCCATGCAAGTTTCGTGATGGATGGGCGGCTAAGTGGGAGTAACGTTGAGTTATTACCCGACCGGGCACAAGTCTGCTGACCGAGAGATGTCGCCGCTGCCAGCGACCAACTCCAACGCCTGTCACGTGGCCTTACTGTCTGACCACGTGACGCCATCACCCCCAGTGCTCAACTGGATCTGCATGACACACACAGTGGGCCAGCTTCTCGCTACTGGCAGTTGGAAGCATAGCTGCGCGGATGAACACTCGCTCAGCATTCATCGGTCAATATTTGTTCAGCTGTGAAAAATGGCAGGGCATGACATTAGCCCGTTCTCACTGTCAGTTTACTCGTGCAGATTGCAGGATCATCTTTCCTGCAAACACGCCGCAAGGTTGGCAGCGTCGCTCTCAGAAGCTCTGCCTCATGTCTAGTTACCTGAGAACTGGCATTCCTTGTACTGGGAAAGCACGCCCGTGAGTCTAACTGAATGCTGGTCGGGGCATTTGAAGTGACAGCTTGTGTCCCGTGTGATCATGCAGACATCCTGAGAGTATAAAGTTCTACCGAAAATCACGCCAGTGCATACAAATAGCGTAAACAGCCAATACAACTGCCGCACTAGCGTTTGCTCCGCACAGGTGGTGTCAGTTCTACTTGTTTGCAACCCAAGGGTAGATGAAATGCAGTACATGCGACACCATACCTTGCGCTTCTATACACCGGGAGCTCCCAAAAACTGGTGAATATTCTCCTGAAACAGCGGTCCTCATCAAAACTACGAGAGGATCCAAGTGGCCCGTCTGAATGCCATCCCAATGCTACCTTGCTTCATGTCTAAAAAAGGAGACCGTGTTTCTGTACACAGTAGACGAGAAAGCCAAAAAGTGAAACTATGTTTGAAAGCAAAATCAAGCGTCATAACTTCAAGGGAAAATGGGACTTTAGCTATCAGGCTGTCGGGACGAATTCTCCCTCGCCTGTTGCGACAGGCAAAGAAGCTAAGCAACGCCTACCTGTCCTCACTGTCAGCGGCACCATACGCCATCGTCAAACAAAGACGTCGTTTTCTGTCCCGTTTTTGGCTCGGGTTGGCACGGTTGCAGTGGCCGACGCTGTTCGCCGCCATACAGCTGCCATCCGTGGGAGCGAGTTTCAGGCAAGGATTCGGTTTCCGGTCTGAATCATCAGTGGGAAGAAGATTTCACCGAAAAACGGCCCTGGCAGTGTCGCGTTAGATATGGGATATGAGACTGGGAGAAACGGAGAACAGCGGACGGCCATGAGCGATTCGCTGCCATAAAATGGCTACTTTGGTCAGCAAAAGCGGTGAGCGGAGAGGTCGCAACCCTCCACCTGTCGTCGTCATCGGCGACATGATCGATATATCGCTGTGTGAGCCCGATTAAATCGGATTGGTTTGCACGCAGGTCGGATCAGCGTGTTTTACAACCGTTCAACCACTTATTGATCGGGGACGCCGCTTTACGACCGACTATTCGCATACCCTCCCCACGGCGTTTGTGCTGCCTCTGCTGCCATCTGTCCACGAGTTTTCAAATCACACAGCGTGTCCGCAGCTTGCCGCAGCAGAACTGACTGGCTTTGACCATCATGGTCATCACTACCATGTACCCATCAAGAATCGCTGAATACATATGGCTGAATGTTTTATTCGAGCCAATATGCTTCATGTTCCACGATAAAAGCGACGATGTGACAGCGATAAAAACACCAATAGCGTTAAGAGACCAAAACTGGTTATCTGCTCTTAGATAATGGTATAGAAAAAGCAAGCAAACACTTTCATTTGTGTAACATTGGTAAAGTCCAGGCTCGAACAACAGCACGGTTCCGGAAAGTCACAACGGCCTGCGGCAGGTGGCTCCAGGACGAGGCCGTGCAGTACGACGATGTCCTCCACGCCAATCTGAGTCTCTTTCACCCAGCCTTCCCGGCTGTTTAAGCTGGGTGATGGGCCACCCCAAAGCGGCGGCCACCGCAGGCCTCGTGACACGCTGACCAACAACGATGCGAGGGGTGGGCAGCGGCCGGACTGCCAACGGGGCACAAGGGTTATTTTGGACCCTGGCGCCTATGTGGTCACGGTGTGTAACAAGGTCATTTATGCCGCGCCAGCCCATGGTGTGCGAGACCGATAAAATTTGATCCCGACTCTGCATCCACGAGATGACTGAGGCCACGAAATGCACCTTTAGCACTGGGCTGACATAACAGGTCGCGGTCATGCACCCCAGACTCAGAGACCGTGCCAGATGATAGGGAAAACATGGGCTCTGATAATGAGTTAACAGCTGTAGAATGGTGACGAATCTGATACCAATATAGACAAAACAGACTGACATCGTACTTTTTTACTAATTTGGATGCGCCACGCCCAGGACAAGGTACGGTCGGAGGTAACTTCCGACATCTCCACGGTCTGTGGGGGAGGTGATATAAAGTTAGAGCTGTTGAGATGAAAGGAGAACTATTTGCTGGCCCGAGGTGCCCGGTCGACGGCAGCTGGCGAGTTGGAGCTGCCCTCTTTCTGACTAACCCTGTTACGCAGGGAGTTTCCACATCATCAGGCCTGGTCTTAAAATCGCCGGCTGTGAGCCGTTGTGACCTCGCAGAGCTGCGCAGTGGCCATGTCGAGATTTGACCAATGTGATATTCAGGATAGTATATGGCTGTGTGCCTCTCTTACGTTATTGGTGTCTTTTCATCATGACTGCATCATCGTTCTATCGCGTAGCAAGCTGTCTACTGTCTTGGAACAAAGATTAAGCTGTATGTATATATGTATAGCATAATTTGCATTGAATCCATGGCAATGATGATCATCGCCATGATGGTGGTCATGCGGTCAGAGCTCTGCTCCTGCATTCTACAATCACGTGGTGTGATTTGAAGTGTCGTTGATAAATGGTGGTAGGACTGGCAGACAATACGTGGGAGGGTGTGCGAATAGCCACTCGGCTGATTTTAGCTCTTCGGCGTACGACAGCCAGCCAGTCTTCTTCTCGTAGAACCTTGCCGCTCTTTGATACAAGCTCGGAATTAACAGCACTCATTGGTATCACAGGGGACGTTCAAAGACGCATGTCCGACGCCGTGGTACTTCAAGTGTAACGGAACTGAGTGAGCAGTTGATTGCGGCTAGCACAGCGAGTGAGTTGTGCGGTTTCGTCTCAGGGTACGTGTTACCAGCCTTTGCACAATAAGGCGTCTATGCATTTATTTATGTTATATGATTTAGGGGGAGTGTCGAGCAAAACGCTTAACCGTTATTAGGTTAGGCACGTCGGATTTTAGGGAAAGGTCAGATTTCTGAAGTTCTTGCCCAATAGCTCATAACTGATATTCGAAATGTCGGCTTTCGCGGCAAGTTCTATAGGGCTCATTATACCCGACTATCAAGGAAAGCTATTTTTCAATATGCTTATTTTGTTGCATCTACTTACCTTAGTACTATACCTTCCGAAGACTTCTGACGTTTTAGATCTGCGTTCACCTGCGGGAAGGGCAGATTCTACCAACATACACAGAGATCTCGAGAACTGTTTGCCCAATTGCTATGAGACCAGCACCGCTCTATTTTTTTCAACAAGATACATTTTTAACATAAAAAGTTAGCAAATTTTCGAAACAGGGAGCCATTAGAGAAAATGTTGCATAATGTTGGTTTTGCAAAGGTCCCTGTGCGCATCTTAACCAGCTCATTTTTGTATGAAACAGGCGCGGTTCGGCTTGACGTGCAGGGACGTTTGGAAACGTAAGGCTGCAGTTTGAAACTGGACATCACAAGCGGTTTCAGAGAAAAAAAAAGTGGGAGAAAACGATTAGAAATGTGTGCTATCTTTTGTTTCTTTGTGAACATGACTGTCAGGTATAGGGCAGTGTTCCAGTTCCTGACGTTGCGGCCAGATATGAATTACGTAAGTCGTAATATTTAAGGTGTTCGGCATTCCTTTTGTTCGATCAGAAGCTAGACTCAAAGGTTTTGAAAATTCTCTAGAAAATAGACACGGACACGTTTTCGGCGGGCCTCTTTTCTAAAAGCAGATTGGGCCTATTGGATGTAGTGTGAAACAACATGTACAGTTACGTCCACAATTTTCTCATCCCTGAAAGAACCCTTTCTCCAGCAGCCGTCCTTCCACCTGGATTCCTTCTGAGATTTTTAGACCGCACGCAGACCTTATGGAAGGTGAGCAGTTCGCTAACGTACTGTAATTGATTATGACGGAATTTTAGTTCATAGTGTTACATCCAAAGACAAGATTTTAACGAAGCAATATTTCTGGTGTTTGTGATATGCTGTTAGACAAGAACTGCCCTTTAAAGCAGAACAAAAACAAACTATTAGCATTTTATGATGAAAGTAAGAGAACACTTCTGGTAAAACCAATGTTGGCCATGATTCTTGAGGTGAGTTTTTCGTCAATATCCATTCCACGGGAACCATTGCCTTGCCATTCAGCCCTGCTTTCTGATCCCGCGAACCTGCGGGCAGCTGTTTTTGTGTTACTTGGGTTGCTTTCACTAGGCGTATCAAATACCCCGGTACCCCGCACCTGACATCGCTCTTGGCCGTCCGGACGGCACCACCTTCACAACGTGCTTACGTGAGCTAGTATACTCGAATGTCCTTGCTAAACCAATCGCTGCCAAGTATTATTTCGGGGACCGGCTTTGATCTCATGCATTTATTATTAAACTACCAATTATTCCGACATTAATCGTTGGAGTCTGGCCCATTCTAGTGGAGTTAAGTTCGCGGCCGTCTCCATTTCCCCCACCAGATCGATCGGCCAAAGGTCAGCGTCTCCGGCCAGTGGGACCGCAAGGTTATCTGCGAGCAGCGGGCGGACCTGGGCCGGGCGCCGGCCCTGCCGCCGAGCCCAGTCGGGGGGTCCGCGTTGGAAATCGCCGCCCGCCCAGGACGGGAGCCGTTGGCCGCCCCGGGGTGCCGTCCCTGGCGTCGACGTATCGGCCCCCGACAGCACTGGCGGCCGTGGGGACACGCTAATCTCGTCAGGGTAGTCCGGCCGGCATCATCGCCATCGATTGGCTTTATGTGAGGCCCAGTTGACGCGAACGCCGCCAGGCCGGCTGGCCGCTCGGCTCGTGGCGTTAGCCGTAATCGATCTCGTGCGGACGGCTCAGTGTCCCCCCGGCCCCCGCGAGGCCCGCCGCCATGCCCTGCCGTGGCCCGGCACGTCCCACCCACAGGGGCCCGCCGCGCCGAGAATACGACAGCGCTGCCCCGACGTGCCGCGGATGAATACTTGATGCGGCGCGGTCTGCCATCGGTCGCGTCGAATAGCGATGGCTGCCAGCGGCGATGGACGCGAACGGCCACTGCGCAAATGGACGATGCTCACGCACGCGGCACGGAACGCAAGCTGGCGTGTGTGCCGCACTCCGGAGCGCGGCGCCAGCGCATCACGCAAACGCGAGGGCAACACGCTGAGCAGTCCCCCGAAATCAAGTCAAAGGGCCCGTGCGATTGGCGCGTTGCCAAAGGCGCCGTGGAAATGAGAGCTGTGGACTTTCGTTGGAGACAGGGCGCGAGAAGTTGGCAGCGATTTCACGCTCCGATTGAGCAATGCGATAAAGTCTGAAATGCGTTCTGATCACTGAATAGTTCTCCCCGGAAGATAGTGGTTTAAGGTTCCCCGCTTTCCACTTCCACACCACCGCGCGCAGATAACGGGTCGCTGAAAAGCGAGGGATACTTAAAGAGTTAATGCCTTCTGCTTTCACAGCACGCTCCAGCACACGCGCTGCCTGATGGCGGACAACGCCAAAAACGGGCCTCTGCCTGCTGAGAGGCTGGCGGCTGTGGGCAGCTGTAATCACCAGTCACACCTCACCAGCGACATGTCATTGGACGCCAAGATCAGCCGTCAGCATTGTTGCTCAGGCGCCGCGCCAGCTGGCAACGACGCCCGCGTCCCCAGGGACAGTCTGTCTGCGGCTGCACAACATAGTTTGTGGTCATAGCCGGTGCCCTCGTCTGTCGTCCCGGCCCCTGTTCATCGTCACAGGCAGAACATCTCTTGCCATGACAAGGTGATCAGACATCAGACAGTCAATCCGTCTGTTTTCTCATCAGGCTCTGGTTTTAAGATCTATTAAAAATCCAGCCGACAAAAAAGGAATGCCTGTCATCCTGGCAATCTGTCTACTGACACCAGCACAATGTTGTCATGTGTTGCTGCTCATTTCCATTTTTTCACCGCCTGTTACCGCCGCCAGACCGTTTTCGTCGTTTACCACCGCTGTTACTGTTACTGTCACCGTTTGCTGCTATCACCGTATCATTAACCAACAGCTCCGGCCTGTCCGCGGCGCGGCAGGTTCGTTACTGCCTCCCGTCCGTCCGTCATGGCCGCCGGGCCTCCGGCGTATGCTTGGCTGGCCAACGAGCAGGCAGCAGGTGGTCGTGCGGCCACGGGTAGCCTCGTGGCAAAGGTCAACGCGAGCTCGGAATGAAAACCGCCGCGGGCCCTTGTGCCGACAGCGCACCGCTGGTTGAAACAGTTTGCGGGCAGGGGATCAGACGGAGCACGTTTGATGCAGGCGCGCGTGCCTTGCTCAGCGGTGGAGGTTCACTGCCTGCCACGCCACTCAAAGCGTATTCAGGGGTTGATGCATTTCTTCGAAACCGGCGGATTCTTTCGTGCTTGATTTTGGGAACCGATATGCAGGCCTTTAAAGCAAATGTCTTCGTGAGGGCCAATGTGCATTGCCATTTAATGCTGGTCTTCAATGCTTACAATTTGGCAACCAAAATACCTTTGCCTATTCGCTCATTCACGTCAGTAAAGCAGGCAAACGTCCAAACCGGCCCATACCGCTCGGTGAGGATCGAAAGTTGATGCGGCTCTTGTTCCGGTCCGAACCTGCTCAGTTTGCTCAGAGGACTGAAGCGGTTTTTCGATGTCAAGTCCCAAGCTTGGCTAGGTCAAATAAACAAAAGCGCATCACGTACGAACGTTATGTCCCACTCCGTTTTCCTGGTGACCGTCCGGTTGGCCGGCACACTCACGACACTCGCAATGATCACAAATTGACCACGGTTCCCGCCGGCATGTCGGTCGGGACTTCACGTGGCGCGACTGGTGGGGCGAGGCGGGGATCTCGACCCGGCCGGAGGTCATCCCTCATGGTCACACGGTCCGCTGCTCCGCGCCCGCTCTGTAGCTGTGGTGTAGTGGGCCGGGACGGGAGGGGCTGAGCTCTGTGGTGTAGTGGGCCGGCGCGGGAGCGGCTGGGCTCTGTGGTGCAGTGGACCGGCACGGGAGGGGCTGGACTCTGTGGTGTAGTGGACCGGCACGGAGGGGCTGGGCTCTGTAGTGTAGTGGGCCGGCACGGAGGGGCTGGGCTCTTTGGTGTAGTGGGCCGGCACGGAGGGGCTGGGCTCTTTGGTGTAGTGGGCTGGCACGGAGGGGCTGGGCTCTGTGGTGCAGTGGGCCGGCACCGAGGGGCTGGGCTCTGTGGTGTAGTGGACCGGCACGGAAGGGCTGGGCTCTGTGGTGCAATGGACCGGCACGGAGAGGCTAGGCTCTGTGGTGCAGTGGGCCGGCACGGAGGGGCTGGGCTCTATGGTGCAGTGGGCCGGCACCGAGGGGCTGGGCTCTGTGGTGCAGTGGACCGGCACGGAGCGGCTGGGCTCTTTGGTGTAGTGGGCCGGCATGGGAGGGGCTGGGCTCTGTGGTGCAGTGGGCCGGCACGGAGGGGCTGGGCTCTGTGGTGCAGTGGACCGGCACGGAGGGGCTGGGCTCTTTGGTGTAGTGGGCCGGCGAGGGAGGGGCTGGGCTCTGCAGTGTAGTGGGCCGGCACGGAGGGGCTGGGCTCTGTGGTGTGGTGGGCCGGCACGGAGCGACTGGGCTCTGTGGTGTAATGGGCGAGCACGGAGGGACTGGGCTCCGTGACGTGGTGGGCCGGCACGGAGGGGCTGGGCTCTGTGGTGTAATGGGTCGGCACGGAGGAGCTGGGCTCTGTGGTGTGGTGGGCCGGCACGGAGGGGCTGGGCTCTGTGGTGCAGTAGGCCTGCATGGGGTTGTCTGCGAGCATTCAGAGGAACACTACTGTACTGAACGTCGCACATAAGCCGCAGCCTGCGCACCAGGCATGTTGAAAATCTGGTAGCGGGATCGGGCATTCCAAAAACAAGTTGCTGAGCTTCATATTTCGAAAGCTAGGAGATCTTCTGATCCGTGTGATACCCTAGTATTCTCCTGAAGTTTGCTCACTGTGCCTCAATATCTTTGAAAATCGGGTGAAATAGTGTCTATGTGATAACTCACTAAACTCAAGTACGCGTCTAGAGAGGGGGGGGGGGGGGATGGAAAGGGCGATCGTCATGTTCCCTCAAGACCGTGAGAAATGTGTAAAGTTATATTCATTTTTTATTATTTTAGTGCAGCTGGCATTAAATTTGGAACTTACTCCACCAGACGGTCTTTGGCTACTTCCAGGAGCTGATGCTGGTCTCTTTCCTGGGAGTATTGCAGGGTACTAACATTATTGCGGTCCTTGGACTGTACCATTACGGCGCTATGGCGGCGCAAAAAGTGCATTGTTGGTAGTGGTTATTTGGAGCAATTGTGTTGGGGCTGAAAGGCTTTATTTAAGTCGCGAATCTGTGTCGTTCCTAAAAGAATCGTTTACAGCTGTCTGAAGTCACCATACTGTTTCCGCACTTCCTATAAGATCATGCCTTTCCGGCTTTCAGGGGGAAACGTTCATCACTATTCCACATGCTGGTGTAATTAATTCGATCAAAGTCCCTGTCTACTAAAGATATTTAAGACTAAGATGTCTAGCGTATGACAACCGATCCTCCGTACGTAAGCGATTGTTTCTCCGAGCAGCAGTCTGCTTCCTTATTGATATGTGATTTCAACGATTATCCCGTTGGAATCTGATCATTATAACTCCTTTCGGGGGCACGTCATGATTGCTTCTTTGAACAGCTTGACATTACGGGTGCATATACCTCGCGACCACTAGTGAAAAGCCGACTGGGGGAGCGTTCACTAATCACTAATCTCTCACGATGTACCGTCTACCGATGTACCGGCTACGCTGAGGTCGCGAGGCAGTCATATTTCCCAAAAGTTGAACTGCCCGGATGCTTTCATTAAATTTCACGAGGTTGCGATGGGGGCGCTGCAGATTTTGCTGCTGCGGGGGCTGGGTGGCGTTTCTAATGTGCCGTGGACGTGTTCTGCGTTTAGGCGCCTATAAAACCCCATATCGGATAACTTAGTCGAGTTGCGTGGCGTTGTGGCTGCCGATAGCTTCCAGATGTTTGTCTGATGCTGGAATAGAGTGTTCGCCATGGCGATGCCCCATTGCACTTCGGGGTTAAAGGCGTGAAAAACTCTCCCTGCCTATAAAGGCATCCTGCTCCACGGTTGACTGGCACAGTTACCCGAGAGACAACAAGCTGTTTCTTAAATAGGCGTTGTGTTTGGCTTTCGCTGCCTCCTAACAACAGGTATCCAACTGGAGTGCATAAACTTAAAATGATATGTTCGCTTGTGCATATAGGAATCGTGACCACCTTCAACGTTAATTACCATGCGGATTTAATTTTGGTATGCTTTCTGTGCGCGCCCGTTGAAAAGCTACAGCACTGAGAGGCTACAGCATTTCAAGAAGGGTGCAAAGTTTTGCGTTTTAGTGCAAAGGGCTGACCTTCGCGTCGCAGCGTGAAGATATATGCATGGAAACTGTCGCTTCTGCAGAGGACAAGCATAACGCTCTAATGCACGTCAAGGCTCTGGAGCTCCAGCACGACCAAAACGGGACACACCGGACGTGATGAGGTTGAGCGCTCGTGGTACGGGAGCGTGTGGGCGCGCCCTTCCCAGACCCACCCTTTGGATGTCTCTGCGACCCCCCCCCCCCATCCCTGTTGTGGAGGGCGTGGCGGTGTGGGTCCTTCCAGGGACAGCCGGTGATGGATAGCGCACCGCTCCTGCCGCGTCGCTGTCGCAGCACGCTCCGCTTCGCCTCGCATTGGACTCACCAGGAAACCTCCAAGTCACAAGGCAGTTTCAGAAGCGGAGAGCAAACGGCCAGGAGCGGAGAGCGAACGACCAGGGCACAACGGCTGAGAGCGAACGGCCAGGAGCGGAGAGCGAAAGGCCAGGGTCCAACGGCTAAGAGCAAACGGCCAGGGCCCATCGGCTGAGAGCGAACGGCTAGGAGCGGAGAGCGAAAGGCCAGGGTCCAACGGCTAAGAGCAAACGGCCAGGGCCCATCGGCTGAGAGCGAACGGCCAGGAGCGGAGAGCGAATGGCCAGGAGCGGAGAGCGAACGGCCAGGAGCGGAGAGCGAACGGCCAGAAGCGGAGAGCGAACGACCAGGGCACAACGGCTGAGAGCGAACGGCCAGGAGCGGAGAGCAAAAGGCCAGGGTTTGCCGATACCATGGAATTGCGTTCTGCGAGGGCATATTGTGGTCAAACACGTATCGACCCATAAACGTAATATCTGTGTCTCTTTCCCGACAGTCGCTTAGTGCCATGTATCCATGAGCATATGAGCAGCGCATCAATGAACATGTGAATGGTAAGCGGGTGCCTTTATCAGCCTAAAAAAAGCTGCAACCAGGAACACGAGCAGCCATTAATTTGTTTAAAGCCTCTTGCGTACCATGAGAAATCGCACATGTATGGAGCCATGATTTTTCAAGGGGCTTCATCTCTCTCCTCTCCTTTTCTCCCGGACACTCATTATTTAATCGAAATCCCACAGCAAGCTTTGAAAATAGAGGACTACAAAAATATAATTTGAAGGAATTTGGTGTTTCTCCCCCACCAGTTTTAAGGAGGCTCTTCTTATGCTATTGCAGATCTTAAGCATAGATATGGTGCAGATTGTTATTGCCGAGTTTCAAAACACGCTAAATCTCCAGCTGGAAATCCAATCACTCCAGTGCCAAAAACATCCAACCTCGAGAATCATTAACCTTCAAAATGCATCCACATCGGTGCGGATAGCCTTCCGCTCGAGCACTCAGACCTCATCAACCCTCGTGTTCTCCACCTCCCTACGTCATCCCATTTCACCGGTACCTCATCCGTATTCAGCATGCTTCGTCCGGTCTCTTAGTTAAACTAGCCGGACCCTGTCGTGAATATTTCCTCCACATCGCACTAGCAGCGACCCGCCACTGCGCCGGTTCCCACGCCCGTGCTCGGGTCGCCTCGTCGGCCGGCGGATACATGGCAGGGTGTCGCCTGCCTTGGCCGTCTGTGTTGACACCGTCGCGTGACTGTTTTCGTGCGTCCGGCGCGCCTCGGCAGCAGAATCGATAGGGCGCCAGGACTGAACAGCGCCTGCTCGCCTGCCCTGTCCGCGCCTGCCGCCCTTCAGGACCGCGCACATCGGCCATCAGAAGCCATTGACGGTCCCGGCCGTGTCCGAGTGGCGCTTCGGATCGCTGAAGCACCCTCTAGGTCGGCGGCCAGCCCGCGCGGCGACCGTCCATCTCCCCCTCCTGTCCGAGGCGGAGGGGAGGGGCGGGGGCGTGGTGGGCCCAAGAGGAGGAGCTCGTCAGATGTCGGCGCCGACGTGTCGTACAGTGCGGTGAGCCTCCCTGCTCCATCCCAGATTGGCGTGCTCCGACAGGCCCGCATCCCGGCCAGCTGACACGCGATGGCTGTTGTCTGAGGGCGGCGATAGCGACACCGCTGTCGTGCCCGCATGCGGATCAGCCGAGAGACTTCTGCAATTGTAGCTCGGTCGCGTCTGGCCGACTCGGCTTTGTCGCGCCAGCACGATACCAGTACATGCAAGGCATGGAGGTCTGCCGGATGTTAACGAGAACAGGCCCGTCTGATTGATCTGGGGACATACCGGGCATGCTATAGCCGCGCTTCACTTATCGCACCAGCTGGAAGAGCTTCCAAGTCTCTACTCGAATGACCTAATTTTCCTCTATTCATACTCTTTTGACATCCATTTCTCTCCCATTAACCCCAGGATCCATGTTTTGCGGATCCAGAGAATCATGTTATCTGCGGAAAGGTAAGCCTACTTGAGTAATCCCAGTCATGTCTTACCATGTTACATGATGACGCATTTCTTAGCCCTTGGGCCATCCTCAGCCCGTGGTCTAAAAAATATCGATACACCTATTCAAGCGATCCAGACTATGAAATGTTCTTTCCTATAGGGCAGTTATCCAGCACGTATCAATACAATTGCACGGGAAATAACAATTGGAGGCCTAAAACGACAGCAGAAGACATTTTACCTCATCAAGTTCGATAGGACTATAATAGTTGTAAGACAATCCCCAACATAACCTACTGGTGCGCGCTGATATTTAAGAGAGACTCAAATTAAATCCAAGCGGTACAGCAATTCAAGTCATTGGCAAACTCTGTTTGGCACTCATTAAGAAGTCATTATTGGCGAAAATCTCTTTAAGAGTTGCGACAAACCCTCATTCTTTTTAATCATGCACAGTTGCTGGCCTAGGAATCATCTGGAGGGCATTGCATGCTTACAATAACACCATACAATTAAAATTGAAACCGGCATGTAAACAGCCAAGGGAAGTAGTCCCAGGGCTTTCCAAATTCCCGTCACGACAGAGTTCAATCGATGCGTAATTACTGATAGAGGTGCAGCGGGCCAGAGAACATGCTACTCAAATGGCATCAGCCGTTGCTACGGTCCAACCACCAAAATGACATTAAACGCCAATGCTCTGGCTTCTACCGGTCAGCGACTGGCTCAGTGGTTGCACAATTACATGCAAAACCAGTAATGGCAAAAAGGACGTGGACAGACCATCAACCGCATCCGACCGCTGGAAAAAATTTCTGCACTACCCTTTACAGACATTCAACACTTTTGTTGCGCGTTTTCACACGTTGCCGCGCTCAAATTGTAAATAGATGGCGCCAGACCACTTGGCTTGTCACTCAGAGTCTGAACTGTCAACAGTTTGGCGAAAGCCGATTGTGCAATATAATTTGCTCGTGATACTGGAGTACGTCGCATAAGCTTCCCAATCGCTTACTATGCTTCCCGTACACAGTTCAAAGTACTTGGTCTCGATAAACGAGGCAAAAATGTCCGATGTTCCAATTCGTCCGACGTCAGCACTGAAGGATGACGCCCTGCGCCAAATGCCCGCTGCTATAGGGGCCCGTGCCGGTCCGGCCGGGCCCTTCGCCCGTGTTTCATAAGCCCGCGCCCAGCGGAAGGCTGTACGTGGGCGTAGCCAGCTGCGGCGCCTGACGAGCACACGAGCTGCTCAAAAGGTCCTTCCGAAAGGCCCCGTACACTCGTAAGTGTGAGCCATCGCTTTGCCAGTTAAGTTCGCCTGGCGACAAAGGCTGGACGTCGAGATCTAGCCACGGCTGAGGCCTGTTTGTGTTTTAACATGACTGTGCCTAGCAACAGGCGCCAGGCGCCAAGCTCCAATGCACAGCTGAATACCGCGGTGTAAACGGGGCTGGACGGGGCGGACGGAGGAGAAAGAGACTGCAGTCTACCTGAGCAACTGCGTCCCTGACCTGGACAGCGGTGTGCCGTGGCCCGGACGGACTGCCAGCGAGCAGCCCAGCCTGGAGAGCCGGACATTCGGACAACACAGGCAGTCGGACGGTCCGGACAGTTCTGACAGGTGGACAACGGGACAGCCGGCGGAACGAAAAGTCGGACAGCTCGGACAAAAGGGCAGTCCAGACAACCGGACAAGGTGAAAAGCCGAACATCCTTAACAGCCGGGCAGCCCAAATAGCCAGACAGTCTCGGCGAGCCCTACGCCTCGGATAGTCGAAGAAGCCGGACAGTCAGAACAGCCGGACAGGTCAACCAGACCAGACCGCCCGGGAACCGGACAGCCAGACAGAAGGGTGGAACGCGCCGACAGCCGGCCGGTCCAGCCCCCTCCGGCGTCGGCTGGCGCGGCAGGGCGGTCACTGACGGCGGAAATGGACTGCGGCCGGGGGGTAAGTGGATACATCGGTATATTGGACTCTGGGGGCCGGCGGTCGGCGCCACACCGAGCCAGCCGACTGTCGCAGAGCCAACGACGGAGCTCCGCAGGCATCGCTTATAGCATTATTTAGTGTTATTGTAGGCATACCGGGGGCTCGTGTCGCCGTGCTCAATTGCTGGCTAGCAGTAGTCGGAACAGGCAGTTGCGCTTTAAAGTAAGGTTATTGTGGTGGGTAGCCGTGATGGGTAGCGCGCGCCTCTTGTTACAAATGGTAGAAACTGTGTCGGCTCTCCTCTCCTCGAGCCTCCGAAAAATCCAGGCTGGACGAAGTGTCCGGGCACCAGCCAATAAGTTGCTTTGCTGGAGCTGACGCATAAAGTATTTGACATTTCCATCAGCCTTTCAGGACGGACATGTGAAAGCGTGTCCCGTTTCTTAGAGTCGGACCGCAGGGAAGGAACTCAATAATGTTTTAATATGGGCTATGACCCAGCAGTAACTTGAGCTACACTTGCAAATGCAAAGTGCACAAACTGTATGATTCTCGACGCTGGCTGGTGAACACTGCACATCCGTTTTTGATAGCAAGACATCAGACAGCAGCGGGATAGGTTGCCTTTCGCTCGACGGCTTTATGGAGACGGCTTTTATAGAGATCAGCCGGATGACTCCTGCCCATTTTTCCTTTTTTTGGAGGGGGAGCATAGGCGTAACCCTGTATTCGGTCGGTCAGCTAAGCGCTACCAAAATGCGAGCTTTGCGAAAAAAATATCACGAACTGCTAGAACTGGACTCACGAAACATAAATACTAAAACTGACGACAGTCACTGAGAAGACATTGCAAGGTTGGTTGCAGGCCCTGTATGGCCCTTAATTTCGCGTTAGACCCATGACCAATCACACGCCTACACTTTTGTGCCGAAGTCGGCTGTTCTCTTCAGAACGGTAGGCTTCAGGGACACATTAAACTGGCTGGCTGCCATATGCCGCCGTTCATCGATTATCTAACTACTTTGCTATGCATCGGGAGCATAACATCGATTAGTTAATCTTGCCGGTGGCACGATAGCGCGCCGCACGGCAGCCGCCACCTCATGTTGAACCATCGCCAGCGGCGGCGAAAACTGCTGCAGCTGCGGGTCTCCCAGTGACGTCACTCGCCACAGATGGAGAGCGTTGATAGCAAATGGATGATAATGCTGCAGGGATGGTCCTTTTTCAGCAAATATGGTCAGTTCATGTTTATTTTAATGATATCCGTGTTCCATTCTGTCCGTCCCGATGGCTGAGTTGGTTAAAGCGTCCGCCTTCCGATCCACCCACCCGTGGCGGGATGGATTCGAGTCGCTCTAGGTGCCCGCTATTTGCCCTAGACATTGACAGGTATAGCCCGCGACCAGTGGCAGCGGCCTCGCTAAAAGTCAGGACACGTCGGAAGGAAGGAAGGACAATGCCGAGCATTCCAGCACGTTAAACTTTGGCCGTCAAGTTCTGCCGTTGACATGGAATTGCGCGATCGGATAGTAAGGGCCAGGGACCACACCGCAGGCAACGCCTAGCGTGAGCTCTGATCCCAGAAATCTATTCACTCCAAAAAAGTCCGGATTAAATTTCAGCAGAAAGCTGCCATATGCCGGTCAGCAGCAGACATGCGACTGGTTCCTAATATTGGTTCCTGGTTCCCACTGGTTCTTTCGACAAAACAGGATGCTGGATCCTGGATCTCACTGGTTCTTTCGACAAAACAAGACGCTGGATCCTGGTTCCCACTGGTTCTTTCGACAACACAAGACGCTGGATCCTGGTTCCCACTGGTTCTTTCAACAAAACAAGATACTGGATCTTGGTTCCCACTGGTTCTTTTGATAAAACAAGACCCTGGATCCTGGTTATCACTGGATCTTCAACAAAGTAAAACCCTGGATCCTGGTTCCCACTGGTTCTTTCGACACAACAAGAACCTGGATCTGGGTCCTCATTAGTTTTCTTAACAAAACAAGACCCTGGATCCTGGTTCTCACTGGTTCTTTCCACAAAACAAAACCATCCATCCTGGTTCCCAATGATCCTTTCACAAAGCATTATGCTGCATCCTGGTTCCCACTGGTTCTTATACAAAACAAAACCCTGGATCGTGGTTCCCACTATTTTTTTCAACAACACAAGACCTGCATCTTGGTTCAAGATAGATATTTTGAAAGCATTGGCTTCAGCTCCTGGGTTCCCCTCTTTTTCAATCAATAGCCAGCCCCAGGTTCCCATAAGTTCTTTGGCAGGCAAACAGAATAACAACATGCCATGAATACTAAACACCGTGTCTTACAGTTTGCAGGTAGCTATTTTACCAACACTAGACTACTGGGGTCAGAATATGGAGTACTTTGACAGTATTGGGCCTTGGAAAAATTGGCCTAAAAAGGTCACCCTGCACAACCCAAAAACTTTGCTCTAAAAAAGCAGGATCAGTACATCACAGACAAGTCAAAATAAACAGCATGCCATTGGCTCTGTAACAACAATACGGCTTTTTCAGAAGCCTGAGCATAAGGCTCAGGTAGATATAGATTCATTATGTGCATGATAATGCAGGTATCAATGTGGGACTAACTTTGGTCTGCAGGTGGACTGGGCATGTGTAAAAAGCTATTGCTGAGCTTTGATGGTGACCTATGATATTGGGATGGTTTTCTGATGTTATATATACATATATATACACACACACATATATATATATATATATATATATATATATATATATAGGTATATATATAGTCAGTTTTAAGCAACCAAGCAACTTGCTTACTTCTTAGTAATCCATGTTATAGGTGCCTATCGCTGAGCCAGAGCTGACTCACATTTTTTAGCTTTTTTTCCTGCTAATACCGGGCCCTCGTTCTATTCCACACTTTTAGTGCCATAAGTTCATTTGCCAGAAACGCTCCTGCAGAATATAATGGTAACTGGTAGATGGACAGGGAGAACATTCTAAGCTATTAACACAATGCATATATTCCGTTAAAATCGGACGCAAGTTCATCTCATCTCACCAATACCGCAGATTTCACACTCACATGTGAACCACCTCACACCGACCGCACATTAGAAGTGCGTCGGCCGTTCCACATTGCCATGGAAATCACGCCAGCTGAGCTTTATCTTCGGAAAAACGCATTCTTATCTGATGATCAATATTTGTTCCATACCACTACTAAATGTCTCCTCTCTCTCTCTCTCTCTCTCCTCTCTCCTCTCTCCTCTCTCTCTCTCTCTCTCTCTCTCTCCTCTCTCTCTCTCTCTCTCTCTCTCTCTCTCTCTCTCTCTCTCTCTCTCTCTCTCTCTCTCTCTGTGTATATATGGTCGCTTAATTTTTCTACCTCCTAGCCACCTTCGAAGTGCCTAGCAGAATGAACTGAATACAATGGATTATTCTAGAATATGTGGAATAGAATATCTGGACAAACCGTGCAAAAGCTGTAATGTTCTTGGAAAAAGTCAGCTGAAATTTCCATTCCCCTCTTTTGAGCTGCGTCTCAAGCTTTGCGGTATGTCATGTGCCCAAGGTGCATTTGTTATCACCAGAAGCTGCCTTTCAACACATACAAACCTTGCTTGTGTCTGATATTGTTGTGAATGATCTAAATTGATTGTGTCGCGTTGGATGGTGTTTTTTTTTGTGAGCAATGAGAAGTGAATAAACTAGAACCGTTGTCCCGCATTCTCACACGGAGTAACCTCACCACCAGCACCCTTAGTTCCTTCATGTCATAATCCCTTTGGGTTTTAGACAAACGATGCATGTGATACAAGCTTCCCCATCTGCGGCTTTGATGAGTGACGCGCGTTGGCGCCACATTGGTGTGCGGAGTGTTGTGGATGGTTGTTGCGTGATTTGACTGATAATCATTTTGTGCTATTCTTATGTAAACTGATATATATATATATATATATATATATATATATATATATATATATATATATATATATATATATATATATCTGCATCATACCTGTATCGTGACAGGTTATTGGTTTTGTTTTTTTCTGAATTTGTAGTGTTATTAACATTGAAGAACAGCAAATTTGTTTTATGGTATATAAGAAACAGCTCGAGCAGATAACCAGCAAAGTTCATAGACTTAATTCTATTAGTTTACACTAAGAGCAGCAGACATAGCTGGACTTGAAAAAGTGGGGAGTGTGAGCAGCAACTGCTGCGAAGAACGCCTGGTAAGATTCTGGTTCCTGCTTGTTCCTGAACATAATTTTAGAATGGATCTTGGTTCTTGCTGAACTTGAATTCTCATCTTAAGCCTGAGCTGGATTTTGGTTCCTGCTGGATCATTATGCATATTCCAGTCTGGGTATTGGTTCTTGCTGGATCCCTCAACATAATGCCAGGCTGGATCTTGATTCTTGCTGGGTCCCTATGTCCAATCCAAGCTAGATCTTGGTTCTTGCTGGTTCTTTCAGTTTGATGTCAGGCTGGATCATGACTCTTGCTGGATCTTCCGTCTTCATGTCAGGCTGGATCCTGGTTCTTGTTGGATCCTTTGGCTTATTGTCAAGCTGGATCCTGATTCTTGCTGGATCTTTCAACTTATTGTCAAGCTGGATCCTGGCTCTTGCTGGATCTTTCGGCTTATTGCCAGGCTGGTTCCTGGATTTTCCTGGTTCCGGAACCAGGTACCAGGAACCGGTTCCCGAGAAGAAATCTTGGGAACCAGGCACAAGTCTGGTTAGCAGCCATGTCAGCTACTCGTCAGTCTGCCCGCAAGGCAACGCGGCGCACGGCAAGCCATAAGACGGCAGGCCAGAGAGCAACACAGCAACGGGGAGAGAGATAAGAGAGAGAGAGAGAGAGAGAGAGAGAGATAGAGAGATAGAGAGAGAGAGAGAGAGAGAGAGAG
>NW_023596576.1:21813413-21821878 GCF_011947565.3 Pollicipes pollicipes | reverse complement strand
AATGTTGTCTACTAAAAGTTAACTTAAAAGCTGTTCATTAACCCGCGTGCCAAGGAAAAACTTTGTCTCAGCTGATTCCAAGAGATGCCCCCCCTCGATGACACACCCCACTGTGCAATCACACAAGCCGGAGGGGCATTTAACTGGTCATTTTCATGCTGGGTTTGAGCTGGATGTCCAGGGAGTCCACCTCGCTAAGCGGAGCTTGTTGCTGGGAGTTGCTTGGGTAGAAAAAGTGTGCTGCACATCTACTCGAGACCGCGCGTAGCTGTTGCATACATAATGCATAGCCCCCTCGACGCTTGGCAACGCGTGTGTAGCAAACTGAGAACAGGCACGTCATTACATGAAATTGTACATCATCAGCTTCACAAACACGATAATGATGTGGTTACACGCGGTGCACTCGCTCATACAGCTTCTCCGCTACTGACAACATAGGCCATGGACCTTGGATGACCTCATTTGGCCCTGCATGTTTTCACCTATCCTACTGCGACCTCACTAGGCATTAAATGATAACACAACTTGTTCGCAGTGGAGTATTCGAATTATGCGTCCATAATTACCTTAAAGAACTGCCCATTTCGAGCTCAGAATGTGTTTTGAAGAAGACATCCACGGAGGTAGGTCATGACCTGAGCCAACGTCATGTGAACTGTGGTCATATGGTGGTTGCGCACGTGAATAGTTAATATTTTCCTCATATGCAAACACCAAAAATACACAAAGATACGTAAAAATTTGCATTGCTTACGAAAAATGGCGCAACATGACTTGACTTCAGGTCACTGACCCTCCCGTTTTCGCAAATATAAAATAACCCAATTGGAAGTACTGTGATGCTATTTTACTATAGCAAGTTTGAACAATGACAAATGACACACAACGATATTATATGTGGTCAATTTTTTAGAGACTGACCGCTCTGATCTGACATTGGCCACTGATCAAAGGAGATCAAACATTTAACCTTGCGCAAAGGGTGCCCATTAAAATATGAACAGCAGCAGGAAATTTGTTGTTGATGTGAGAGTTTACTTTTGAGCTGTGCTCGAAAACCCTTGGGGAAAGTCAACTTCCCCTTCGACTTAGTAGGGCCGGGCGCGGGCTAGAGGCAAAACATTGCATTGTTAAGAGAGGAATGAATTCTGGCAAGAATAGAAATGCGGAATAAGCAAAAGTCACTAAATAAACGTCAGTACATGTTTCTCATTCCCATCGTATCTGTGTTCATGCTCGTTTAAAACAAAAATTGCATCCTGAAAAGAGCAACAAATTATGGCAAAAGTGAATACTGAATGAGCCAGAAAAGTACGATAAGGCTTTCTACATACCTAGCTATCCTTTTCCTAGCCCCAATCCCGCGACATCATCATCTCGAATGCTCATGAACGCATACAAGGCTAAGTCAGGCGGGCTTATGTCTCTCCACCAGAAAGAGCAGGCGACTGACCGCAGCAAAAACCTTCATTAATCTTATCTCCATGCGTGGGGTATTGATCTCCCGGTTTTTACAGCTGCCTCGGGTAGCAAAAAAAAAATCATCAACGCCATCTCCATGTGCTATAGTGGTTTTTGTGCCTTTGTGCAGCTGTGTTCCAAACCGTTGACGGAAGTGCTTTAAACAGGTTGAAACTTTGTAATTTT
Organism: Pollicipes pollicipes; assembly: GCF_011947565.3. Taxonomy (NCBI): domain Eukaryota; kingdom Metazoa; phylum Arthropoda; class Thecostraca; order Pollicipedomorpha; family Pollicipedidae; genus Pollicipes; species Pollicipes pollicipes. The sequence goes on along the minus strand of NW_023596576.1, from coordinate 21,820,228 downwards.
TTTGCTCATGGACCACTGCTTAGTAATTGCAGACATACCTTCCCCAAAAGTGCACACACAATGGTATTTTTCACCTACTGTAGATCTTTTCCGGCCCGCTGCGAGTCGCTCCTGCCCACTCCGCAAAGTTTCCGATCAGCTGTGGAAACCTAGCCCGATCTTGCATTTAAGCTTACTGTGGTAGCGTCTCAGTGCCCATTTACGTTAGAATTTTTGCATGAATTTGATGCGAAAATGCATTGCTCTTAAGTCAATTTTTTGTTTATGCCACTGCAGCCTGCAGTGCAACCACAGCACAATGCAACTACCAAAAAACAGTGCAATGCAAAAACAACGCAGCACCGAACTAAGCCGAAAACTGAGCGAATATCTGGCAACGGTCACCGACCGGTTGTTCTGATGCCTCGCGATGTGTGGTAAAACCAGAGAAACTGTTGAAAATGAACCACGCAGCTGCCGTGCCAGAAGTGGAGGCGGACGCTCTTGAAGCAACTGAATTTGTGTTGCCAGAAGTCTAGACGTCGAAGCGGAAACAGGTGCAGAAACGGAAACAAGTAACGTCAACAGTGACGTATTTTTGCGCGCTGATACACATGCTCACGTTTCCCTAAATGCTTACCATGTTCTTATATCCCATGAAAGGAGTACTCGACTTTGAAGAATATGCAGCATCAAACATGATTTTGGCAGTGCAGTCTATCGGGCTGGGTGAGTAGCCTTGTATCTGGAGGCGGCTCGTACTACCTGACATCGTATCGTCAGAGATTTAGCGGGGTCTAAGAGAGGTCTGATGGTGTGCATTGCTGTGTTATCTCGCCCCTTTCATTATTGATCGCCGCAATAATGGACCATCTGGAGAGCGGGCAACCGTACACGAGGATCCGACAGCGGTCCAGCCCGGCTGCGTTCGGGGAAGCCTTTGGTGCGAGTGCTCTCCTGGAATTTATTTCCATCCTACTTTGCTTGGCTCAACATTCCCCATGTTTCGTGAAATACTAATCTCGAAATCATCATCTGCTGATCTGGAGGTTAGTTGTATAGATTTATAAATTATATAGAATTATAAATTTAATCGGAACATACAGTGTAGAATAGCTTAGCGAATCGCAAAATTGCATGTACTAGGGCCGTGTCAGAGCAGGGTCAACGGTTGAAGGTTAAGGGTGGGCAGAAGGGAGAGCTACTCTTAAGCATGGACAGCATGAACATTAACACACGAATTTCATAATCGCGAATGTCTTTTAAAGCTGGCATTCCCCTCCCGACTCTAACAAGGTTCATCCGCCACAGCGCCTGGTAACTTGACTAAGAGAGATCTGGGGCCTGAAATAAAATTCGCTTTTGGTTCATCTATCGAGCAATATTGTTTTGGTTTTCCCGACCGCCGGCATAATGCGTGCATGCACATAGATCACGGTAGTATTTAGAGGCACATATTGAAATGTACAATACTAGATACTATGGACGGGGTTGAATATCTCGATACCAACTTTTTTACGGGAATTCCAGTTTGTGTGATATCAAGCTGTACGTTATACCCCTCTGATTTTCCATATTGTCGACAAAACGTAACGGAAGAATATAACGAAGGATATCGGATAGCACGAAAATGGGTATTATGCATTTTGCTTCCATAACCAGGGGCGCAGCCAGGATTTTCTAAAAGAAAGGTGTAGTAACGTCAGTCAGTACGAATCACACCGACTTTGTACTCTCTGTCGGAAGCCGCCTTCAGTCAAAAATAAAAACATCCAGGCATTAGGGAGGGGGAGGAGGGAGCCGGACTCCCCGCCCTCCCTTGGCTACATCCCTGCTGCTAACTGATTTGAATACCCCTGGCACACAATGAATTTACAGGATGCCTTTACCCGTATAAAATCTTCCCTTTCATGTGACATTCTGTATTCACTAAAACAAAAATCAGATGGGCGGTGCGTTCTTACAAGCATTTGGTCATGAATAAAATAATTCGGCATGTTGTCAATCGTCGTGGTTTCGTTAGCATGTATTATTTTCACACGATTCTTGCTTTCAGTCTCCTGCTGAATATACCTGAGTTCATCACTAACATTTAAGGGCAATTAGTGTTTGCCTAATTTCTCATATTTGGCCGTGCTTAGCATTTTTAGCCCACTTGAACAAGGCAAATAAAGTACATTTTGTAGTTGCAGGCTGAGGTGAAATGCACACCTCTAACTTTTATTCCTTAATTCGTCAGAGGTACACAAGGAGCTTTTATGCATTGCATAATACTCTATGGATGCCTGCAACCATTTTTCAATATTCTGCTTTGATTCGCCAAACGCGCCAAACTGCCGAATAATGTTTCCTAAATTTTGGCCTTCTGAATACGTCATTGTCATGTTCAGATGATATCCAGAATGGCTTCACACGCCAGCAGTCATTCTAAGGCCTCGAACGATAAAATTAGCCTCGTAAATTCCGAGACCTCAGAGGCCCAATTGGCACCCAGCATAGACAGCATTCAAGCGGACTACACCTACAAGGCTCCAGAACGTCGGAAGGGCACATAGCAATACCATCAGATGTACCAATAAAAAAGAGCGCCGTTATAGACAGGAAATTCGCCCTGTGTCGGAGCCAAGGTGGGGGCTCGGAAGATGGGAAAGATTTAGGGAACATGTCTTCCCTGATGGAGGCGCCCTACCGCCTGAGGCCGATTATTCCAGGACGTTTTGTTGGTTTAATACACTCTTAGCGCTTTAAATGATCAAAAACTGTTTCTCGAGGCATCACAACAGGGACGAAGGAGGTTCACAAAGTCTAAAACAGGGCCATGTAGCGGAGAAGTGGGCTCCCTTTGGTAAAAGGGTTTCCTGTGTCATGATTTGGGACTCTCCTTGGCCAAATTCTGGCTACGTCACTGGATTCTCCTATAAAAATTGAAGGTCCTAACTGTCGTAGCCGCTGCTGCCCCTAGGCGGACCATTAGAAACTATTCTGTCGTGTACTCATCCAAAGTCCCCAAACGCCTGCCAGCCCTCCACACCGCAATATTGTCTGCGGGGCCTGATTTTTTGTTCGTTTTCCTTGCCAAGTGGAATCTGCTTTTAAAGTTCATTCACAGCACCAACCATTTTGGTATCCAAAGGATCTTTACCGTTGCAGTGAAGAGAATCGGACCCGAGGTGCTGAGACAGCACGTGATCAAGGGGTATCATAGATATGTCGCGTGATCAAGGTCAGGGTCGTGTTATCATATTATCGAGGTCTCAAGGCCCGGAGTTGGTTTCTATGAAAACAGACGTTGAGGGCCTTTAGCTACTGCTGCACCCTGGAAGGGCTCCTCCGAGTGCTCCTGTCGGGAAACCCCTCAGCACACCAACCACTAATGACCCTCCATGTGAGCGTATTGTATGCGTATCTGATTAACCATAGTCCGCTGCGTGGTAGTTCGTTCAATTGCACAGATGATCTTATATCGGCTTCTTTGGCCGACTTTGCCCTACATCCACCGTTCAGATATTTCAGCAGCAGTGCTAGTGCCTACAAGATGGTCTCCTCTGCGACGCGTTACCTCAGAGCCAAGATACGCGGTATGAGAATCAACGCGGTGTGATTCGGACTCGCGGTGCTGGGAGCCAGGTTCGTGGCTCTGACGCCGAGTTGTGCTGTTGAATGGGCGAAATCGGACTCCGGACAAAAGGTCACAGGACTCAAGCTCAGACTCGAAGTCGAGGGACTTAAATACGACACACACCCCAAAACTGCTGGACTCGGACTCGTACACGGATGAGGTGAAGAGTGGACTCTGTGATCGGATCGGACCTATGTGAAGAGTGGACTCTGCGATCGGATCAGACATATAGGAAGAGTGGACTCTGTGATCGGATCAGACCTGTGTGAAGAGTGGACTCCACACGTTCTCGTCGTTCCATATTCAGTGTTCAGCTCCAGGACGCATCACTTATGGTGGCATTGATTCGGAAACGGTCCATCATAAGCCGCGGGTCAGGCGATTCTGTGCGGGGCCTGATCTGAGACCGGAGGTCATGCGTTGACGAGATGTTTCTCGGCTGACGCAGGTCACTGGTAATCCTCGATAGCCCCCTGGCATCAACAACTCTCGTAATTAACACGCGCCCGGGTGGCCGGCTAGATGCCCTTCGCTCGGGTGGGGGAGAGGGATCAAATGGACCCCCTGAGATCTCGGGAAATAAGAAAGCTAGAGACACCAAATTTACAGGGTGTCTTGACCTGTACGTGAACTCACTTAGACCAAAAGTTTGAGCTTCCTAGGCTATGACCTTCAGGTCAAATAAGGTCAAACAAAGCCAAATTACAGGTTGATCTCTAAAGTGCCCCCAGAACCTAGGCAACTGCTCCTAAGCAAAAAATCACAAGCCTATTTGAGGTCAGTGACCTTGTTTGACCTTTTGAACGTTATGGTGACCAAAATCATACAAGACTGCTCTGAACATTATGTGATTAAGCGACAAAGATTGTGCTAGGCAGTATGTTCTTAGAACAAAATGTCGATCCGGGTCATCTTAGGTCAATGACCTGCTCTGACCCTTAAGAAGTCAATGGAATATCATAAGGTGGTTCTTGCTGTTAATAAATTTGAAATGAGCACCACAATCTATCCCATAAAGCAAGCCCTTGAGAAATAAATCAGGTTGGTTTTGACCTTGGTCTGACCTTCATACCTGACCTTAGGTCAACGTAATTTGCTCATTCCATATTCATGGTGTATAAGAAAGCATCTTCGAAATGTATGGCTTCGTCGAACACTCCGTTGTTGCATCAGATTGGACCATTACCTAGAAACTGTCTTCGCTGAAACCATGGCCTGTTTTTCATCTGCCATATGTCAGCGACCTTACAAGGTACATCTAAATTTTTGATGCCAAACGATCCGCTATTCAATTGTCTACAGCTGTGCAAAATGTGGCGCGTCTACGCCGCGCCGTTCGGAAACCATTCTGGAAAAACCTTCGGGGGAGAGGTCAATTTGACCCCCCACCCGAGCGCGTGTTAAATGACCGTGTCCCCTCAGCCATGCGAGAAGTGAGGTTCACTGCTCTATTTTCGGCAATGCTTTAAACTTCCAGTAGCGCAAAATCTCATCAACAGCGCTCTCATAGTGTTCTCACACCATCCCTTCAGTTGAAGGGGTGAATTTGTTGACGCTTCAGTTACTGTCTGGTCCGACACCACAGGCATTCTTACACGCAGAGATAGTGACTGTCGGGGCATCCCTTTGCCACTGCCAGAATTTAGAGCGTACCGTCTTACACTCCTTCAGCGCAGGTATGTGTGGAATTTCTGGATGCATGTTTTCTCTTTGCAACAACGACATCCTACTGATATCGTTCCAATATGCATCCATTCCATACGGCAACGCAAGTCGCTGCCGTGTCTGGCAGCGACAAGTAGCGGACCGCGTCAGTGTCAACAGCCCCCGCCGACGTGACCTGCTGTGCGGTCCCACCGCTCGGTCCGGTAGCGGAGTCAGCCGACCGCTCAGTGCCTCCATGCCACCACCGCTCTCCCCACGGCGCGTGCAATCAGCCGCTCGTGCCCCACCATCCCAGCACCGTCCGGCGGTACTGCGCAGGTAGCTGCTCCTGACCACCTGACCCGACCGCGCAGGTAAGCGCCCGCGCGGGTCGAGCGTGCGCCGACGGCCACCGACGCCGCCGGCCGCCACCGCCGCCGCCGCAGTCGCTCCGGATCGCCGCGCCGAGACCGACGACCGGCCGTCGCCGCGTCGTCGCTGTCGGAGCGGCCGACGCGTGCGGAGGTGCCAGCGGCGCGCTCTCGCTGCTGATCGCCGCCGGTATCCGTCCGCCAGGCCGCGGCAGCGCCGCCGGCCAGATCGAGTCATCGACTCGCCGCAAGGGGACGCGGTCGCCAGTCCGAGGACGCGTCAGGACCACAGACGAGGTAAGTCAACAGCCGGCGGGAAGGCCGAAAGGCCGGAGCAGCACGCTGTCCCGTGTGCAGGGTCCAGTCTTCACACGATCTCGGACGGTGATTGTGGAGGAGGCTGTCGTCCGGCGTCGCGCTTGATATAGCTGCTAGACAGGGTGGCGGTCATGGTCGCGCATTATTTCCGTAGACATTGGTGTACGGTGCTGCGGCGGACAGGGACGTGTGGCGACCGCGTCTTGGTTCTGTTTGTCCGTGGCGCGCCTGGAAATCGCTTGCCTGGAGCCGGACAGGCCTTTCGTCCGGCCCGTCGAAGCGTCGCAACACGTACCGACAGCTGGCTCGTGATCCGACTCGACGATCGGACTTCTGAACGGCGAGGCCGTCCCAGTGGACGTGTGGCGTCCTTTGTCGGTCTGGGGGTGTTTCATAGTGTGTCAATGCCAGACGAAGTGTAGGGAGAGGAGGGAGAGAGGGAGAAGAGAGAAAGAGAGAGGGAGAGGAGAGGAGAGAGAGAGAGGAGAGAGAGAGAGAGAGAGAGAGAGAGAGAGAGAAGAGAGAGAGAGAGAGAGAGAGAGAGAGAGAGAGAACTAGAGAGAGAGAGGAGAGTAGAGAGAGAGAGTAGAGAGAGAGAGAAGAGCAGAGAGAGAGAGAGAGAGAGAGAGAAGAGAGAGAGAGAGAGAGAGAGAGAGAGAGAGAGAGAGAGGAGAGAGAGAGAGAGAGAGAGAAGAGAGATAGAGAGAGAGAGAGAGATAGAGAGAGAGAAGAGAGAGAGAGATAGAGAGAGAGAGAGAGAGAAGAGAGAGAGACTCTTCTCTCTCTCTCTCTCTCTCTCGCGCTCTCGCTCTCTCGCTCTCTCTCTCTCTCTCTCTGCTCTCTCGAGAGAGTCTCTAGATATATCCCCTAGATCTATTTTTCAG
>NW_023596576.1:21778348-21813403 GCF_011947565.3 Pollicipes pollicipes | reverse complement strand
ATCTATGTGCATGCACGCATTATGCCGGCGGTCGGGAAAACCAAAACAATATTGCTCGATAGATGAACCAAAAGCGAATTTTATTTCAGGCCCCAGATCTCTCTTAGTCAAGTTACCAGGCGCTGTGGCGGATGAACCTTGTTAGAGTCGGGAGGGGAATGCCAGCTTTAAAAGACATTCGCGATTATGAAATTCGTGTGTTAATGTTCATGCTGTCCATGCTTAAGAGTAGCTCTCCCTTCTGCCCACCCTTAACCTTCAACCGTTGACCCTGCTCTGACACGGCCCTAGTACATGCAATTTTGCGATTCGCTAAGCTATTCTACACTGTATGTTCCGATTAAATTTATAATTCTATATAATTTATAAATCTATACAACTAACCTCCAGATCAGCAGATGATGATTTCGAGATTAGTATTTCACGAAACATGGGGAATGTTGAGCCAAGCAAAGTAGGATGGAAATAAATTCCAGGAGAGCACTCGCACCAAAGGCTTCCCCGAACGCAGCCGGGCTGGACCGCTGTCGGATCCTCGTGTACGGTTGCCCGCTCTCCAGATGGTCCATTATTGCGGCGATCAATAATGAAAGGGGCGAGATAACACAGCAATGCACACCATCAGACCTCTCTTAGACCCCGCTAAATCTCTGACGATACGATGTCAGGTAGTACGAGCCGCCTCCAGATACAAGGCTACTCACCCAGCCCGATAGACTGCACTGCCAAAATCATGTTTGATGCTGCATATTCTTCAAAGTCGAGTACTCCTTTCATGGGATATAAGAACATGGTAAGCATTTAGGGAAACGTGAGCATGTGTATCAGCGCGCAAAAATACGTCACTGTTGACGTTACTTGTTTCCGTTTCTGCACCTGTTTCCGCTTCGACGTCTAGACTTCTGGCAACACAAATTCAGTTGCTTCAAGAGCGTCCGCCTCCACTTCTGGCACGGCAGCTGCGTGGTTCATTTTCAACAGTTTCTCTGGTTTTACCACACATCGCGAGGCATCAGAACAACCGGTCGGTGACCGTTGCCAGATATTCGCTCAGTTTTCGGCTTAGTTCGGTGCTGCGTTGTTTTTGCATTGCACTGTTTTTTGGTAGTTGCATTGTGCTGTGGTTGCACTGCAGGCTGCAGTGGCATAAACAAAAAATTGACTTAAGAGCAATGCATTTTCGCATCAAATTCATGCAAAAATTCTAACGTAAATGGGCACTGAGACGCTACCACAGTAAGCTTAAATGCAAGATCGGGCTAGGTTTCCACAGCTGATCGGAAACTTTGCGGAGTGGGCAGGAGCGACTCGCAGCGGGCCGGAAAAGATCTACAGTAGGTGAAAAATACCATTGTGTGTGCACTTTTGGGGAAGGTATGTCTGCAATTACTAAGCAGTGGTCCATGAGCAAAAAAATTACAAAGTTTCAACCTGTTTAAAGCACTTCCGTCAACGGTTTGGAACACAGCTGCACAAAGGCACAAAAACCACTATAGCACATGGAGATGGCGTTGATGATTTTTTTTTTGCTACCCGAGGCAGCTGTAAAAACCGGGAGATCAATACCCCACGCATGGAGATAAGATTAATGAAGGTTTTTGCTGCGGTCAGTCGCCTGCTCTTTCTGGTGGAGAGACATAAGCCCGCCTGACTTAGCCTTGTATGCGTTCATGAGCATTCGAGATGATGATGTCGCGGGATTGGGGCTAGGAAAAGGATAGCTAGGTATGTAGAAAGCCTTATCGTACTTTTCTGGCTCATTCAGTATTCACTTTTGCCATAATTTGTTGCTCTTTTCAGGATGCAATTTTTGTTTTAAACGAGCATGAACACAGATACGATGGGAATGAGAAACATGTACTGACGTTTATTTAGTGACTTTTGCTTATTCCGCATTTCTATTCTTGCCAGAATTCATTCCTCTCTTAACAATGCAATGTTTTGCCTCTAGCCCGCGCCCGGCCCTACTAAGTCGAAGGGGAAGTTGACTTTCCCCAAGGGTTTTCGAGCACAGCTCAAAAGTAAACTCTCACATCAACAACAAATTTCCTGCTGCTGTTCATATTTTAATGGGCACCCTTTGCGCAAGGTTAAATGTTTGATCTCCTTTGATCAGTGGCCAATGTCAGATCAGAGCGGTCAGTCTCTAAAAAATTGACCACATATAATATCGTTGTGTGTCATTTGTCATTGTTCAAACTTGCTATAGTAAAATAGCATCACAGTACTTCCAATTGGGTTATTTTATATTTGCGAAAACGGGAGGGTCAGTGACCTGAAGTCAAGTCATGTTGCGCCATTTTTCGTAAGCAATGCAAATTTTTACGTATCTTTGTGTATTTTTGGTGTTTGCATATGAGGAAAATATTAACTATTCACGTGCGCAACCACCATATGACCACAGTTCACATGACGTTGGCTCAGGTCATGACCTACCTCCGTGGATGTCTTCTTCAAAACACATTCTGAGCTCGAAATGGGCAGTTCTTTAAGGTAATTATGGACGCATAATTCGAATACTCCACTGCGAACAAGTTGTGTTATCATTTAATGCCTAGTGAGGTCGCAGTAGGATAGGTGAAAACATGCAGGGCCAAATGAGGTCATCCAAGGTCCATGGCCTATGTTGTCAGTAGCGGAGAAGCTGTATGAGCGAGTGCACCGCGTGTAACCACATCATTATCGTGTTTGTGAAGCTGATGATGTACAATTTCATGTAATGACGTGCCTGTTCTCAGTTTGCTACACACGCGTTGCCAAGCGTCGAGGGGGCTATGCATTATGTATGCAACAGCTACGCGCGGTCTCGAGTAGATGTGCAGCACACTTTTTCTACCCAAGCAACTCCCAGCAACAAGCTCCGCTTAGCGAGGTGGACTCCCTGGACATCCAGCTCAAAACCCAGCATGAAAATGACCAGTTAAATGCCCCTCCGGCTTGTGTGATTGCACAGTGGGGTGTGTCATCGAGGGGGGCATCTCTTGGAATCAGCTGAGACAAAGTTTTTCCTTGGCACGCGGGTTAATGAACAGCTTTTAAGTTAACTTTTTAGTAGACAACATTAATTTTTGGTAAAACTAAAAGCTGTGCGGCTATGACAATGCCTCGGAGGACCGGGTTACGCTCAAGTTTGTTATTGCTAACGCATCATTGTGATGTTGATTTGCAGTTTGTGCTTTTTGCATAGGATATATGGGCTTATTACTTAGTTTTGCCGGAACTGAAACATTTCTTTCAATTACTTGCACGAGCATGCTGAAGGCTACATGGTCGCGCACAAAACATCTCGTGACAGGCTACATGGTCGCGCACAAAACATCTCGTGACAGGCCACACGGCTCTACTGTCCCACCACCAGCTGCCGACTACGAGAAAAACTTGAGCTATTTCAGGTAACTGAGCGAATCGAAGAGGAATCTCACTAATACCATCTTCATGACCGCGACGGTAGAAATCAGGGTACTGTGGACCAACGAGACGATCCCTTTTCATGATCTGAAATACGTGACACAATTGATCGAGAAGGATCGATATGCCAGCAGAGCTATCGGCAAGAAATCAAAGAAAGAGAGTGACAAAACAACGCCGCCACCGCGAAATTCAGCAGCCTTCTTGATGTTGCGAAATACCAGTGCAAACTTCAGTGCAGTTTTCCATGTCCAGTTGCCTGCACAGTGTATCAGGAGGAGGTTGCCATGAAGGACCAGTGAAGGCACCAGGAGCCTACCCCGGGGTCATATGATCGGGATACGGTTGTGACTAGGGAGGCCCGCGAGGTGCCGAGGGTGGCCAGACAACTCCAGGGGCGTCGTGGCTCGGCCGCCAATGAGGCGGTGTATGCTGCTGAGCCTGAGTCGCCTTCCCCGCCGATTGCTGAGCCCGCGCCGCCTGCTGAACCGGCGATGGCTGCTAGTACTGACTCCGAGCCTGCTCCGGGACCAAGTGGTCTCAGCGCTGGCGAGTCAGCTGAGAGCACGGATTCAGGTATTCATTCGCGGTTCTGTACATGGAAGATAGTGACGACACCGATTGTTCGTTCAGGTTGAGACTACTGCCACTGTAGATTATAACGTTAACGATCTGATTGACACCGCTCTGGCGGTTGACAGCTACGGTGGCTCGAAACGGGTCGCTGCTGCTATCATCGCCTTTCAACAAGACAGCAGAGATGGATTGGTTACTTGAAATCAAATATCGTGGATCCTGAAAAGATCTGCTGCGCAAGAGACAGAGGGAGAAAAGAGGCGGCTCGTCAAAATGCTCGAGCAATCCACGCGTCAGGTTTGACCACCCTCTACTCCGACGGCCGCGAAGGCAGGAGCTACATGAGCCACACGGGGCCAGACGAATACCGTCGAAAAACACGTGGCTGTCATCACTGAGCCAGGCAGCCGCCACGTGACTCATTTTACGTACGAGTGCGGCCGCGCCCTGCACTTGTTCAACGAGCTACACTCCGTGAGCCCACAGTGCGACGTTCACATCAATGTGCACGGCTGCGATGGCACGGCCGTCAACACCGAAACGATAGGCGACGTGTTCCGCCTGTTTGAACTGGCCATCGAGTCACCCGTACACTGGCTCATCTGCCAGCTGCGCGGCAACGAACTGAACCCCCTCCATCTGCTGCTGGGCTTGGACGGCACGGCTACGGGATCAAAATTTGTTCTGGACCCATCGGCAAGATCTGTGCCGGAGAAGTCTGAGAGAGGGACGTTGTGGCACTCAAGCTTGGGTCGGGGTGCGTGCCAAGCCTGCCGGTCGACCTGATTTAGCAGCTAAGCACCAACCAGCAGCTGCTGTACCTTCTGGGCTCCGGCGTTCAAAAACGATTTGTACGAAAAGTGGCAGCCCAGCGGCGAATCGGACCATCGAACCATGTCAGGTAAATTTGAATACGCACTATCTTCGAGTTTATGGCAATGGGTTCATCAAGTATCAATCGATACTTCATATGCTCACTGTTGAGCATTTAGATATTATCATACCTTGTGCCGTAGTGTGTCGCATCATTTGCTCCTTGGTTCATGCTGACTAGCATATCTGTTGATAGGTATTCCGTCACATTTAAAGACTCTCGATATCGGTATAGTTGCATACACTAAAGAGGCGCAATATTTTTGTATGGCCTAATGCTCAGTTCGTAGCGTATTGTTCTAATATATTCGCTTCTGTTTTCAGATGGTTGACACTGGCCGCTGATCTGCTCTTAGTTCACATCTCTACAGAGACTTTCAGCAGCATTCTCAAGAACCTCATCCAGTGCGTGGTCGACCACTATGTGTCGGTATGATCCGCCATCCGGCCAAACAGCGGGTTAGACTTTGGCTTACACAACTTGTTCCGGAGCATCGCGCTGCTCCGCGACCTGACGCAGCACACATAGGCCACGATGCAGCCAGTCCTCCAGCGTAACGTGCACTGGGTCCGTCCGGAACAGCTGCTGCTGGACATGGTGTGGGATGAGAACCGCATGATCCGCGAACAGGCGGTTCCGATAGTCGCGCCGCTCGTGAGCAGCAAACCAAGTGTCTTCTTCAGCCCAGGGTTTTCGTCATCCAGCGGTAAACTTCGAGGCTGTGAGGTACACCGAGCTGATTTCCTGGCACGGACCAGTCATACATCCTCCACTGCGAAACCTCAGCGACTGCGTGCTGCGGAACAAAGTGCAGGCACCGCTGGCCATCTTGCCCCATCTGGTTCACACTAGGAGTGCGACGCAGCGCCGCACTGCCGAGGACGTCTGGGGCTGGAGCTGGAGCTTCGGCAATATGTGGAGCCCAGATGCGAAGGTATTTCTGCTACCGTGCGATCTCTGCCAACACGCGTTTTGGGTTTCCAGTCTGTGAGCAGTTGCTGTTTGGGCCGATGCATCGACTACACAGACTTGGCAAGGAGGAAGATGTGCATGGGGTCACCCTACCGCCCCCCCCCCCCCCCCTCTTCTACGTCCGTGATACAGGCTGCAGAACTTACCGTGTGTATTATGCTGCACACCAGACAAGATACTCTGAGTCATATCCTACACAGAGTTTTGTTTGCATCACGTGAGTTGTCTTAGAGAAGTGAAGGCCTAAAGCAATACTAACCAGCATATTCGTACGAGCTCATACTCAACAGCACACAAAGTTTCCACCAAAAGTCAATCGATCGGGCAATGTCTGATCCGCATATTAAACTTAAGACCAGGACATTCTCGTACGACGGCTTAATGAGCGCTCAGTAGCGTCGTTTCTTTACGTAAAGGTATTTTGTGTCGCTTGCCGACTACAACTTGGTGTTACCTGCGGCGCCGGATGCCGCCCAGCACTGGGTGACTGCAACGCCGGACGTTGGTTTACGTCGATATTTCGATCGACTCGCGCCTCACGAATTTAAGTTTTTGGGAAGAATGTTTGTTATGCCGTGTAATTTTGGGCTCCGGTGCCAACGAAACTCTTTGTCTCACTGGGTTTTGTTTCTGATGAAACACCTTACTGCACAAACCTTACTAATACTGTAAATGACTGTAGCTTGTTGGGTGGCTCTAGCGGGCTGTCATTGGCTGACTTAAGCTATGACTACTTTAAGCCTTCTCATGTATGATTTGTCCATGCCTATTGCATAAAACAATTCTTGCCGGGTCTGCACCACCTCTTTGCCTGCTTCTTTATGTTTGTTTCCTCTTCCTAGCTGGGAGTGCCGCGACTTGATGTTATGTTTTCTGGTGTTAACGTACGGTTTATTGTGTCGCTGGGATAGAGGAAGAGGCACTTCTGGTTACCTGTTCTTGGGTGATGGTATAAAAACGTAAAATAAGCTTAAATATCCTGTTTGCACATTGTGAAAGGTACCGTTCTTTTAGGCTACTGGTAGACTAACTTTGAACGGTAATCTGATCTAACCTAACCCTTGCGGAGGAAGAGAAATGGTCAAAATAGACGCTCTACAGTCTTAACGCTTATTTCCGCGCATTCACTATCCGTCTTGATGTGTTAACATATGTTTTAACTGCGTCTATCAGAGCAACTGTTTTTTACCTTTCGTAGTCTTTAGTGCCCACACATCTGACCTAAGGTCAAGCATGTGGTGTATATTCTTCATGATTTGACGAGACCTTTTGCAACAGTGTCTTTTTTATCGTACGGCGTCTGAAAGTTGTAGATCCCAGGATGGAGTTAACTCAACCCCCCCCCCCCCCCCCCTCCCCCGGCCCGGCGTGTTTGTCTCACACCCCTAGCCGGGCACGGGTTAATCGCCCTGTTGACGAGGTCACAAAGCGAGGCGAGACATGTGCTCGTTTTCGTTATGGCAGAGCCTTACTCCATAGCGTCGTGGACAGAGACGGAGCATACGAATGGCAACATTGCCGGTGTTCTGGAATTTTCGCGGTTGAAAAGAGATTTTGAATCAGGGCTTTCTGGATAAACATTTAAGGCCATTCTGACCTTCAGGTAACAAAAAGAACAAAACTTTCGTAGTGAGACCGGTCTATGTAAACGATGTTTAGGTGCCCAAATGTCTTACAAATGTCACGAGCTCGAAGAAATCCTCAGTAAGCATTTCATTTAAATTCGTCAGAGTACTTTCTCCATGTCAAATGCACTCTATAAAGTCGTCAAGCCACGTATTTATGTAGCGCTTCAGCAACGCCCTGGCAATTATTTGAGCACCTTATATTTCACTCGAAACGTATAAACTCCGACCATATGGCACATTTAGAGAGTCGTCGGTCGATATTACTTGTTTCAAATCATGGTGCATTACTGTAACACACGCCCTTATCATCATCATCATAATTGGCATCATCTTCCTCATCACGAAGACATTGCATCAGAGCCCGTCACCACCTTCAGAACACAGCCCACTATTGGTCAATTCTAGCACTTCATTGAATAGCTATCCCGTATGCAAACCTTACCCAGGTTGCTTCATATTACAAATTTAGCTGCACTTATTCTTTATGTGTCGCCCATGTTGTTCTTAACCATTTAAAGCGCACGCTTCATCCCGGGTACGTCTTCAGATGAGTGTCATCACGTCCAAGTACGTACCAACGGCCTCTGCGGCTCACCAGAGCGATCAGAAAGCCACGTCATGTCGTGCTCTGTCAGAAAGCTACGCATCAACGAGTGGGCGGAGACAAACGGCGAAGGTTGTTGGCCGCACACACCAACAGTGTTTTTAAAGAAGTTTGGTGGTCTTTTTTGTTGTTTTTTAGTGGTGGTCGTATTTAGCCACGAAACAGACATCACCGCTGTGTTTTAATACAGTTTTATTTTTGATACATCAATGTAATTTGAAATACGACCAAAATATTCGGTCAAATGGCAGTATGGTAATTTTGCGAATGCTACATGAAACGGCAACATTGCATGAAACCCCTACTTTTTCTAACATACTGGGCTGGGCTAAACGCTTACGAAGGATACACGCATTTTTTTCAAGAACGGTCGGTACTTCTTCCTGGCATGCAAAAACGGATCAATCCAGTTAGACTGGGCGAGGGATATGTGAACGCACGGTGGACCAATTCGTATCTCAGGCAGCCAGAAAAATCGTATAATGTTCTCTGATGTGGTGTCAGGGTAGAGGTTCAGTAAGAGCTATCATAGTGGGCGTTCCGGCTCCGTCACGCCCGCTTGCCAATCAGCAAACATGTGACAAAGCAGCCCGACGACCGGCTGGCGGTCAGCCATGCGGGTCACCGCCGTCGTCGGCCGGCAGCAGCCTGGCCAAGGCGGCGGCTGCCGACGGCGGGCGAAAGCAGAGCTCTGTATGGGAATATCCGAGAAAAGAAGAGATCTTGTTTTGTTATAAAACCGCTGCTTCAGGGATTGTAGAGAAATTCGAGGCAATTTGGACGTGGACTCGATGTCGAGTTTCTGGCTTGCCTGGGTGGACCATATTTTAGCGTGTTTACTGTGGGGACAGTGCCTTTCCCAGTAACCCAGGATATCCCCCCACTGGTGGAAGTTTGCCTACTCAGAGGAACTCACGCTAAGACACATGACTAATTTTAAGACCGAGTAGTCTATTTCCCGAGTGGTATCGCTAGGTGAAGAGCCTAGAATTGTGCACCAGGAGAGAACAGCAGTAAGCATATAATGTGGCATAACCATTAGCAGCCAGGGACATATACCTATCTGCCAAATAAATGTTGTGTGGATTAATACGCGCCCGGGTGGCTAGTTGGATACTCTTCGCTCAGGTGGGAGGTCAGTTTGACCCCCCCCCCCCTCCCTGAGATCTCGGAAACTAGGGGAGCTAAAGACATCAAATTCACAGGGTGGGTTGACCTGTACGTAGACTCACTCAGGTCAAGCTTTGAGGCCCCTAGGTCATAATCTTTGCGTCAAAAAGGTCAAAAAGGTCAAATTTCAGGTTGGTCTCAAAAGGGCTCTTAGAACCTAGATACCTTTCCTACGCAATAGGTCACAGGCTCATCTAAGGTCAGTGACCTTGTTTGATCTTTTGAAGGTCATGGTGGCCAAAATCATACAAGATTGCTTTGAGTTTTGCATTTGGATAGGCGACAAAGATTACGCTAGGCAATATGTTCCTAAAATGAAATATTGACCTCGGTCATTCTAGATCGGTGACCTATTCTGACCTTAAAATGTCGATGGAAGGTGTATAATGCGGTTCCTTTTATCAATAACTTTTAAATTAGCACCAGAAACTGCCCCAGACAGCATGCCTTAGAGTAATCAAACAAGTTGGTTTTGGCCTTGGTCTGACCTTCATACCTGACCAAGGTCAATGTAATTTGTTCATTCAATTGTTGTGTTGCCCAAGAAAGTATCTCAGAGATGTATGGCTTCGTCTAACACAACGTTGTTGGATCAGATTGAACGATTCCCGAGAAATTACCTTCGCTGAAACCCTGGCCGGACTTTGACGTGCCATACCTCTTGAGCCGCATTACCATGAACCCCCGTTGGGACTTTGTTTTGAAGAGCGGTCACAGTGAAATGCGGTGTCATGACGGAAAATATGTGCGGAAATTGCGAGAAAACGTGCAACTGGATAGTTCTGCGAGCTGTGCAAGTGTGAGATCACACTTGTTTGACAAAGGAGTGTGATTCGGGGGCTTGAAACGTGTGTGATCACTGGTAGTATGTGCCAGTGGCTTGTATTGATCTTGATGTGATGGGGATTGTGCGTGCGAGGTTTTTCCTTCTGAGAGAAAACATTGTTTTGGTATTCTTTAAGTTTACTGACTCTCAATAAAATGTGATACATTGATACCTGCCTCCACCTTTATGTTTGTTTTTGAACATGACAAAGGAAAGCTGGCAAACTAAGAGAGGCACTACCCCTTATGTTGCAGGGGTGTACAAAGACAAGCTGGTACTTCATTATGATCTTGCCAACATTTTGAGCCTATTGAGGCATTACAGCATGTAATTAATCCATTGTGTGTCATGATATCAACAACCCATTTTGGCGGTAGGAGCTGGTGCGCACAACTCATGAATGCACATGTTCAGTATAGGCTCACATTTTATGGTTTTGCAAAATTGTCTTTCCCTAAAGAAGTCTGGAAATATAGAGCTGTATTGTTACTGATGCGCACTGTACTGTCTTCACGAATTTTGTATGCAGGCGAGCATTGCTAATGAGTCATCAATGTCACAGTCACTGCAATTTGCGTGGGATGAGAGATGCTGAGAAAGGTGAAAAAGTATTGCTGTTGGTGTCTTGGATAGCACTTTACAATGTTTTTATCATGCGACTTGTGTGAACTGGCAGCTTCATCACTTCCTTGCATTTAGCTCATCCAACCATAGCTGCATGCACTTGACATGTTTCCAGCCTTGTGCAAGGTCAGCATGTTTCCGTTGTCATTTCACCGCATGTAAAATGTTGCTGTTATTTTTTAATAAAGCAGCTTGATGGCTGCAGCATGTTGAAAGTGATTTCCATATTGTATGATGTTTTTTGGTCAGTCATATGTCAGATGGGAAGTCAACAAAACAGAGGACACTTGACCCATCTTTTCATGAGGGAATTTATTATGAAAGCAGCATGGATTGCAGTACAAAAACCATGTTATTGTTCATCATGTCATGCCACAGTACAGCACTGAGACAGTGCTACAGCTGCTATCCCGTGCTATTACACAATATACCACATTGGTTGACTACCTTCTCAAGCCTCTGAGACAGCAGCTGTATATGGCTGGTAACAACTGATTTAACAAAGCCAAAGGACTATCAACAGCAAGATTGTCATTGCACTACGTTGGTTATGTCAGGGTTAACTTTTAATTGCATACATAAACCTAAGCAAACCAAAAAAAAATATTGGTAGCCCAACCTTACCATCTTTACCATAGCGATAGCAACCCTTTGTCAATCAATTCATAGCAACGTTACAAATTTATTAATTTTCGTGTGGCACCTCATTTCCAGGTACAAACAATAAAGAAAGTAACTTCTGTGCACATCACATGATATCAATGTAAGGACTACATCTCTGCAGGCAACAATGGGTCGGCAATAAAGCATTGACAAAATCATCCACAGCACATCAGCAACAGCAGTAACACAGGATATCGTGCTTTTATACTAATAATCTGCTGTGAAAGCTGGCTATCGCTACGTTGCGTATGCCAAACAGTCCACCAAAGCTTGTCTTGCGGCCAGAGCCAAGACAAAAAAAAAATCACAAACAAACCACCCACTAATCCGCCACCCGACACAGCCCCCGCGACGAAAATGGCCAGCTGGCGTCAGCTTTCGTGTGTTTCGAGGTATTCTTTAGGTCTGGCTGCCAGGTACTGCCAGGTATTGCTGTTGCCACAGGACCATTCCATGACGCCATCAAACAATGACGTAATAGGGCGCATTTTGACAAGCTTTGAAATTGGGCTACTTAGCTTCGTTTTTGAACCTCGAAAGCTTACCAATAGTTATAAGTACGCTTTTCCCATCATATCTGATGCCTACCTCAATATCTTCAGATGTGGAGCATTCCCTTTAAGGCGCTCGCTCTTTGTCCTTGACCGATATGACCTGCGGCCGGTGGCAGCAGCCGCGCCAAAGGTCAGATGATGTTTGAGGGCAGAACGGACCGTGTCGAGCATTGCGGCACGTTAAACTTTCGCCACCACATTCCGACGTTGACCTGGATTTGCGTGATCGGATGGTAGGAGTCGGGGCTGACACCACAAGCACTGCTTAGCGTGAGTGCTGGTCCCAGAATTGCATTCGTTCGAAAGATTCGGATTAAATCTACGAATAAAATGATAAAAAGCCAGTGACGACGTTCACAGAGCTTACTGGTCGGAGCGTTGTATTCGTACGAGCACACCAGACGAGGACGACAGTCTGACAAATTTGTCCCATGCATGACATTAATGCCTCGTCTAAATTCTTCCGTAAGGCTATGCGAGATAATGATTTCGAGATTGACGTATTATCACCCAAATTCAAAATTGAACGTGCATGGACATATCTGTGACATGCAAATTGAAGTGCAACCGAAATTACCAAACATATTTTTAATTGAGTGCATGCGTAGCAACTTTGATTTTGTGCCTTACTTTGCTATATAAAAGAAAGCAATCTTGTCCTCGTCTCTAGAGAGATCTCTGCGCAATAAGTCTTTCCTGTGTATTCACATTAGCGAAAAGTCTCCCACGTTATGCATTGACAGCACCAAAATGCTGACAGGTCTGAGACTATGTTCCTTGGTACCCCTTTTGGCACACCTGGACACGTCTTTATCACCATAGCAATTGTTTGTGCGAATGCTGTTACAGTTGCGCAGATTTCCATGCAGATGTCGAAAACTGTCCCGTACTTATATGCACTTCCGATCCGTGATGCATTTAACGCTGCTTACCAAACTACCTCTTTAGGAACCCCGAGACTGCCCTCCCATACTGCGTTTGCTATGTTGCAATCACCGCTATTATACTACAACTGTTTTACTCACGAGGATTACCACTTCTTCCCGTAAACGCCATGCATTGCATGTAATTCCGGGAGGTCGGCACCTTGGCAGATTCCACAAGTTTCACTGGTGGTCCCTCCAATAACGGATCCTGGAATTATCCGTGCTCATGTCATACACCACAAATTTTAACACCATACGTACAAGGAATATGCAGGAGAAGGTAGCAAACTTGAATGTCCTTCTCAAATCTATGTTGAGAAAACGGTAAAAAAATGGAGGGATGGAATTCACCTCGTTCCCCGCCAGGGATACGATATATACACACACACACATATGTATGTATGTGTATGTATGCATGATGCATGTGTGTATGCATGCATGAAGTATGTATATATGGGCGTACGTATGTACATATGCATGCATGCATGTATGTATGTATGTATGTGTGTATGTATGTATGTATGTATGTATGTATGTGTGTGTGTATGTATGTATGTATGTATGTATGTATGTATGTATGTATGTATGTATGCATGTATGTATGCATGCATGCATTCATATACACATGAGTCGTCCACAGACAGGTAGTGAGCAGTAAGAGTGATATGAAGCACCATACATGCCAATTATTTGCATAACAATTCAAATCGCTGATTTTTCAAAAACATCCATACGAAATGTTAGCGTGAACTGTAGATATTCTTCACATGTGCATTAACTTATTGGTACAATGCTCGGAACAAAATCTGTGCAACTGTCTGTTCAAACCCCTGCCAAATGATGTCATGCAGCGATTGAATAACTCAAATGTACGTATTTCATAGCACTACTCTATCGCACAGCTTGTCCAGCCAAAACGACTCGCTCTTGAGAGTTCTACACTTCGCAGCGTAGCGCTGCACCTGCGTCCCTGTCATTTGATTCACACAATGAAAAATGTCCGACCAAAGACCGTCTTATATCTTATGCACGACTTATTTTCAGAGGAACGGAAGACTTCGGAGGTCTGAAAGAATGGAGGCATCTCAGGTCCGTGCCGTGAAGCCTTTCGTTCTTTCCAGAAGTTTTGTGTTGAATCTCATCCGGCGCAAAGGTGCGCGTCTCCCGGGGCGACGGGCGCCGCTCGCCAACTTCGCTGCACTTTAGCGCTATTCAGGTAGTCGGTGCCATCAGAACTTCGCAAACCCTCTAATGGAGCCCGGGGTGTCACAGTTCTCCAGAGATCAAGGTCAAACAGGGTATCGGTCAAGTATTTTCAAACGTCGTCTTCCATTACAATTTGCAGCAAGGTCAATGACATCACCTCTCAGGATTTATTGGCTACCGACACACTTTCAGCAACTTCTGTCACTGCTTTTAACTTAACTGCGTGTTTAACACGTTAAACCTAGGCAACACGTTTTCAAGGTCAGCTTCCATGATAAATCGGCGCTAGGTCAATGGCATCACCTCTCAAGGCGTGTTGGCTGCCAGCACCCATGTATCGACTTCTAGTACTGCTTTTCACCAGACTACGTATTTTATACGGCTTACCAATGCAACAATGCATGGCGACCAAGGATGGAGCAAAATGGGGGTCTTCACGTATTTTTGTAATCGTTTCCTCAACAATGAGAATAACACGCGTGGTGTCTTAGCGTGTTGTTCAAAACGCGTCTTAAATATATCCGAATTATGATAGTATTGTCTTAGTCACGGATAACGAAAGAAACTGCGCAGAAGTCGAAGACAAGAGAGGACCAAATGATAACTCACACTTCGCGTGAGGTTAACACGCGCCCAGGTGGCCGGCTGGATATCCTTCGCTCGGATGGGGGTGGGGGTGGGGGGTCAATTTGACCCCCCTTCCCTGAGACCTCGAGAACTAAGAGAGCTAGAGACACCAAATTCACGGGGTGTAATGACCTGTACGTGAACTCACTTAGATCAAATTTTAAGATTCCTAGATCAAGACATTCGGGTCAAAATAGGCCAAACAAGGTCAAATTCCAGGTTGGTCTCCAAAGTGCCCCTAGAACCTAGATAACTGTTTCTAAGCAAAAGGTCACACGCTCATTAAAGGTCAGTGGCCTTGTTTGACCTTTTGAAGGCCATGGTGACCAAAATCATAGAAGACTGCTCTGAGTTTTGCACTTGAATAAGCGACAAAGATAGTGCTAGACGATATGTTTCTAAAAACAAAGTGTTGAACTGGGTCATATTAGGTCAATGACCCGTTCTGACCTTTTAAAAGTACATTTTGCAACCCAAACAAGTTTGCGAATCGCTTCACTTAATGAAAATGGAATTATATGGCATAGATGCATATGTGGACTTTAAGTAATCGTGGTTTATGAAGATGGCATAAGTCATATTTCCATACGCCGCGGTTGCATAGCGCATAGCGCATAACTTGGGTCATCTAAATCAACATTACCGAGCTAAAGGTCGCTTGCGTTCGCAGCTGCCAAACACTGACGGCATGTTCAAGTATGTTGCCCGTTGTTTCTTAGAGGAAGCATGCCACCTGTTGTTCCTTTCACTTTTTGTTAGATCAGACGCGTACGATTTCATTAGTAATACCAGGTTTCTCGAAGTCCATCTGAGTAGCCCAGAATTTATATTTTAGGTAGCCGCTAGTACGGAGAAATCTCATTGTATTCCCAGCTCACCACTGTAAAAGCAATACATTTTATTCGCCCCGCTCTTTTCAACGTGTGTGTTCTGTGATATTTCCATTACACTAATTTGTCCAAATGTTTGTGCAGTGCATGCGTTGAAAGTTTGAAGCAGTTTGTTTAGCCAAAAAGGGAACATGAAGCTTTTATCACGCGAATTCAACGAAACGTTAGAGCATGCTTTGATTTCTCTCCTACGGCGTTTACCACAGTGGCTCTTTTCTAGGCGTACTTTGACTTTGGGAATGGGATTATCGCATGGTCCATGGCGACTTTGCGCATCTGGATACCAGATACTTGCCGCCCGCTGGACCAATGACAGTCGTTATTTATGCGTGCCAGTGGAGGCGCCTCGACGGTTGTTATGACGACGAGGATGCGATCTCAGGGAAGAAGTATAGTGCTATTACAAAGCGTTGACAGCGTAACTCAGACTAGAATATAATACAATGAATTCCTAAATTTGACTTGGCGGTGCTGCAGCGGTGCTACCCAGTGTTATTTTTAGACATCATTGGTCCCGAGGCTTCAATAGGGTACGTTTTGAAATATGTCCGAAAGGTGGGACACTCTCTTTGAGGCTAGCCAACCATATACAGATGGAGAAGCGCCCATCGACAAACTCTCCAGCGAAGACTACGTGACTCTGTGAACGTTTCTTAGCTTTCGCACGACGGGGCTCACTGTTATCAAGGCATGTAAAAGCAGCCTTACACCCATTGCAAGAACAATAAAAATGAAACGGTGGGATGTATTTTCGTGACGTGTTGGTGAAGCTGCCGTTCAGCCGTGGACATATATCCCAAACGCGAGGCTGGCAAGTACGATTCGCGTAGGCATGGCTTATGCTAGAGAAGTACTCTTGTCATGAAAGGACGCATAACGCGAAGATAGACATAACAAAAAGCGCATAGTAAAAGAAAAGATGAGAATAGAATGAGGCTTATAGGACGCGCACCCATACATACTTATGCACGAAAGACGACGAAGAAATAGGATGGCAACAGTTCTTACTGGGCAAGAATAACTCTGTCATTCATTTTATTTTCATAAATAATGCCTGCCGGTCTCACGTCTTTCAAAAATGTTCGGGCTTAACGCACACTAATTGATCTAAATGGAAGGTGAATGGCTTTTCATTTCACGTTCATTGCATAGAGGGTGAGGCTCCTTTTATAAATCTATAAACTATACGACCATGCACTTAATGGCTCTACCCGTGCAGACGGATCCAAGTTGAAGCTTACGTTGCATTGCCCATGAAGACGTGCTCGCTTAGGTGGTAGCTTGTCAGATCTGATCATCAACTATGTCCGAACACACAATCACGCCGTGGTGCAACGCTACCACACCGAAGGTCTCTCGCGCGTTGGGTCACCACACACGGGCGCCATCGACCAACTACGATGACGAGACGCAGCACAGACCAATACAGGCGGCCTGGTCCCGGCCGTCGATGACAACAACGGCTGCTGAATGCGCGGCCCCCGCCACCCCGCTGCGTAATGACGCATGACGCCCTCGGCCAGCTATTGGGCCTTTCATGCAAACGAAGGAGCAAGGCTCGGTCTAGTGCCGTCTTTTGCGCTCGTTCGCAGTGAGTTACCCCCTTTACAGCCGACAAGAATGCACCCGCGGGCCGAACCGCGGAACAGAAGGGCAACCACTATGCTAGAATGATCATCAGGGGGCTACTTGTAAGTTGAAACCGTTAACAAAACGTGGAGTGTGTCCGCGAGCTATTTGAGAACAGCTCACGCATGTGGGGATGGCGTGAGCTGCTAAAAAACAACTTGGCTGCAAAATTTCTGGCTTATATTTTGACATCGGTGTTATAATTTCAGCTGATGCCAGTGGTCAGGAGCCAGGAGCAGGAAACTACAACCAATCAACAATCTTGAGCGTCATAGTAGTGATCAGCACCACCAAATTCGTGATAACTGGTCTCATTCAATCTCAAAATGTTTTGTTCAGTGGAGCGGGCCTGTACAGGTGGCAAAAGCGTATAGAGAATATTATGTTTTGGCATTTGATTTGAAAATATATGTAACGCAGAAACTGCCTGCTACGTTGAAATGTGTTGAATGTTAGTACAAGAGAATCGCATTGTGTGTTGTTCTGAATCATACCGCGCTTGTTCGATTCCGCCTGCATGGGGATGTGTGTGAATAACAGGCAATCCCTCGACCGGCTGTCGCGCTTTAATTCAAGTATGTAGTGGTAAGCCCAGGAGAAAGCGACGGATACAGAGCAGGTCGTTTAGTGCAATAAGCTAGCTTTCCATTGCATAAATAAATATAAATATTCTATATATGCTAATTTATGCCGTTCGCCGTATGCTGTTTTACAGGCAGTGCCATAGACTGGTCTAGAATTGTGTTGACTACGGGACGGAAAGGTAGGCATTCTGGCTCACTTATATGAAAGTTGGCACAAAAATAGAAAATTCGATATTCGCATAAACACGTAGTAAGAGAGCCTGACGTTCTGGTAGCCCACCCCTTTAAAAAAAACACATAAAAAACGCAAGCTTTTAGACAACCGTGGACGTTTCTCAACGCTCAGCGCGCTGCGTTCCCCTGTCAGATTATAACGGGGAATACTGACAGAGCTAAGCGCCTAATGGTCTGAGCAAATCCATTCGCCCGGTTTCCAGTGCCGCACATTGACGTCATGGGTCGGTTGCCCGGGAGACAGTCGCCATGGCGGTCCACGCAAATCAGAGCTAACGATCCCCGCCTGACCAATGAGAGCGCGGCACGGAGACGCGGTTGTGCAAGGCGACCCAGGCGTCCGTCTGCCCAGCGCCCCAGGGATACACCTGACACCGGTGGTGGTCTGCCGGGCGTCAAGTAATGGGATCTGCGGCGAGGCCCGCGAGAGACCGGTCTTACCTCGCGTCCCCGAGGACGTTGCAGCTTCGAGATCACTCGTGGCCGCCTCGTGGCTGTCTGGCGACGATGCGGGCGCGCAGGACCACGACGGACGGCTGTCTCGGCGACGCTTGGGGCAGCTGTTCATGGAGATTGGTGTTTTGCCCATACGCAGGGCAGAGACTATTGCTACCATTTACGAGTATGGAAGCACAGAGAAGTCTGCCTTCTCGCTGCAAAGCGATGGGCCGCGCTCGCTGAGTTGAGCACATAGTACATACGGGTTTTCAAACGTGTTCGAAATCTCACTGTCGTTCCGTGTCATGTCTTCATAGTTTGTTTCGTTATGCTCTGGTTAAATAAAGCCCAGGTGAATAGGTGAGACAGAAAGCGATTACTGGGGTGCTTATGACTGATATACGGATGTAGATTCTTTTATATCTGTACAGGGTCATTGCTGAAAAATGACTGATTTTTGGAGGAGTGGGCAGCTCCCGTTGCGATAAAAAAAAAACGTTGAGTGTGAAAGGCTCGGTGCAGATTCGGGCCAAAAAGGTACCGGAGCGGAACTGAATGGGCCGTTGAGGCTGTGCATAACACATGGATGAGAGAATATGGCACATGGAAGTGCGAGTCGACGCACCGTCACCTCACGGCAGTCGCTGTTGGCGTGTATACACGAGGGAAAGTACTGAGCATGGCACACAAATAACTAGCAACGATGCAGGGCCTACAAATAACTAGAAACGACATAGGGCATACAAACAAATAGTAACGGATAGCACAATGTACCACAGATGTTTCGAAGAACAGACATGACCAGCAGGGCCTGTTGATTGTTTGTAGATACGACAGGAGTAACAGCAAATTTAAAACAAAATGGGACCTGCTGATTGTTTGTAAATAAGAGGGGGGTCTTATTCCTCGGAGAAAAACCGGGAGAATGGACATATAGATGCGTTGGTATTTCGGCAACATGTCTTTATCGAAACGAATAGCAGTGGCAAATTCCAAATTGCCTGCCGATGATCCTACTCGATTTTTCAGTTTTTTACAGCGAGCCGCAGATTTTGTAGGTCACCAATATTCAGTGGATTACACAAGGAGCAATTGCCAGCTATTACTACGATACATTGCATATCTAACTAAGAGTTAGAATGCACTAAAAATGCGTGCACATGTAAACGGATTCAAGTAAACAGACATGGCGCATCACGGTTCATCCCAACATGCGAGTGATTTTAAGTAAACACCATGGCTGATTATGCGAACGTGATAAGTGTCTTGATATGCAATGCGTGCTTGTCTAAAATAGTGTAATGTATGAGTGATATCTGATGCGTGATGCGCGATGCCTGTTTCATTGACACCGTGTGCATGTATCAGTGATGTGTGACAAGTGATGCCTGTTCACTTGAAATCGCTTGCATATTTGAATGAAGCGTGATGCGTCGTGTCTATTTGCTTGAATTTTTTTAGATGCATGCGTATTTTTTGCGTATTCTAATTCTGAGTTGACAGCATCCTAGTATGCACAGTACGCACTGTATCTTAGGAAATGTTGGCAATTGCCCCTTGTTGAATTCCCCGAGTGTTGGCGACCTGTAAAAACTGCGGCTAGCTGTTTTAAATAATAAAAAAATGAGGATCGAGTAGGATCGTTGGCAGGCAATCTTGAGCTTATTACTGCTGTTCGTTTCGATAAAGGCATGTTGCCGAAATATCAACGCATATTTATCTGAATTCACCTGTATGTTCCTATCAGGAATAAAGTTTTTTCTACCGTCTTATCTACATGCATAATTTTCCTCGCAAGTGCACTTACCAATTGTTCATTGTGAACTGTATTAAGAATGTTCGAAGTCACAAAAATGGCGTCCAATTACCCAATGATGATGTCCTGCTTTGATAAATACACATGTTTCATCATGGTTTTGGCAGCACGTCTCACGTCCCTTAATGACGTTATTTCTTCCTCGGTGCAAGACCGTATACTTATATGATGTCACAGAAGGAAATTTTCATTTGGCTATTTATTTACATTCTTTTGGTTTCAAGTTTTGACTTCTCGTGAACCGAAGAAAATCCATAGAGGGCTGGTCGTTGGTCTCCTTCTAGGGGAGAACATGACGGACATTCTTTTTAGAACGACGTGATTCGAGTGACTTATAAGGCAACAGAAATGCTTGGCTCTGCTTGGTGAATACAAAATGCTGATATATGGCATCTAACGTAACCGGCACTAGCAATTTATGCGATCCTGTCTTTCGCAGAGAACGTCTTCCATTCCTCCACACCGCGTGAAAAAGGTTATCCTGCAAGTGCTATACTTTCTGAAAGCTGTTATGAATATAAAGAAATGTTAAGATCGATTATTTTCCACTCCATAGAAAAACAAATACGACTCGCATTCGACTTACTGCCCGCCAACAGCAAAATCTGAAACGAAAGAATCAATAGCATGACAGTACCATACACTGCTGCTAGTTATGACCCATACTCCGAAGGGACATATGCACCCATCGTTAAGGCAGTAAATAATGCAAATGAATAATCTCTCTGGCTCCTCTTTTATTAGTGTCATCCAAGGACGTCGTTGCGTAGGAAGTACGCACGCAAGTGGCTTCGTTATTATCGCTCGTCAAATAACGTAATAAGTCAGTGAGGAAGCAGAAATGCCTCGAACGACTTGGCTTCATCGATCCTACTGTGGATGCATGTCTTACGGATAACAAACTTAAGCAGGTTTTACTCATTTTCGGCCGTATAAGTTCATGCATTCGTAGGCTCGTGCTTCCATATCAGGATACTAGATGGACTTCCCTATATGGGCAAGTGAGTGCCCGAAGGCGCCGGTGATTCGGTGCCATTTGACCGGATCTGACAGGTTACCTGAACGAGGTGGCTCAAAATGATTCAGCATAAGTTGTAGACCATGCGTAGGGCTACAGTCCAATGTTCTCCGCTGGAACAGCGGGATCAAAGTCGGCAGGGGTGCTGCGAGAAAAAAAAACTGTGCTGCGAAAGATAACAAACCCACCAAAGCTGGTCAGTGGTAGGCGCACATATAAGTTGTCTATATATTTTGAAAAACAAGCGCCCTTTCTGTAGGGAAGGCATGCGGGACTTGCAAAGCGCAGCGCTTGGTATGAGTTCGAGAATGTCAGATGCGTTATACCGACCAAAATGGAAACGTCGGCTCGTAGCTGGCCAATGGTCGTCGATCTGACAAGTAGCGACTGTGTTTACCATTGCGAGGTGTGAAAAATATCTCTCCGCACAGTTTTTCGGACTAGAAAGACCGCTGGTAAAGTAATGCGACGAACCGGAGCGGTATAATTTGAGTGATGTGTGCAAGAGAGCGCACCCAGAGGCTCCATTTAGCGAGCACTCGGAGCTCAAAGCCACTCATGCAAACCATTTCGGAGGCGTACATTTATATTTTTTACATAATTCAGCACGATGTGTTAGCTGAAGAAGCATTACATTATAAGCACAGAAAGTGTTTAACCAAAGTAGGAGTACCAGCGTCGCCATCGGGACATCGTCTGGGTCAGGTGCAGCCGCCGATGCACGTCGTGGATTGACAGCCCTTGTACTCGGGTCACATGACGATGGTCTGGCTAACTGTTTTCGTCCCACAATCGCCCCCACGCCCATCGTTGGCGTGCCAGTTTGATCAAAGCACCGCTCGCCAGTATGTGCCGCCGCCGGCAGACATCAGGAACGTGAACGGGAACCTGCTTTTTCTGGCCGTGATAAATGACGACAGCGTCCGTGATCAATGAAGCATCTGGCTTCATCGGGGACTGAAGCAATTTCCGCCGAGACCCCTCCCGCGTCTGAACACTGGATCACCAGCGATAATGGAACATTTCGTACGACGCACCTTTTCCTGTCTGAACAAAGGAGAGCCAGAGGGCGGCAGCAGTCCCCCATCCGCCCGTCCTCATACGGTGAGCGTGGCGTCGCTAGCACACCGAGCACCAATTTTACTCCGACATATTTCGCGTGATGAACAGGACAACCTGCGAATTCTGGAAATTATTCTGTTGTTGTCTGCAACTTCCCTGAGAGCCGTTGCGACAAGTGCGGTATCGTAAGTTTCTTGGATTAAGGCCAGCAAAGCCACGTTAATAAGCTACCTTGGTTTACACGCGCCCGGGTGGCCGGTTGGCTGCCCTCCGCTCGGGTGAGGGGTCAGTTGGACCCCCCTGAGAACTCGGGAACTAAGAGAGCTAGAAACATCAAATTCACAGGGTTTTTGACCTGCACGTGAACTCAATTGGGTCAAACTTGGATGTTTCTATGTCAAGACCTTTGGGTCAAATAAGGTCAAACAATGTCAAATTCCAGGCTGATCTCCAAAGGGCCCCTAAAACCTAGATAACTGTTCTAAGCAAATGGTCTCATGCGCATTTAACGTCAGTGACCTTGTTTAGTCTTTTCAAGGCCATGGTAACCAAAATCATATGAGGCTGCTTTCAGCTTTCCATTTGGACAAGCGGCAAAGATTACGCTTGGCAAAATGGTCCTAAACGCGAAATGTTGACGTGGGTCATTTTAGATCAGTGACCTATAGCGTCCTTTAAGAAGTCCATGGAAGGTGCATAATGCGGTTCCTGTAATCAGTAAGTTTGAAATGAGTACCAAAAACCAACATATACAGCAGGTCCGGGAGTAATAAAACAGGTTGGTTTTGACCTTGGACTGACCTTCATACCTGGCCCTAGGCTGATGTTGTTTGTTTATTCAATCGTCGTGTTGCCTAATGAAACATTTCAGAGATGTCTGGCTTTGTCTAACACTCCGTTGTTTAATCAGATTGAACGATTTTCAGTGCTGAAACCATGACCTCACTTTGACCTGCCATAGATCAGCAACCTTACATGGTGTGTCTCAATCGTTGATGCTAGACGATCCGCTATTGAATCGCCTACAGCTATGCAAAATTTGGCGCGGCTACGCCGCGCCGTTTGGGAAACCATTCCAAAAAACGCCGGGGGTTCGATTTGACCCCCCTCTCGAATGCGTGTTAACGAGTGCCAAAACACTGGAAAACAGCAGCGCACATTTTACATCGAAATGAAGGAAATCAAAAATTTGATGACTTATAAATTCGGAATCACTGACCCATTATTGGGTGACGAATGTTTCGCATCTACATGACATAAAATGGCATGTGTATGCCTAACTTTCCATGCTCATGTGGCTATTGTAAGCCGATAGTCCGACGTGATTAACAACATATAGAAGTTCTCCCAAGCATTAGAGTGCTTACGACGCGCACACATTCAATCATAACACCTGAAGCCAGTCGCAGAGCTCCGCCCGCCTGTGCCAGCAGCGGCTCGGGCAGTCTGGACATCGTTCTTTAGGCCTGGTTCGGACGGCTCAGTCCCATGCCCTGGAACTTAGCCGGCAGTTTGCCGTAGGCATCGGCGCCACCGCATCTCGACCTCCGCGTTCCTCAGGTCGTTTTCGCTCGTGGTCGTTGTAGTGGATGGTATGGTGAGCTGTGCAGGTTGTCAACCTGTGCTGGCTGAGCTGTGCTGGCTGTGCTGGTTGTCAACTGTATCGACGTGGTCATCATTGTCCGACGGGTGAATAGTTGGCAGAACTCTTTTGACAAAACACATCCCGCGGCACTCGAAACGATCCGCTCAGTGTTCCGCCACTTCAAATGCTTCAACTCTGGGGATGCGAATTAACGTTTCCTCTTACCGCAAAGGACACGTGCCCAGCATTCAATGTGTTTTGGTACGTGGTGTGTCTGCACACACCATTTTTTACGCGTACAAGCATGCTGGGACGAATACTGGAAAGGACTTCTGAATTGACAATGTACGGGGGGGGGGGGGGCGTCAGACGAAGAGTAGTGTTTGATGCGTGAAAGTGCTGAAAGCATGCCGGCACCACAGAACCCCTGCCGGTTCATGTGGTCACCACCGTGGCGTTACTCGCCAACGCCCCCTGCAGCAGCAGCGGCTATCTCTCGGCCGTCGCCGCCGTTGCGCCTCTGCCGGCTCCAATCACAAGCTGGCTGGACACAGCCGCCCCTCACCGGGAACAATACCGCGCAGATGCGGCACTCATTCCTGGGGCGAGGTCGCCAAAGCGGACGGTCCGCCCGTCTGCCCTCACGTGCCGCTGCCGTTCCAGTCGTCACCTCTTGGGAAGGCCTCTCTTGGTGGCGATAGCTAGCTGCACAGTCCAGTCTGCGCCACGAACAGGCTAGCTTCTGGCTGCCGTGTGCTGCCCACACTGACCTCCCAGCCGAGCATCTGCGGTCCACGCAGGTTGATCGACTTCTAACCTCCACGGGGTGACCCCTAGCCGCCGGCTGACCCCACGGGCGGGCCACGGGCTGGCGGAGTGATCGGTGGCCCGAAGTGATCACGACCCAAAGCGAAAATCGTCGCCATCGTTAATGGATCTCATCTCACGCGTTCTTGTCAGCCGTTAAATTTGATTTGCGATGACAATCACGGAATTGTGGGTTCAGTCTCACCAATGAAGATCAGTCAACGCAAGTCGGAACAAGCTCTTGCTTATCTTCCGGTTTTCTTGGCCGTGATTCGTTTTTTGGGGGGCACAGGGAGCCATATTTGGCTGACCTCTGCATTAGACTTGCTGATGGAGTTTGAGTCCCATGCTATCTGTGTAGATTCATTGGTCTTCTGTACCTCGCAGCGCTGGCCTCTCGCTCGACGATGGTCATCCCATGCTGGCCGGCGCCCATGCTACCTGTGTAGCTTCATTGGTCTTTTGTACCTCGCAGCGCTGGCCTCTCGCTCGACGGTGGTCGCGTCATCCCATGCTGGCCGGCGCCCATGCTACCTGTGTAGCTTCATTGGTCTTTTGTACCTCGCAGCGCTGGCCTCTCGCTCGACGATGGTCGCGTCATCCCATGCTGGCCGGCGCCCATGCTACCTGTGTAGCTTCATTGGTCTTTTGTGCCTCGCAGCGCTGGCCTCTCGCTCGACGATGGTCGCGTCATCCCATGCCGGCCGGCGCTTTTCTTCCTTCCAAAAAATGCAACCTGGAAAAGGGAGATGAACGACCTAGCAAGTTTTTGAGGAACAGCTAACCGGAACGGGTTCATGAAACCAAAGTCTGGCGGGTCCAACAGCCAGGAACGGCCGAAAGGCAAACGTTTCGCGACGAGATCATTCACGTTCGGCAAGAGAGAGAGAGAGAGAGAGGGAGAGAGGAGGGAGGTAAGAGAGAGATTCTGTAATGTAAGAATCGGGGATCTGTGAACGGTGCATCAGAACCATCTTCAGAAGCCGCACAACGCAACGGCGATGCCCGGCAAAGCCAGCCATCGACCTTTAAGAACATAAAACTACTTTTACAACGTCCTCTGCAGTTGTAAGGCATCTTAGAAGGGAACACGGAACGGCCACCGTCAGTCAGACTGCAACAACGCAGAGAATGTAACCAGCTGATCGGCGGCGGCACTTCCATTAGGAAAAGTCCTCAGGCACTGTCAAACCAAAGTAAGGAACTAACTCCAGCATCTTTTCAAAGTTTGTCGTAGCCTTGGGTGATGATAACGGTTTGTTTATTTCAACGCAGTTCAACGCATTTGATGGCCTCAACTCATTATCGTCTTTTTATAGGAATATGCACAGTGTGCTTTGATAATAAAGACCTATGTTTTCTTGCATTTTGCTGCACTTTTCACGTCGTCAACATGATATATGGGCATCCG
Organism: Pollicipes pollicipes; assembly: GCF_011947565.3. NCBI lineage: Eukaryota > Metazoa > Arthropoda > Thecostraca > Pollicipedomorpha > Pollicipedidae > Pollicipes > Pollicipes pollicipes. The sequence goes on along the minus strand of NW_023596576.1, from coordinate 21,787,271 downwards.
ACGTTGAATGATATTAACGTAAACCAGATTAAAAGTTTTTCAAAGCTTGTTTTTCAAGAAAAAAGCTGAAAAATCTAGTAGTAACATCGGCAGGCAATTTCGACTCCACTTCCGCCATTGTTTCGATAAAGGTATGTTGCCGAAATATCAACCCAACTACATCTCCATTCTCCTGGTTTTTATCCGATGAATAAGGCTGCTCCTACCGTTTTCTCTTTGTGAATAATGTTCCTCGCTAATGCACTGAACAACTTACGTAATTTTGAGCCGAATAGTAGCTGTCAGAAAGTGCAGGCTGAAACTATCAAGAACCCAGACAAACTAGCTAAAACTCAACTACGCATTGAATTCTTGGTTGCCTGTTGGAAGACAAGCGTATTTCGCATACTTCGTCCAAGACTGCTACGGTATTAACCCGTTCTGCTAACTTTGCTAGGGTTTTTTTGAACGAGGCAATCACAGAAACTTTTCGAGAGAAGGCTTTTTAAGAACATCAACGCTCACACTTATTTAGATCAATCTCAACTTTCCAGAAGTGCAAAATGTACGCTTACATATGTGCGACGTGTGAACGAGTTTTTGAAATCACTATTCGCGGGAATAGACCAAGACTGGTTAACAAATTCGCACAACTTTAAGCTAAGCGCCGGGTGAATCATAGCTATGAAGAACTGGTTGGCAGTCAAACAGGTCAAAAGAGAGTGAGTCCATACTAACTTTGCTAGAGTTTTTGAACGAGGCAATCACAGAAACTCTTCGAGAGATGGCTTTTTAAGAACGTCCTATCGTCCATGTATCGTCCAAGTCCATATCGTCCATATAACTAAATACCGCAGGACTTAATCTTACAGCCAAAGGTCTGAGCTTTGCGCAAACGCAGTCAACATCTAAGGACATTTTGCTCCAAGCAGAAAAAAGTGTTGAGCATTTTGCATACGGCAGACGGTGGAAACATTGCATCTCAACCTTGCGTAATGGCAGCAGCGTAACTAACACTGCAATTGCACGAGGCCAAGATCGACCAACTTCAACAGACGACGCAGCAGTACCACCAGAACCGGCGAACCCACGTTGTGGCCCCGGTGGGGCGGACGCAGAAGATCGCAACGAAGATCAGCCTCATCGAGGTCACATGCCAAATCTGTCATTTAGGTTTCCAGACATCGGTAAGAACTTTCTGGAACCTTCCAGTACTGAAGTAGAAGTCAGCCTGGAGAAATTGAAGGATGGCTTGCTGCGCACGTTCAAAAACCATAAAGTAGGAAAATTAAATGTCACTGCAGATCAGCGGAACTTTATCGGAGGCCACAGCAAAAACGGTGATAACATAGTTAAACAGAGCGATAAGTGTAATGGTTCTGTAATATTAGATAGGCTTAATTATGTTAGTAAGGCTAAGACTATACTGTACGACAGGGACAGGTATCAAACACTGAATAAAAACCCAATCCTTCAGGTAGATCCTAAAACAAAAAGAGCAACAAAGAGCACAGTTAGCGGAAAACTTTCGGGCAAAATCATCCGAGATTTGAAACCTAGAGACAATAGAACACCTGCATTCTATGGGCTGCTTAAAGATCACAAACCTGCAGTGCCCCTTAGACCTGTCATATCTGCGTACGGGGGTCCCACAGAAAAACTTCGTGTTTTTAGAGAAAATACTTAACCAACTTTTGAGGTTTGTTCCCACTCATTTGTGGGACACCAGAGACTCTTTAAAAAAAAGCTTCTAATCATTCGCAGCCAGAAGGGTTACCAGAGGGCAGCATTTCCTTCAGTATAGATGCTGCCAATTTATATAACAATATACCAGCCAATGAGCCTATCGCTACCGTGAAAGCTAAGGCAGACAACATTTCCATGAAATCGACGCTTTCGGTTTGCAAAAAGAGGACAGCTGCGGTCTTATAGAACAGTGTCTCCGGGATAATGTTTTCTCGTTCTGAGGTGGCTTCTACCGGCAACAATTAGGAATAGCAATGGGGAAGCCATGCGCTCCTCTGGCGATCATATTTTTAGACCAATTTGAAACGAAGGCCCTGGCCGCCAGCCCACCGAAGCCAACTTCCTTAGCTAGATACATCGATGTTTGTGCTGGAGTATGGACGCACGGACAGCGTGCCCTCGAAAAGTTTTTAGAGTTCATTAGCAACCAGCATCCAAATCTAGCTTTTGCGATGGAGCATACAGGGTGCGGAAAGGGGTGCCCTATTTGGATGCGCTAGTGACGGTGGAAAAGAGGAACATCTGCACAACGTTAGAAACGGAGCCCTTCACTAAGCCCAACAACTCTGGTATAATTCTACACTGAGAATCTGCGCATCCAACTTTCACTAAGCACAGAATAATTCGAAGCATGTTTCATAGGGCTCTAAACAACTGATAAGGTAGTGAAAAGAAAGAATGGTAGGAGGCGCGAACACGTCCTATCGGGAGACGGATTCTTAACGCTACCTTACGTAGATGAACATTTGCTTTGTAAAATTAAACACATTGTTAAGAAATCAAAACTGCGCGTACGCACAGCTCGGAAGCACGACAATATGCTAAAAAGTATCTGGTGAAATATTCCATCTTAAAGCCTAAGTGCCCGGGTGGCAATAGATATAATTTATGCAGTTCTGGGCTTCGAGGGTTTGCAAGCAAGAAAATGTGGTTTACAAAATCAAGTGTGGACTGTGTGAAGAGCACGAAGGGACATAGTGTATGCCGGTGAATCCATGCCCCCTATTCGTTTGAGATATAATGAACACCTGCGGGACGCTAAAAATAAAACAATTCGTTTGTGATATGCCCCTTTCAGAGCGCAAAGTCATCTTCAGAGTACGGGACCACCCAGACAGGAGAATAAATGGATCTATTCTTCTAGAAAGTCGGCGACCAAATCTTAACATACAAGGGTCACCATGGTCTGTTGTGCGGTCGTGATATGTACCTTTATGTGTGATGTGCGCTAGCTTAAAGTCGTTTACGTGTGTTAGTGATGGCTGGCACGTGATTGTGACGACCGTTCAATTGAAATCGTCTACATGTTGAATTCATGCGCGATGTGTGATGCCTGTTCGCTTCACCTTAGTTGCATGTTTGAATGAGGCGTGATGCGTGATGCCTAGTTCCTTGAATTCATTTGCATGTACACGCATGCTCGCGTATACTAACACTTAAATAGGCACTGTGTCGCGGTAATGGCTGGCAACCGCTCTTTGTTAAATCCCCTGGATGTTGGCGTCCTGTAAAAACCGTGGCTTGTTGTTTAAAAAAACGTGAAAAATCAAGTAGGATCATCGGCAGGCAATTTTGAATTCACTTCTGCTATTGTTTCGATAAATGCATATTGCCGAAATATCAGTCAACTATATCTCAATTATCCTGTTTTTTTCCTGCGAGGAATAAGACCATTCCTGCTTTCTTTTCTATGTGAGTGATGTTTCTCGCTAATGCACTGAACAACTTACATTTTCAACTGAAATGTACTAAATGTTTCTTCTGATAAGGGTAGAACAATAGCAATGTAATGGTGATAAAACATGATTGTCCTGCCCATATTTATCCAGGTATATGATCGCAAACATTAGCGTCGATATTCATTCCTAACGTTTTCGTAGCACTACATCGCTTAATTCAGTTGCAATTAAACTTTACTGTCATTTACCTGATTGGAAATGTCATCTGGCTGCCTGCCCAAAACTTGAGTACTAAGGCATGCCCGAGCCAGCCTAAGCTAAGACTTTGGGTCAAAAGGGATTGCAATGACAACTATTCCACTAGCTTTCAGCCATTTATCAGCCTTCTAAGTCAATTACTTGTCACCACCAGCCGCATCTGAAATTGATGCATGCCAATGTCTGCGACGTCGATTAAAGCTCGCCGTGTTGGATATGAAAATAAGTGGGCAGCAACAACACAATGCTATGGGACCACGTAAATTCAGCTGTATCCGCTGCGCTCAACCAGTTGATAGCGTATTTGCAATCGTGTCTTGCGGCTTCCTCCTAGAACGTTTCCAGGATTCCCAGTCGCCAAGTCAGCTGATCAAAGGAGGCCGTTAAGTCACGCGTCATACACAAACCGTCATTTCATGCTACGCGCACACGTGAGATCCGTGCAGAGCATGTACATGAGTTCGGTTTATAACGCGACATGTCTGTGGTGTCCTACGAGGCTAACGGCAGGCGGTTTAACTATCTAGCAGCCGCATGGACAAGTCCACGCTTCCCATACTCGCTCTCACTCTTGGCACTCGCAGTTGCCCGGCCTGCCTTGCCTAAGAGTTGAGCTGGCCGTACCCAAACATTTGCTGCAGAATGACTTGTTCATTGAAAAACAGAAAGCATTTTGTCAAAGTTAGCTGATGATATTGAGCTAAACTACATAGTACAAGCTGTCAGGATGCTTAGACGCTGCGCTTCTCACGATGTTTTATCGTTTTCCGTTTTTCGACGCGAACGCGGGACAAAAGTTATTTGTTTTGGATCTGGTTCAGCTGCATCACTCCACACATTCCGTTAATCGAGAGACAACATTGGAGTGAGGACATTGCGAGTCTCTTGACAGCCTGTTACAGGGCATGGTTTGGCTCTAGGTAACTGACACACACAAGCCCGATCAATCACCGAAACACTTGGCAGTCAGCTGGTCGATGCGCGGCTCGTTCTTTAATACGCGCTCGAGTGGGGGTCCAGCTGACCCCACGAAGTTGATTCCAGAATGATTTCTGAACGGCGTGACCTAGTTGTGTCAAACTTTGCATGGCAGTTGGCAGGTGAATAGCAAATATTTCCGCATAAAAAACAGGTGTGCCTTGTAAGTTCGCTGATCTATGCCAGATCAAGGTCAGACCATGGCTGTCAGTAAAGGCAATTCGTAGCTCATCGTTCCATCTCACGCGACAACGGGTTGTTGGACGAAATCGCACATCCCTGAGCTAGTTTCTGAGGCCACAAACCAATTGAATTTAAAACTGCAAGAAATTCCATTGCCATGTGTTCAGGTATGAAGGTCAGACTGACGTCAAGAGTAACCTGCTTTTTACTCGAGAGCTTGCTTTTTGGGGCAGTTTCTGGTGCTCATTTGTAATTCATTAAGGATAGAGACCACAACAGACATGTTCCATGGACTTAATAACGGTCAGAACAGGTCACTGGCTTAAAATTGCTCAGGTCAGCACCCCGTCTGTAGGAACATACCACCTAGCGTAATCCCTGACGCTTATTTCAGTGGCAAAATAGGAACAATGTCGTAGGTTTTTGGCCATCTTAGCCTTATTAAGGTTAAACAAGGTGAACTGAATCAACACCACTGATCATTTGCTTATAATATACATCTAGGTTCACGCTGGTTGCATGAGGAGGCCCCGAGGCACTCAAGACACCAATCCAGAGCTTCACCTTATTTGACCTTATCTGACCCCAAGGCCGCAACCTAGGAACCTTAAGCCCCAACTCAGCTAATTTTGCACGCAGGTCAACTTACCCAGTAAATTTGGTGTCCTTAGCCATCCTAGTTTTGCTATTTCAGGGGCTCAAATTGACTCCCCACTCGAGCGAAGGGTATTTGACCAGTCACCCGGGCGTGTGTGTGCCTGCCACAAGGTCTAAGAGTTCATTGCTCACTATGCAGTTACTTTTGAGGTTCTAATGTTATGGTGAATTAACGGACATACTTTGACGGGCATAATGAAGCAAAGTCTAAGCAGCAGTGGTCGGCAGAAAACGACCTAGTTGCGAACCACAAGAAGTTGAGCTTTCCCACATCAATGTTGATCTTATTTTGGCCGAACCAGTCTACGAGCTGCTTGAACGTAGTTTGTAGATGATCTTTCACCCTCAACCTAAGAATTGCGTGTCATCTACGAACCGTAACACGATTGAGCCGCCGACGTACAGCCCCATTCTGTTGGCCAAAAAGAAAGCATTAGACGGTGGAGACTGTCCCCCTGATCACATTTCCCACTTCCTGATTCAAATACGTTTGAATGAAGCATGATGCGCGACGCTTATTTGCTTGAAACCGTTTGCATGTGCACACATTTTCACGTATCCTAATTCTTAGATATGCACTGTACCGTGGCAATGACTGGCAATCGCTCTTTGTTTAATCCCCTGAATGTTGGGTCCTGTAAAACCGTGGCTTGCTGCTTAAAAAACCTGAAAATCAAGTAAGGCCATCGGCAGCCTCTTCTGAATTAACTTCTGCCATTGTTTCGATGAAGGCATACTGCCGAAATATCAACCCATTTATAGCCCCACTCTCTTGTTTTTTTTCTCCGGGGAATAAGACTATTATTACTGTCTTATCCCTCAAACTTCAATGCAAGACGAAGGATCGTGACATGAGCCTGCCAATGTGCTGTTATAAGTTTTAGCTAATAACTAAGCTGTGAAGCTTAGTCATTTTTAAAAATGGTATTCGCCCTGTGTGTCATCTCAGCCGACTCGCACTCTGAGGTAGAACCCGGGACTACCACCGCCCGTGGGCGATGGTATTCGCCCTGTGTGTCATCTCAGCCGACTCGCACTCTGAGGTAGAACCCGGGACTACCACCGCCCGTGGGCGATGGTATTCGTCCCTGTGTGTCATCTCAGCCGACTCGCACTCTGAGGTAGAACCCGGGACTACCACCGCCCGTGGGCGATGGTATTCGTCCTGTGTGTCATCTCAGCCGACTCGCACTCTGAGGTAGAGCCCGGGACTACCACCGCCCGTGGGCGATGGTATTCGTCCTGTGTGTCATCTCAGCCGACTCGCACTCTGAGGTAGAGCCCGGGACTACCACCGCCCGTGGGCGATACAGGATAAGGTGGGGCTCGCTTCGACCGTGATCGGCAGGGAACGGTACCTGGCGTCCGTCTGCAAGCTTCGGTGTTGATGTTGTTGGTAGACCCATGGCCCTTTTGCATTCTTAAATCTCATGGGTGAATTTGCAACATATCTCACATGACAGACGGCACAACTCAAGTGACATAGAGAACTGTCGAATAGTAGCCCAGCGTGGTGCTCGCGAGTGAGCCACTGAGAGGCCGTAATTGGGATCTGTTATTTTCGGTGAGTCGTGAAACCAGCGGCCAGTTTTTAGTACTTGTGAGGAACAAGTGGGAGCCACAAACGAAGGCCTGGTCTTTGTGGATGAGCTAGTGTGAACCAGGAAGTTTTTTTTATTGTTTTCAAAGGAAGCAGTGAGAAGCAGGAATCCATAATTTTACTTGCAGAAGGACCAGTGAGGACCAGGAACCAGGTTGGGGTCTTACAACCAATGTGATCCAGGAACCCGTGGTGCCCTTTATCAAAGATCATCCAGAACCATGGTCTAAGATCTGGTTTTCAGGAGTCGGAGGGGAGAACCGGAACCAACATAGGGACCCAGGCAGGTGTCCTTTCACGACCAGTACTAAATAGAAATCGGGATTCGCGGTGTGCACAGCCGCTGTGCGTCCTCTCCTGTCGTGTGCGTCTCCCGTCTCCGTCGTCTCCCGTCGTCTGCGTCTCCCGTCTCCGTCGTCTCCCGTCGTGCGCGTCTCCCGTCTCCGTCGTCTGCCGTCTCCCACCACCTGCTAGCTGGACACCGTCCCAGTCAAGCAATGGTTAGAGAGGAAGTTTTCAGGAGCGTGGACAGAGTACAGCATAGTGCTCATAGCAAATCTCCCACCTGATAGGCTCAGGACGCGCTGCGCATGGTTCGGTCATGGAGGCGCGAATGCTGGGTGCCGCCGGGAGCGTTTGCCGGGTCAAAGCGAGCGGCCCCGTTCGAATTCTATTCGACTTTCCTCCAAACGATTTTTTCCATTTGACTTTTTCTCCGGGAAACGTTGTCGACACTCAATGAATCGGGCATGAGGCGGACTTCTATCTCCGAACCGGGTGCTCCCAATCTTGATTTCGTGCTTACCCGGATATTGTGCTTACCTGGATATTGTGATAACCTGGATCTTGTGCTTACCTGGAGCGCACAGCAGCAGCGGAGGAAACCCAGCCGCTATCGGACTGTACCTCGTGAGCCTCTGCACGCACATGAGGCGAGGGCGGCCCGACCTTTGGCGTCGAGTGAGCTCCAACCTTCCACCCGAGGTGCCCAGTAGCTGCCGCTCGCCTAGTGGACAAGATAGCGGCCTGGACAGTCTGGCCTCTGCCAGCCTGTTCCCGGGACCGTCCGCTTTCATACTGGCGACCAGAGATGGGTGGTGCGCCGTCATGTCCACGGACGCGGCAAACGCCGGACAATGGTGCGACCATCAGCCGCCTTCGACCTGATTTCATTCTTTCTCGCTCTCAGTCGGTGCTGCCACTTTCTGTGGCGACTCCACCGCCTACATGACAGGGGTGAAAACAGGCATCGCTCGTGAGCAACAGGCGTGCCGGAGTCTTTGAAAAAATAAAAAAGGTTTAGCCTTTCCGCAAAGTGGGTAAGCTCACGTCAGCTTACTCATACTCACGGCGGTGACCAGCTCATGCCCGCAAGATATACAAGCTCCAGGGGTTTGGGCTGCCGCGGCCAAGTCCTTTGGGTGCGTTTAATCATACTAGCTCTGACTTCCAGGAAAAACAAACGATATGTCACCTTTATTGCAACAACTTTTTTGAGTTCCTCAGGGCAGAATCGGGAGGCCGTCTCGCCCTTACCCAGGCATCTCAGATGCTGGTGTTTCTCGGCATTGCAAACCATTGCAGCGTGGCCCAGAGACAGGGGTGTAGTGGTTTCAAACCCTCCCCCAGTTTTGAGACAAATTGGAGGCCAAGCCGGGGAAACATTTATTTGCTGGCGTTATTTGTGGGCATGTTACGACACTAGGCCTCCCTTCCCGCCCTCTTTCTCTTCTGAGCTCATTTTACGCTGCTACACCCCTGCCCGGAGATGAGCACGTACAACATCCGCGCACTGCGTGTCTATGAGATCGCTTGCTTGTGTGGCTGAACTTTCTGCAAGTAA
>NW_023596576.1:21763104-21777278 GCF_011947565.3 Pollicipes pollicipes | reverse complement strand
TCCGACCCCTGGCGCAGAGCATGAGGCCACCCCGCCGCCTCATCACCCACCGCCGTGCGCCTCATTCCGACCCCTGGCGGCCGCCACATCACCCCCGCTGCGCGCCTTGCTCCGACCCCTGGCGCAGAGCATGAGGCCAGCCCGCCGCCACATCACCCATGCGCCAAATCACCCACGCGCCTTTCTCCGACCCCTGGCACCCCAAGCATGAGACCAGCCCGCCGCCATACCACCCCCGCTGCGCGCCTCGCTCCGACCCCTGGCGCAGAGCATGAGGCCACCCCGCCGCCTCATCACCCACCGCCGTGCGCCTCATTCCGACCCCTGGCGGCCGCCACATCATCCCCCGCTGCGCGCCTCGCTCCGACCCCTGGCGCAGAGCATGAGGCCAGCCCGCCGCCACATCACCCACCGTTGTGGTCGGCCGCTAGCTGCTGGCGCATCTGGAACGCCCGCTTCTCGGTCACGTGCTGGATCTCGGTCAGGTTCTCGACGATCTGGAACACGGTGCCGTCCAGCATGGCGTTGGCCAGCCCCGAGAGCAGCTCCAGCGTCAGGCGCTGCTGAAAGCGGCTGGAACGCGGCACAGTCCGTCTCAGCGCCACGGCGCCGGCAGTCGCCCAGAAGGGAACACGGGCGACGGCCCCCGCCCGGGCACGCTTCCTAACAGCGAGATCGCCCCGTAATAGCAGACAGATGCGGACTCGTGCAAGACCACTGGCGGCGGCCCTGCAGGGACTAGCGACCGTAAAGGACAGACGGGCCGCGGCTGAAAGCGGAGCAGCTGGGAAGCGGCGCTGCGCGGGTGATGATTAACTCCAGCGCGTGGTTGAACCCCGGCGACGGCGGTGACCTTCCGACGCGCCTCCATCGACCGCGGCTGAGCGCGGCCGGACGCGCGGCCGAGACGGCGGGACGCACCGCTGGTCACAGCGCCAGCGCCAGCGGGGATTGAACGCGCTCTGGCTTCCGGGAGGACGTCGCTGGCACGCTACCGGGAAGAGCGCGCAAGCCGGCGGCGCGCTGGCAGACGGTGAGCCAAGCTCTGGTTACCGTGACGCTATCGGGGCAAGCGCGCTGGATCAGAAACGGGAGGGAAGGTCCCGCGTCGAGACAGCCGTCAGGATGCTGGTCACATCCAAGGCGTAAATGCTGGGCAAGCAATGCAAGCCACTTGAACCGTTCGGGGATCGCTCAGTAGGGGCTCTAAACGGAGCACGACAAATATATTGCAATATAACAGCCATTAGCCATGACATTTTTACGCATAGCAGCCTCTGAAACTAAATACACTGATACTTGAATTTAAATGCAGCCAAAAGCACATCCCATATTCCAACCACTTCGGTAGCGGTGTCAGCGTTCATGCAATAAGCTATGCTTGAGATAGCCTAACCACTGCGCCATTCCAGCAAACGTTCAAACATGCATATTTTGGGCCTCTTCCCAGTTAGGTCCCTTCCCAGCATCTGGGGCTGTTATGGTGAGGTGCACTGTTCGGTGTTGTTTGATATGCTTTGTTGGGGTCTCCGCAGAATTTGTGCGGACAAGCACCCAGTCTGAATTTGAGACAACGTAGTCTGTTTTGGTTAACCTCGTAAAACCCCCGAGGCCTTTTCTGCAAAGTTTCGCGGCTGGGACCATTTACAAACATCTTACTCTGCAGGATGCCCTGGGAGCACTTGGTTTGCATTAAAAGCGATCGCTGGTCCAAATGTTTCAGTCCTGTGGGGTTTTGGACCGGATTTCAGAGGGAGAGCTAACCCCTTAACCTTGCTTGGAACGTGCGGCTCCTCTCTTCCACGTCCAGGTTCACGCGGTGGACTCTTCTTTACACAGCCATGCTCAAAGAATAGCATGGTGGCGTAAGGTCCTGCTTACGTTCACAACATGACCAGTCGCCAAACAGATTCAGTGAGCAGCTGTCTGTTCAACTGGGCCGTTGTATGCCATGCCCCGTGCCGCCCCCCCCCCCCCCCTCCCTTCCCCCCCCCTATTGGGTGCACCTCCGCTCGACGCGTTGCTCCAGACGCATCTACGAAAACCTTGCGGGAGGTGGGGACGAGGCGGCCCAGTCGGCGGTCAGGTGACGCGCACCAGCTGTGCCCAGGGTTAACGGGGAAAGTGTAGCGCAGGACGTACTCTTTCGCCACTTTCATCACGGCTTAGCCGCCAACGAGGCCGCACGCCGCACCTGTCTTAGCGCCAACAATGCAGCGGTTCCGTAGCATCAGCGGCCCGGCCGCTGTGCCCAGCCGCTGCCTCCGTCCCGCTTTTGGGCGGCCTTATATTTTTACAACTACTGACCGGACCGAAGGACCACATGGTCATGACACTCCCGCCCGCCAACGCCCTCGTGTCACTCCGCCCCAGAGGCCGCTGACTGGCGGCGTCACCCACGTGACGAGCACACTCACGTCTGCTGCTGCCTCCCCCTGAGGCCCCTGACTGGCTTTTGAATGATCAGATCAATTATCGCCACATCATCACATTTACCCGTCACATTTCACTGCTACACACGCTTCGAAATGCGGCGCTTCATATCGCCAGGACAGCTTTCAACTAATGGCTTTCAGCGGAATGAGCCGGGAATCTGTTATGTTGAAAATAAATGTCCTTCACTATGTCAGGGGTTCAGGTTAAACAGCGTCATAAAGCAAGCATGCATTGGTAACATAAACTTGAGATTCAACACAACCGAAGCCTACTTGATCACGTCGTTTAAGCAGTACCCACCGATGCATCGAGGGTCGAATATTTGAAGCATACAAACTCTATTTAACCAGTACCCGCCGATGCATCGAGGGTCGAACATTTGAAGCATAAAAACTCTAACCTATGTGGCGATGATAGCCTGCCGCCAAACTCACGACAGTTGAGAGCTGGGCTCGCGCGGCCAGAGCCATTCGCGACACTAGCATTGGAAGTTGCAGACCCAGGAGTCAGCCCATTAGAATGATAAAACTAACGAACGCCGAGTGACAGCCGCCAGGGCTCGAGCTCCGCCAATGGCATCAAGTAGTGTTCATGCATTTCCAGTTCCTGGTACCAGTACGCACGGCAAATGAACGCCACCTGTATCAAATTGGGCAGCCGCATGTTCGCGGTCAACTCCCGCTAACGTGTCCGACACGGGTCCAAAAGCGAATCAGATGAGCCTGAAACAGCTTTGGAAAGAGTCTGTGGCTTTGTCTGAACGCGCGGGCATTCTCTGTAACGTGACCTTCGAACGCGCATATGCGGACGTCAGATGTGGGCCGAGCGGCCAGCACCCAACAACCGCCGGGAAACCGCACCCCAGCGCCGCACAGAAGTCGGGTGCGGCGCCGTTCACATCAATATTAATAGCCTCAGCTGAGGCCGCGAGCGATCTGCCTGCGAAGACCCCCATATTATCGAATATCGTAGCCGACGGATCCCTCCGACTTCATGTCACCGAAATGGATGAAGTGAAACAGGGTGTTGTGTCCAGCACCTGGATCGACTGGTGGGGCCACATGCGTGCTGGGCTTTGTAAATACGACAAAGACCAACGCCAAAATAAAATCGCGTTTTCTCAACCAAAAACAAATTAGCATACGTTGTACAGTCATAGGCGTCGAACGCAAAGAATGAAGATCAAATTCCGAACGGAACGCAAGCAGTGCCCAGTCGGCCGTCATCTTAGCAGCACGCTACGACAACATAAGATCAGTTGCAGTTGTCAGACAACTAGAATTTGCATATCTTCCAAATTAGTGTTGGTTACAGTCGGACGAGTACACATTTCGACATGCCCGAAGAACCATTGAAGTTTTTAACTTGATCTCCAGACGCCTACAAGGGCAGCACAGCGACATGTTACCTATCACAAAACGATCACCTACAGAGAACGCACAACCCACGATAAAGTTATGCCACGTGCGGCAATTGTCATGCAGGAAGGCATGCTACAACACTGCGTTAAAAGATCCAACAAATCTAAACCGGGGCTGCAACGATCTGGCCACCTAACTAACTAATTGTGAAGCGAAGGCATGCATCCAGTAACAAGGTAAAAAGGCAAAAAGCCAGTGCCATTGTTTTGGGGATGGTAGACTATATTGATTGGGTTCACATTGCCTGCTTTTGAGACCAATTTGAACTACGCACTGAAATGTATGTGTGCATTAATCCTCAGACATACCGTGGCACATCCTTGGCCATCTTCTGGAGCTCCCCCTGCAGAAGATAGAGGCGCCTCTGCGTGCTCGCCCGCGCGTCTTCCATCTCACTCATACCTACGGGAAGAGGCGTCAATTAACGTCATTAAGACCAAAACAGAAACAATTAGGACGGAAACAACAGGACAAAATGTGATCACATGGGACGAAAAAGCGAGAGGTCACGCGGGGGATCAACAACCCAAACTTTCCAAAATGTTTGTCTGTCAATGGATTTTGACCAGCTTATTTCAATTAGCACCAGTTTTGTTTTTTGTATTGTTCGTCAAATAGCCTTTTATTTCAGCAGAATAGCAGTGGTGACCATGAAATAACACCCAAATAAGACAGCACTTGTATGACATTTAACTTACCCTCAGTGAATGCTTAAGCATTATATTTTGTAAAAAAATTAAATTCATGTTAGGCATAAACCACTATTGAGGGCCTAAACCAACACTGGTGGTTAAATCAATGGTCTTCAGCTATTCCTTGGAAAACTTTGTTCTACACACCTGTCCATGCACTATTCCATGCATTCTAAAATGTCTTACCTTATGCTTTATGGTTATGCTTACTACCCATATCAGGCCTTATCAAGTTCAGTGCTACAAAATGTTCAGTATCTTAAGTATTGCATTCATCTTCAACAGCCTTTTAGCACCTTTGGCCCTTTGGTGGTTCCAGATACTGATATGGGACATGTAATTCAGTGGCACTAGGTATGAACCCCAAAGTCAGCAGATTGTGTGGTGTGACTGGCATTGAAATAACTGTTGATTGTTGACAATGGGCCAAAGAGGGTTTGGGTGATCTGGGGGTGGGAAGGGTGATCATGTTCTGTCAGCATATGGTGCATAAAGCCCTATGCACTTCTGTTTGGCAACAGCTCCCAATAAACTGAGCTCAACAATTTTGGCTAGTGGCTTTTCGATACGTGCGAGAAGTTTTACTTTCTAGTGCTCTGTAGTTTTACACCCAGTGCCACATATTGCAATTTTTGATGTTCTTACAGCATAGCCTACTAGAGGTGGGTGGTACACACACAATTTACGCTTACCAAGTGTAGCTATGGATTATGTAAGGTAATAATCATATGTCATTTAACGATGACAAGACAACATGTGAATATGCCAGTTTCAGGGGGAAAATGGTGCCTTCCTTAGTCAAAATCACACGTTTGTAATATATTGTGTTAAATGATCCTATTTTTGAAGGAATTCCATGCGACTTCCCATAATCTTTTCACATTTTTCAGCAGCGATTGTGCCTAAGAGAAGACCAGCAGGCAAATTTAATAGCACATGTTACCATATGACAAGCTGTCAGTGAAAACCACCTTTCTCTAAAATATTGTGATGCACAAGCCCCCTTGAAAGCAGTAATGCAGGTTAAGCCTCAAAATCCTAATTAGACAGCTTAAAATACACAACACCAAATTAATAGCAGATGTTAAGATGGCTTGAGATGCTTTCCTCACAACAACAGTCTTAAGTATCAAAGTGAAGTTCATCCAGGATAAAGAAAGGTCACCTCACACAATTAATATCAAATGATGATAACAATGAATTCCACGAGAATTAATATCAAATGATGATAATGAATTCCACGAGCAAAGGACAGCAAATGTAAATATACATCTGCCTTGCTGCTGTGACACGATGCGTAACAGCCCAACTGAGTATATAACCGAGGCCAGAGCCAATACTACCTTTAATTTCATTGACCTGCGTAATGCCTCATGAATCCAATACATAATGGCGTCCAATCACGCACACCGCACGCAATCATGCCGATGCATTTCCATGCATGCTTTGTTGAACTATTTGTTTTTGCGCGCAACTCTTACGCTCATATGCGTAAGATTTGTCTGCTGACAGCCACGGCCAGCAGCTGATTCCTGATGAAATGAATTTATGTTATTTGTTTTCCTATCGGGGCAAAAATATTTTCCACGGGGAACAAAATTCGATCGAATAGTTAATTTCTTCATCGTTCTTGTATTATCCATCACAGACCAGCTCTTACCTGTGAAGTCCTTGGAAAACGTGACAAGAATACTTGTCAAATTATGGGGCTTTCTTTTCTTGGCCATAGATGCTGCCCTGAGCGGTAGGCCTGTTCCTGGGCTGACGCAAAGCACTGGGTAATTGACACGATAGGCCCTCCGCTAATGATAGCTTCTCCGTGGGGAGGGGAGAAAGAGCAGCCGGGCAAGCTGCCTTATAAAGATTTGGGTGGAGCGGGGCAAAATCGTGCTCTTTTATTGCCATACATTCGGAAAGCCCAAATAAATCTGCGCAAACTTCGGCCTGGAATCGTCAAAGGTTTGTGGAAGCCAAAGGACAAATCTACGGGGAGCAGGCAAGGGGGGGGGGGGGGGCAAATGCTCCCTTCATTAGGTTTCAAAGGGCTTTTCAGGCTCCCGGGACAGGCGATCAAAGGCTCGACTGGAATGCCAGCGGGTCGGAACGCCGGAGGTCACATTAGGGTACTCCGGTCCAGAGAACTGGGCTCGACTTGACACCAAAACGTACCTCAGTTTGTTGTCTCTCGCTCTCGCTAGCGATCCTCTCGTAATGATGGGCGAGCTGGAGGGACAGAAATTGACGGATTTGCACCCGCTCCGTCTCCTGGATTTCTGTCGTTCGCAATGCCCGGTGACCCAAGGGGCGCCACTCGTCAGCGATCGATCTCTCTCTGCCTTTCGAATACGACGAGGAGAACCACATCGAAGAAAACGTAATATCCAAGCTCGCTTACTACTGCATCCAAGGAAAAAGCTTGAAGTTGAATGCGCATCCCCGTGATATCCCAGCCCGCTCTGAACAAGGAGAAAGGCTCACCTGCTGCTGTAGGTGGTATGCGGCGAGGAAATGACCGATGAACACAGAAGCGCAGGGGTTCGTTCACTGTTCAGGATTGAGAGCTCACAGGCGCTTCGAGTCGTTTGTTGCATATGTTGGTGGAGCGCCTCCCATAGCGCGACATTTCATGTGTCTATGCAGAAGGCAAACCTCTCAGGTTATCATACGGGCGGCACGCATCATCCGTACATACGCGGCGGAAAGGAAAAGCCAATAGATGGCTTTGATGATGGCAACCTACTAGAGCTCGCTCTTATCTATTTTATTATTTATCTATTTGCTCTTATTTCATTCTTTCATTCAACCGAAAGAAGTTCTGAAACCATTGTAGAGAGTTACGCGATATATCAAAAGTCCGTCCCTACGGAGAGCGCGTGGTTCTTATGATGTATTTCAACTACATTTGACTCCCCACATAACACCTTCGTCGAGAATCAGGACACTCCTCAGGGCAGTCAATTCTTTCTCGTGACTCCTCAAATGACTGCCCTGGCTGTGCATGTGACATCCCCCACAGAAGTCCGCTTCAGATTTGGTTTTGCTTAAGGAGTCATGAAGCCCGATGAGGGGTCAGGTCCTTGATTTCGGGCGTTGAAATTGGCAAATAATCGCCATATGACTCTTTTCCATGCGTGCAGGACGAATTGGGGAGTCGTACCATCACCGACGGGTGTCAGGAAGTCACACCATCCCTGCCGGGCGCCACCAGTCTGGGGTGTACTCGGCTGGTCATGATTTAGCAGCAACTCTTAATGAGTTCAGCAGCAATTTGCAAACAGCATGCAACCTGCGGTGATCCGAAGCAAACACCACGCACTTATTCTATCGAACAGTAAACAATTGCGAACTCGGAGCATGCCGCGTGTCGAAATGCGAAATGGTCGAAGACTCCTTAATAGATTGCTTATTTTCTATCGAAATCGCTGCAAATTCGCACTCACTCAGCATAACCAAGTTGGACACCTAGCACCGCAGAGAACTACCAAGGCATTTGGCTTGATTGCCTATCGGCACGTGCACACTTCTGAATTAATGCCTGATACAAGAAATTAATATATTGGGTCATGCTTTATTGCAATGATATTTAGACGGCACTGCATACTACAAGTGTCTCATACACTGTGTGGGCACACCGTCGCTACGCACACCGTACAGACACCATGCACTGCGTGTGCAGTCATTTATAGGTGATATATGAGGTAAATCATTCCGACTTCTACACTTTGGCACGTGTGCAGGTGGACGCTGACGTCTTTGACAAGCAGAACAAACAAAGAGTCGTCCAGTCCATTTCCGGCAACGAAGACGGTGTGGTCCGCGGCCGGCGAACAACAGCTCACGGCAGCCTTTCTGAAATTCATTTCACATGATCAGAAACGCGATATAAAGGAGCGAGTATGATCCGCACGACTTTGAACGACATACGTATACCATACCGGCGCTGAAACAATGCAGCACTACCTGTATAGATGGGCAGGTCAGGTGAATAGGTTCGCATTTCACTGGCTCACACCCCTGGGAGAGTAAAGATGAGAGACCTCAGGCAACACATGCCGATTGGTTCATAAATGGCAAATAATCCTCTAGTCTTTACTTGCAGAAAGTTCAGCCACACAAGCAAGCGATCTCATAGACACGCAGTGCGCGGATGTTGTACGTGCTCATCTCCGGGCAGGGGTGCAGCAGCGCAAAATGAGCTCAGAAGAGAAAGAGGGCGGGGAGGAAGGCCTAGTGTCGTAACATGCCCACAAATAACGCCAGCAAATAAATGTTTCCCCGGCTTGGCCTCAAATTTGTCTCAAAACTGGGGGAGGGTTTGAAACCACTACACCCCTGTCTCTGGGCCACGCTGCAATGGTTTGCAATGCCGAGAAACACCAGCATCTGAGATGCCTAGGTAAAGACGAGACGGCCTCCCGATTCTGCCCTGAGGAACTCAAAAAAGTTGTTGCAATAAAGGTGACATATCGTTTGTTTTTCCTGGAAGTCAGAGCTAGTATGATTAAACGCACCCAAAGGACTTGGCCGCGGCAGCCCAAACCCCTGGAGCTTGTATATCTTGCCGGCGTGAGCTGGTCACCGCCCTGAGTATGAGTAAGCTGACGTGAGCTTACCCACTTTGCGGAAAGGCTAAACCTTTTTTATTTTTTCAAAGACTCCGGCACGCCTGTTGCTCACGAGCGATGCCTGTTTTCACCCCTGTCATGTAGGCGGTGGAGTCGCCACAGAAAGTGGCAGCACCGACTGAGAGCGAGAAAGAATGAAATCAGGTCGAAGGCGGCTGATGGTCGCACCATTGTCCGGCGTTTGCCGCGTCCGTGGACATGACGGCGCACCACCCATCTCTGGTCGCCAGTATGAAAGCGGACGGTCCCGGGGAACAGGCTGGCAGAGGCCAGACTGTCCAGGCCGCTATCTTGTCCACTTGGCGAGCGGCAGCTACTGGGCACCTCGGGTGGAAGGTTGGAGCTCACTCGACGCCAGAGGTCGGGCCGCCCTCGCCTCATGTGCGTGCAGAGGCTCACGAGGTACAGTCCGATAGCGGCTGGGTTTCCTCCGCTGCTGCTGTGCGCTCCAGGTAAGCACAAGATCCAGGTTATCACAATATCCAGGTAAGCACAATATCCGGGTAAGCACGAAATCAAGATTGGGAGCACCCGGTTCGGAGATAGAAGTCCGCCTCAGGCCCGATTCATTGAGTGTCGACAACGTTTCCCGGAGAAAAAGTCAAATGGAAAAAATCGTTTGGAGGAAAGTCGAATAGAATTCGAACGGGGCCGCTCGCTTTGACCCGGCAAACGCTCCCGGCGGCAGCCAGCATTCGCGCCTCCATGACCGAACCATGCGCAGCGCGTCCTGAGCCTATCAGGTGGGAGATTTGCTGTGAGCACTATGCTGTACTCTATCCACGCTCCTGAAAACTTCCTCTCTAACCATTGCTTGACTGGGACGGTGTCCAGCTAGCAGGTGGTGGGAGACGGCAGACGACGGAGACGGGAGACGCGCACGACGGGAGACGACGGAGACGGGAGACGCACACGACAGGAGAGGACGCACAGCGGCTGTGCACACCGCGAATCCCGATTTCTATTTAGTACTGGTCGTGAAAGGACACCTGCCTGGGTCCCTATGTTGGTTCCGGTTCTCCCCTCCGACTCCTGAAAACCAGATCTTAGACCATGGTTCTGGATGATCTTTGATAAAGGACACCACGGGTTCCTGGATCACATTGGTTGTAAGACCCCAACCTGGTTCCTGGTCCTCACTGGTCCTTCTGCGAGTAAAATTATGGATTCCTGCTTCCTTTGAAAACAATAAAAAAACTTCCTGGTTCAGACTAGCTCATCCACAAAGACCAGGCCTTCGTTTGTGGCTCCCACTTGTTCCTCACAAGTACTAAAAACTGGCCGCTGGTTTCACGACTCACCGAAAATAACAGATCCCAATTACGGCCTCTCAGTGGCTCACTCGCGAGCACCACGCTGGGCTACTATTCGACAGTTCTCTATGTCACTTGAGTTGTGCCGTCTGTCATGTGAGATATGTTGCAAATTCACCCATGAGATTTAAGAATGCAAAAGGGCCATGGGTCTACCAACAACATCAACACCGAAGCTTGCAGACGGACGCCGGACGTTCCCTGCCGATCACGGTCGAAGCGAGCCCCACCTTATCCTGTATCGGCCACGGGCGGTGGTAGTCCCGGGTTCTACCTCAGAGTGCGAGTCGGCTGAGATGACACACAGGACGAATACCATCGCCCACGGGCGGTGGTAGTCCCGGGCTCTACCTCAGAGTGCGAGTCGGCTGAGATGACACACAGGACGAATACCATCGCCCACGGGCGGTGGTAGTCCCGGGTTCTACCTCAGAGTGCGAGTCGGCTGAGATGACACACAGGACGAATACCATCGCCCACGGGCGGTGGTAGTCCCGGGCTCTACCTCAGAGTGCGAGTCGGCTGAGATGACACACAGGACGAATACCATCGCCCACGGGCGGTGGTAGTCCCGGGCTCTACCTCAGAGTGCGAGTCGGCTGAGATGACACACAGGGCGAATACCATTTTTAAAAATGACTCAGCTTCACAGCTTAGTCATTAGCTAAAACTTATAACAGCACATTGGCAGGCTCATGTCACGATCCTTCGTCTTGCATTGAAGTTTGAGGGATAAGACAGTAATAATAGTCTTATTCCCCGGAGAAAAAAAAAACAAGAGAGTGGAACTATAAATGGGTTGATATTTCGGCAGTATGCCTTCATCGAAACAATGGCAGAAGTTAATTCAGAAGAGGCTGCCGATGGCCTTACTTGATTTTCAGGTTTTTTAAGCAGCAAGCCACGGTTTTACAGGACCCAACATTCAGGGGATTAAACAAAGAGCGATTGCCAGTCATTGCCACGGTACAGTGCATATCTAAGAATTAGGATACGTGAAAATGTGTGCACATGCAAACGGTTTCAAGCAAATAAGCGTCGCGCATCATGCTTCATTCAAACGTATTTGAATCAGGAAGTGGGAAATGTGATCAGGGGGACAGTCTCCACCGTCTAATGCTTTCTTTTTGGCCAACAGAATGGGGCTGTGCGTCGGCGGGTCAATCGTGTTACGGTTCGTAGATGACACGCAATTCTTAGGTTGAGGGTGAAAGATCATCTACAAACTACGTTCAAGCAGCTCGTAGACTGGTTCGGCCAAAATAAGATCAACATTGATGTGGGAAAGCTCAACTTCTTGTGGTTCGCAACTAGGTCGTTTTCTGCCGACCACTGCTGCTTAGACTTTGCTTCATTATGCCCGTCAAAGTATGTCCGTTAATTCACCATAACATTAGAACCTCAAAAGTAACTGCATAGTGAGCAATGAACTCTTAGACCTTGTGGCAGGCACACACACGCCCGGGTGACTGGTCAAATACCCTTCGCTCGAGTGGGGAGTCAATTTGAGCCCCTGAAATAGCAAAACTAGGATGGCTAAGGACACCAAATTTATTGGGTAAGTTGACCTGCATACAAAATTAGCTGAGTTAGGGCTTAAGGTTCCTAGGTTGCGGCCTTGGGGTCAAATAAGGTCAAATAAGGTGAAGCTCTGGATTGGTGTCTGGAGTGCCTCGGTGCCTCCTCATGCAACCAGCGTGAACCTAGATGTATATTATAAGCAAAAGATCAGTGGTGTTGATTCAGTTCACCTTGTTTAACCTTAATAAGGCTAAGATGGCCAAAAACCTACGACATTGTTCCTATTTTGCCGCTGAAATAAGCGTCAGGGATTACGCTAGGTGGTATGTTCCTACAGACGGGGTGCTGACCTGAGCAATTTTAAGCCAGTGACCTATTCTGACCGTTATTAAGTCCATGGAACATGTCTGTTGTGGTCTCTATCCTTAATGAATTACAAATGAGCACCAGAAGCTGCCCCAAAAAGCAAGCTCTCGAGTAAAAAGCAGGTTACTCTTGACGTCAGTCTGACCTTCATACCTGAACACATGGCAATGGAATTTCTTGCAGTTCTAAATTCAATTGGTTTGTGGCCTCAGAAACTAGCTCAGGGATGTGCGATTTCGTCCAACAACCCGTTGTCGCGTGAGATGGAACGATGAGCTACGAATTGCCTTTACTGACAGCCATGGTCTGACCTTGATCTGGCATAGATCAGCGAACTTACAAGGCACACCTGTTTTTTATGCGGAAATATTTGCTATTCACCTGCGAACTGCCATGCAAAGTTTGACACAACTAGGTCACGCCGTTCAGAAATCATTCTGGAACAAACTTCGTGGGGTCAACTGGACCCCCACTCGAGCGCGTATTAAAGAACGAGCCGCGCATCGACCAGCTGACTGCCAAGTGTTTCGGTGATTGATCGGGCTTGTGTGTGTCAGTTACCTAGAGCCAAACCATGCCCTGTAACAGGCTGTCAAGAGACTCGCAATGTCCTCACTCCAATGTTGTCTCTCGATTAACGGAACGTGTGGAGTGATGCAGCTGAACCAGATCCAAAACAAATAACTTTTGTCCCGCGTTCGCGTCGGAAAACGGAAAACGATAAAACATCGTGAGAAGCGCAGCGTCTAAGCATCCTGACAGCTTGTACTATGTAGTTTAGCTCAATATCATCAGCTAACTTTGACAAAATGCTTTCTGTTTTTCAATGAACAAGTCATTCTGCAGCAAATGTTTGGGTACGGCCAGCTCAACTCTAAGGCAAGGCAGGCCGGGCAACTGCGAGTGCCAAGAGTGAGAGCGAGTATGGGAAGCATGGACTTGTCCATGCGGCTGCTAGATAGTTCAACCGCCTGCCGTTAGCCTCGTAGGACACCACAGACATGTCGCGTTATAATACTCATGTACATGCTCTGCACGGATTTCACGTGTGCGCGTAGCATGAAATGACGGTTTGTGTATGACGCGTGACTTAACGGCCTCCTTTGATCAGCTGACTTGGCGACTGGGAATCCTGGAAACGTTCTAGGAGGAAGCCGCAAGACACGATTGCAAATACGCTATCAACTGGTTGAGCGCAGCGGATACAGCTGAATTTATGTGGTCCCATAGCACTGTGTTGTTGCTGCCCACTTATTTTCATACCCAACACGGCGAGCTTTAATCGACGTCGCAGACATTGGCATGCATCAATTTCAGATGCGGCTGGTGGTGACAAGTAATTGACTTAGAAGGCTGATAAATGGCTGAAAGCTAGTGGAATAGTTGTCATAGCAATCCCTTTTGACCCAAAGTCTTAGCTTAGGCTGGCTCGGGCATGCCTTAGTACTCAAGTTTTGGCCAGGCAGCCAGATGACATTTCCAATCAGGTAAATGACAGTAAAGTTTAACTGCAACTAAATTAAGCGATGTAGTGCTACGAAAACGTTAGGAATGAATATCGACGCTAATGTTTGCGATCATATACCTGGATAAATATGGGCAGGACAATCATGTTTTATCACCATCACATTGCTATTGTTCTACCCTTATCAGAAGAAACATTTAGTACATTTCAGTTGAAAATGTAAGTTGTTCAGTGCATTAGCGACAAACATCACTCACATAGAAAAGAAAGCAGGAATGGTCTTATTCCTCGCAGGAAAAAACAGGATAATTGAGATATAGTTGACTGATATTTCA
>NW_023596576.1:21715580-21762104 GCF_011947565.3 Pollicipes pollicipes | reverse complement strand
CCCCTGGGCGGCGACACAGCGTGGTCAGACGCCGACACCTCTGAGCGGGTCACTTCATTTGGCCGTCTCGAGCTGGGGCGTGAGACGCGCGGAAAGGCAGCGGTCCACGACAGGGCACTAGCACGGACCAATGGGAACGGTGCGGCACGGCTGACTCCGCTCCAGCGACGGCGCTGCGTCCAGCCGGTGACGCGCAATCAATGATTGATGACTGTTTGGTCGATCGGATGTGGCGCTGGAAAGTGGCTAAGGACCGGACGGGAGTGAAAAAGATTGATCGCAGGGTTCTCAATCCAGAGGCTTTTCGCCAAGTGGAATGCACGCGGAAACGCATGGATTTGGTGGAAAATGTTTAGATGAACGTGTTCTTTGCTGATCGCGGATCTGAAGCCATTACAGAGCAATGCCTAGCGCGGCGCACTGTTTGAGTCGGATCAAAGCGACTGCTGGCTGCTTCTTGGAAAGGGTACGATCTGACGGATCAGAAACTGGATTTGGGATGATATGTACACTACAGACTATTTTAGAAGTGTAAATCTCTGCGAGCCTAAGACATTAATCCTACTCCTTCATTGATCTAGTATCTTAAGGTTTTACTATATTGAAATAGCACGTACTGTATATTGATTGCTAAACTTTGAAACAGTTAAGAAGGCACGAATGAGATATGCACGCAAGCAGTCAAAGGTGTATACGCTTTGTCGTGCCTTAAAATTTCCGTAGTTAGAGCAATAAACAGCAAAACAATAGCACTTGTTACGGGCGAAACGGTGGGCCGATCGGGTCCTAATGAGACCTAAGCGAACATCTCACATCAGCTTACATCGGAACACTAACCGGTCATCTCACAGCGTGAGCGGCTCGACCAGGTCCGACCAGTCCTGCCTTTGGAGGTCTTACGGTCCTTTTTGTAGCTACGGACCGCACTGCCATGAGGTTGCCAGAAACAAAAAGAAAGATTTTGGAAGTTAACTGCAATGTTTTTAATGTGCGCCCGGCTGCAAACTGCGGCTTAGCTGAACCCAGCTTATTGTGACCAATAGCAATCCGAGATAGAGCTTTTCCAAATCCCTACGTCACAGTCACAGAGGACATTATTTATTCCAAATCTGTCCGGCCCGGTCAATACAAACGGCCGCGCCTTGGCAGGTCTAAAAACAGCCAATGTCTCAGCAGAATCAATTGTACGATTGTGCGCAAACGTATAACATCAGTGAATTCCCGTCCACTGAAGTCATGGAAGGGGGATATTCTAACGTATTTACATGTCCTGTCCTCTTGGGCTCCCGAAGGTAACGGGTTTCATTCGTTGTTCAGACCTCATCTACGTGGGGATAAGAAGCACGTCCCCCATCACCTCGCTCGTCTCACCCCGCAAGATGCGTGTTCTGTTTGAAGGCGCTTTCCAGCTGTAACGCCGTGTCACCGCCATATTTGACGACTTCAAAGTGAGAAGACTTGGGCGTGTAACGAGCACGCTGAGCGGAGTGCCACTGTATTTTGCACATCCTACATTGTAAACCTGCTGCCTGTTGCGCGTGTAATTTACCAGACGACCGCAGCTTTGCGTAGCTCGCATGAAGTAAAGCGAACACGGAGACTTAGCCAAACAAGATGGGAAGGCACTGCCAGCGTCAGGTCTTGGAAGCATTGCTTCACACCTCTCTGTGGCTTGAATGATAAATCCGCCTTTAACTTTCTCGCGTGCCGCTGTGTCTCCCGGTTATTAGCGAAAGCCCTCTGAGAACTATCCAATTAGCATGCGCCGGGTAATGGACGACGTTCACGCCGTGCCTGGCGGACCGACGCCGGCCCTGAACAGCCCTGGTTGGTGACCCTGCCGCCGCGGTACCAGACGCAGAGGCAGCGCGGCAGCGGCGGGCTGGTGCCGCACGGAAGCCGTCCTCGGGCACATGCCGGGCTTCGGCCGTGGCCTCTCCATGTCCGGTCTCCTGTCACGTGAATGGGGGGGGGGGGGGGCTGCTGTCGTCTGCTTCACCATTGCAGTCCATCCATAAAGGCAGGTACTGGAGGCGACCGCATTTGCAATACATTTGCGGGCCTGATACGGTTCAATGAGTGCCTAATGAAAAGAGTGAGAGGAAAGAGGGGTAGGAGGAGGAGGAGGAGGATGAGGAGGAGGAGAAAGTGGAGGAGGGAAGCTACTTGTTTTCAAATAATGCAGCAACAGGCTGCTGTGCAAGCCAAGTGGAGAGCGATGGAGCAAACTGGACTCGCGCCAGTGAACGCTGCGCATGCGCACATCAGCGCGCTCAGACCCTGCGAGCGCCCCTGATCAGATGACAGGCTCATTCGCTCTCGCTGATGTCCATGTAACGGACCTAACGCGAGGTGTCAACCCAAATGTGTGGCCCGTACGCTACGAACTTGTGTCGTAGGCAAGATCGTGAGAGGTATACAGCAATTAGGGACCACCCGCGGTTGTTGGCTCCTTTCCATGCGATGCCATCAACTTATTTAAACATTGAAGGCTGAAAGACTTCTAGTTCTCGTTTGCATCGACTTTGGCTTACTGCCATAACCAATTAGGATTCCGCTTACTACACGATGGATCAAAAACGACCCCGCCACTGAACTCCAGAGCAACTTCCAGACCAATGCTGTGATGCCTTTATACATCACATGACATTCCTCAGCGTCAGCAGAGCACGAGCATCCGTGCGCCGGTGTGGCGCTGGGTGCACGCTAATAGGGCAGATATTCGTGCACCCCGTCACATGCGGCTTTGTGTGGGATGGGCGTCTCAGACATGCACGAAAATAATCAGCTAATGGCCCATATCGCATCGGTAGGGACCCTCTCCTCAATTGGTTTACAAAACGAGGAGTCTAAGGTGCCTTCTTATTATTTTGTTACTGTTGTGGGTGGAACGGGTTTGTTCACATTTACGTGATGATGATCGTTGACTGGGCGACACGCAAGGAATGTCTAGGAGTATGTGGAACATGGAGAAACACTTGAGAAGTCTAGACATGTTTGGTTGAATTGAGAGTATGCTTTATCAGTTGAAAGCTATGTTGCCGGGATTACTGAAATTCGTTTCTAAACGACGTAAGTCCGGGATGTAATGCACGCGACTCTTTTGATGCGCACAAAAACAGCTGTTATGTATAGATGCTGCTCTCTGCCAGTTGAATGTATACTCAGACTGGGAATTGACAGGGAATCATTCACAGCTCTGATCATCGCCAAATATGACGGTCGAATGGGTCTCATTGTCGCGCGCTCATGGTGTTTGGCTCTCAAGACGAGCATGACAACCAGAACGAACAAACTTATCCACGCTTCTTCGACGGCGGAAGGCTCGTGCTAAGCCTGCAGTTGCAGTGGAGAGACTCACGTGGGTCATGGAGGAGCGGAGGGCTGACCTTTCAGGCTTGAAAAAACATGACTGGTCCTGCGGTGTTGAATGCTACGAAATTGATCAAACACAATTCCCGTGTCTCTTCAACCGCTTTTAGTTTAGGAGCTGTATGGTGGCGTGTGCCGTTTCATTATCATATTTTCTGGACACATGGCGGCACTTTGTGGAATATAGCTGTTCCTCATAGTATGCTCACGAGCGTTTTAAAATGTTAGTTGCCTTCGGCCTTCATACATGAGTTCCGCACAACATTATGGTATTGACTGAGTCGACAGGAAGGTTTATTAACGATTATGCTTAACGACAGGACACAATGGTCTTCACGAAGTCCTGTCGTGTGCAATATTTAAAGGTAAATTATTTTAGAAATACCGTGGAGCTGTATAAGGCTAAGCCTAAATGCAAGTCACGACGCGTACAAACGACCCTTTGTTCCGCTCACGAGATGCTGTACAGAACTGGCCGTAACTTGGATAGGTATTTCTAGGTATGAAAAGCTCCATGTAGGATTTCCTGCGACCATTATTCATTATAATTATTTTCCTGAAGTGGTCTGTTAGCAATCTAATTCATGGAGACTGGTTAAGCAGAAGGCAAATAAATTTTGAACGCACGGAATACAGCTGATGACTGCATCCGGCTAGTGAATGATCCATTTTCAATATCCCGGGTATCACGAGCTCTCGCAACAGCCAGGTTATAAAAAGGTCATGGCATGGAGGGTAATGACTGACTTTGCTGATTGCAGTGAAATCTTATTTGCTTGCCAAATACATTTCAGTTGTTATATTCCGGAGCTTCGGTTATCAAACGCATGCGGCGATGTTCGTGATTTGCTGAACTGTCTCAGCGTCGTTGATTAGGTCAACAGCCTCATTCGATGTAGTGATTAGGGATTGGAGAAGTGGGGATGGGTGGGGGAAGTGGGCAGGAAATGACGTCTTCCTGCCTGCCTAAGAGGCCGCGGTTCGCGCTGGAAGTGCTTCCGCCAATGATACTATAGGGTGCCACAAAACACTGCCAGACGGCAAAAGGCTGCTCTGTACAAAACAGGGATTATCCCACTGTGGAAACCCATCTAACGGTGCATGTGTGGTGAGCACGAGCAGTGGCTCCGTCGCCTTCAAATATTCACACCTTCTGAAGTGGCAAGCGGATGCACATGTGTGGTTTGGAGTGATATCGTAGGCGGTGCCACTCTCAGGCTTCTAAATGTGGCGAAATGTGCAGCATTTGGTATATGAATTTAAGATATCAGATTATATCCTTGAAAAGGGGAGAGCTCTTGCATATAAATGCTATGGGCTCATGGCAATTTAAAGTGGTATATTTCGATCCTTGGCAGGAACGCCTAGTTCAGAAAGCCTAATCTGTAGGTCTGTCAGCGGCTGATGCAAACTACCTTTTCAGTATTCGAGATCTTTTGGGTTTGTTAAGAGGTCATCGTTACATTATGAGTCACCGCACTTCGTTTTCGTTGCAATCTGTATGCGGCATCATGGCAGCTTCCATTTCAAGACTGCAAGTCCATACCCGAAATCGCACGCTTATTAATTGAGTACCTGCGTCAATGCTCACCGTTTACTGCAATGCAGTTGTCGGTATGGCTGAAACAGGATGCGCGCCAAACTGCGTTGTAAGATAATATGGCCAATCGTCACGTATTGTTCAAGTCAGACCTGCGCGAAAAGTGCGCTAGCCATTGCTCACCCCATCTCCTCATGCTTCCAAGAAAATAATCTAATAGGATTGCGCTTATTGGATATGTATTCTGCCCTGAAAAGGTACATGAATTGGACACGAGCTGCCAATGCGGATCAGAGACAGTTCTACCGCGACGTTGTTCTACCTTGAATGGCACATAATGAATGACTGTACTAACGATCATTTTACACATTGGATAACTTCCGGCCAATTATTTTTTCTTTCCAACGCTTCTTTTGACATCGTCTGTTGCATTAAGAATTAGTTTGCCAAGATATGTGCTTATGTTTACGCCTTCGTTACAAAGATGCAACGTTTTGATGTCCGTGTTTCACTCCTTGGGGGAATCAGGGCTGTGTATCAACTAAGTATGTTTTGGAGTTTGGCGTCATTTTATGCATTGAACCGTGACGTGTGCAAGATGCTTTTTGATCTAACAGAGAATGTCAAAGGTGATGTTCGAAAGATGTAAAACTTAACCGGAAGTCCAATGGCAATGCAGTGCCACCTTAACATGGCGCGTATGCCATACGTAGTCTATTTCTTGCTGTGGCCCGGCTTGCGCAATTGTTAGCAGACCGCTTTACAGCGGCACACGCTTATGTTCAGCGAAGATTGAACTTTCCCGGACACCGCCTCAACGTAATGAAAAGTGACACACTCGTCGTTAAATGTCGCTGTGCGGTAACGTGAAGGTCTCGGTCGCACCAGGCGTTTAGTACTTGAACTGGCTATGGTATGACGGCAGTGGGCCTCTCGGCCTCAGCGTCGATTGTTGCACCAGCCCCCGGCTGCTTGGCGCGGGTAACATTCGTCACCGGGTCCAAAGAGTGCGTTTGCCACCACGCAAGGCCCCGGGTGTTCGTAGCTGAATCTGTTTGTTTGTCAGACTGTTCGTTTATTTTGTTTGATTGGTATTTATGGTAGTGGTATGATACTGATGGTTGTGGTATGATATTTTTCATCAGGCAAGGAGGTAACTGCTCTTGAAGTGTATTCAGATGTATTTTACGCGTAACGTCAATGATCACAGTGCACAAGGGCGAATATGTGTCACACAGATGATCATGTCGGAGTGGATTTTCAGAAACTGTACAGCTTATGCTCAGACGTTCCTTACAAAGACGCTACGTTTTAGGTGCGTGTTTTACACCGTGATGGAGTCAGGGCTCTGGATCTGCTAAATAAGTTTTGGGATCAGGCGTCACCTTATTTAGTGTTCCATGTCGTGTGCCATATCACATTACGTGATTTAATGCTCATGTGCGGGTTTTACTGTATTCCAATGGAACACAAATAAATGTGAGACCAATGTATTCAGCGCCATTAATATCAGACCGATGGCAATTCTTTCGGTGAAAGCCGGTAGCAGTGTAATAAGAAAAGAGTGACCGCTGTTTTCTGCGAACCGTTCTGGAACGTTGTCATGGATTTTGAGAAAGCACTTAGCAGCATATAGACCTTCAGCGAACTGGAACTAATTATTTCTAGCAACACACCTTTCCGGAACTCAGGCAAACTATTTCCAGCAAGAAATAAGTTGAAACTACTCGGGACGTACGCTTTCCCTCCCATTTCTTGATATGGCTGAAACGGATTTGGCCGTCTTGACAACGCTTCTTGATTGGTTAGCCATGTCGGTACGTCAACGACATCAAACATTTTTTCGTATAACACGCGATACAGAACCGTTAATAATCTGGGGTGAATACTTCGACACCCAATCGAGTACGGGCAATTAAGATATCTAGCGGCATGCCGAAGGTCACGCCCGGAGGGCAGTGGCGGTTGCAACAGCCCAGTGAAAGCCGAGCGCATGCCATTCAGATGGGTCGTCTGATTTCGATGGGAACGGGCCGTACGCAATGAGAAATGGGTTTGACAGAGGCTGAGCAATGAGGAATGGGTTTGACAGAGGCTGAGATTCACCTGCAGCGAATATCTGTCACATTC
Source organism: Pollicipes pollicipes (assembly GCF_011947565.3). NCBI lineage: Eukaryota > Metazoa > Arthropoda > Thecostraca > Pollicipedomorpha > Pollicipedidae > Pollicipes > Pollicipes pollicipes. Next base: position 21,755,062 of record NW_023596576.1, on the reverse strand, counting down.
TGCAAATGTGTCCAATGTAAGCGGCCGGGTCCGTTGCTTACTCTCATCCAGCTTGATACCATCAGCGCATCAAACGCCAAGTTAGATACGCTGAAAGTGCATGTAGTTACAGTGCAGCATTCGGTGCATTTCACGTGCACGCTGTCGCCTGAGGTTTCTTAGAACGCTTTCAGCGCCGCACTAAATGTGCTGTGCAGCGCCCTCAATATGGTGGGCACACTGCATTTATTTAAAAAGTTCGCTCTAGCGATGAGAAAGCCTTTTCATAAGGTCCGATCACTTCAAATTCGTCCCTCGACCTACTGAGTAGGTCCATCGTCGTCCCATCAGTGCCTGCGGCACCCTGCTGTCTGAGCTGCGTCGAGTGTTCACTCTGTATGCCGCCAGGCGCCGACAAGCTTGCCACATTATGCGCCTCGCGACGAGCCGAACTTCAGTCGTCTGTCTCGCCTAAAGTTATGTTTTCACAGGGTCATCCGAGCTCCGTGTGTGCCCAGATCTTGTGTTAGGCCGACCTTCTGTCGCCCCAGCTGGCGCGTGTGAATATACCAGGTTATCGGTACACGCCGTTCTCGTTGGCTCGCTCGAGGTCTAGGGGTCGCCGGCTCACCGGCCATGGCGGAGCTGATGGTGCCCCGGAGCTGATCTCAGGGCTGTCCCCGCCGATGGGCTGGCGGCGCCAGCGCAAACAGACCTCCCGGACCAAACAGAGACAGAGACAGCCGGGGTATGAGCGGAAGCAGCCCGACGCCCGCAGCGCGGCAAAAAACGGACCGTCGTCCGCGCCGGCTCGTGCAGTTTTCGCCGCCGCACTAGCCGGTAAAAACGCCTCGCCGCCTTCTCTGGACGACGGCGAAGTTATTTGAACCCGGTGCGATGCGCTCGCTGCGCTGCGGGTTCCCGGGAGGGGGGGGGGGGGGGGGCGGTGGCGGCCGCCAGCGCCCGGTCTGGACCAGCAGCTTATGATCATGCTGATTCATGAGCCGATTCATCATGACGCTGATGATGATTCGGTGGGTGGTACCCGGGCAGCGTACAGTGACGGCGCTTCATGCTGTATGCTGCTGCTGCTGCTTGCTGTATCACCACGTTGCCACCATCATGCACATATATCACGCCCAGTTAAGACAAATTTTCAAAAGCCTGGGGTTTGTAATTTTCTACTTCAGCCTAGAATCCTATCCATGCTTTTCCTGCTCATGTGCGTCTTATACACGACGGACGGCACCGCGTACACACGGGAACGGGCTATCGTGCGGTGGCTGGCGCACATCGGCCGCTGACCTGTTGACCCCGACGCATCGGCACGGCGCGTGTCGCGCGCTTACAGACGCCATCCAATCAGAACAATCTGCCTCGGTTCCGGTGCGATCAGTCATCAGATAGCCGCTAATTGCCGGTCAGAATCATATCCCGGATTTGGTCCAGCTCACTCCGAAATGAGTCCAGTAATTGCGGTGCTCGGTCGTGTTTGCCCCCAACCCTCAGCACACACTTGCGGTGATTGGGCAATCAATGGTCAAATGTTATTGCCTCAATCTAATTCCTCAACTTTCCAGCGAGGAGTTAAGAATGTCAACAAAATCAATGTGTTTTTGTATTTGCGTAAGACGTTTGATGTCCCGTTCACTTGTGTTTTGCTTGTATTTGGTTTTTTATTGAATTTTGCATGTCACGTTACTAGATTGCCACGCTCCCCTACTACCGAGTAGGCCGTTTTGACACTCATTTCAGTTTAACAGTTTCCAAGCTCCTCACGCGATCATTGCGCTCCTGTCTACAAACTGTATTTGTTCGATTGCAAGGCACTTTGTCATTAGTGCTGGCGTAGTCAAATGGAATTAGACCTATAGCTCTTCCGATAAATTTGACTGATTGCACCAGCTCATAGGCACGGGCGCGTATAGTAGGTGTTTGTGTGCGTTGCATATTACTACGAGGTTAAATCAGATGGTGCCCAATCGTTATTAACGACTGAAGTGGAATGATCTCACGGAGACAACATCAAAGCTAATGCTCGTGCAGCTCAGAACGCAGTCGTCATGTCTGACGGCTTACTTTCCATTCATCACGACGGACTAACTTCAGATTGTCAGTGCAACGCAATAATACGTTGTGCACCAAAGCCCCACGCATTTCTAACAGGTCCAGAACACGCCCACCGCGCCACGAGCGTAACCAGGCTGGCCGGCGCAGCCCAGGTCCCCGTCCGGGCGCGCGTGTGCGTGTGGGGGGGGGGGGGGGCAGGCTGGGTGAATCGGTGAATCGGTGCGTGTGCGAGAGCTCAGCCCCGGTAACGGATGCCCCCATTCGCGGCGCCGCACCGACCGTAACGCACCGCGAAGGAGCGCGCCCTGAGGATGGCCAGCCGGCAGAAGCGCCAACTACCGGGCGCAGCTCTGTTGTTTGTGCCGACGCAATCAGCTAATCACTGCTTCCAGATTGCAGTCGTGGCGCGCGAGGAACCTTTTCACTCACGTTTCGGCCGGGCGTTTCGGTGGCTGAGGGCCGGCATCGGCAGCCCACTGCAGAGCGTTTTCGCTGAGCTACCACGATGACGATTGGACCGGTTTTCAGTTCAACCGCGACGTGGAGCGGACGCGCGGCCCGGAGGCTCGGAAGCAATTAGACGCAGGGAGAGGGGAAAAGAGACAGAGGGGGGGGGAGGGAGGAGGAAGGAGAGGAGGAGACCTGAACTGATAAAGTTAGAGGAAAAAAACTAGGCGAGGGAGAGAAGAAAAGGCAAAGAAAACTCAGGCCGCCTGAGAAGCACGGAAATAGCCTTGATTTGGAAATGGCATATAAATATCACGAAAGTTTCCGTTGTCGTTCCGCGGCAGTTGTAGCGCTGCACCACGCCGCCGAAGGCTCTGGCTGGTCAGTCATGTCGTGCTTTAGGTAAAGGCTTAAACAGCATCAGCACATTTATTTCCATAGCGCGCACGCGCACGCACGCACGCACGCACGCACGCACGCACGCACGCACGCACGCACGCACGCACGCACCACACACGCACACACACACACACACCACACACACACACACACAACCACACACACCACACACACACGCACATTTTTAGCATTTTATTACAAATCGGTGCAAAAGCAAACTTACTTATCACAAAACGCCTCTTTACATGCGAGGTTCAAACGTAAAGGTCGTCTGACCGCCGTCACGAGCGTTGTCCAAAATCTAATTTCGAGTGCAGCTACTCTACCGATGGCCCCGTGCGTCCTTAGAGACCTCATAACCTTACCACTCAGTACGCTACGGTCCTGACGATCGCACTACGTCGTATTGCCCTCGCGCCTGAGCCGCGACCCGGCCGCTACCGCTCGCTCTCGCAGTCAGCAGCCGGCGCTCATCCCTGAAGGGTCTCCAGCTCCTCCAGCTCCTCACCACCCGGGGCAGGCGAGAGGCCGCGGCCGGCCACTGGCGCGCCCACGGTGGTGCGAGAGACGCACGCCGGCGGGCGCGGCCCCGATCCGACCCCGACCCGACCCCGACCCTGCCACAGCTCGGCTGCACGGCTCGCTTCCGATGGCCGATGCCTGGTGATTACGGACCACCAACTGAGCGGTGTCATGGCAGAGTTGGGCAGCCGAGTTAGGGGGGGGGGGGTTGCCGGCGACCAGGGCGGAAACAGTGTCACTTGCGTGTTCTCCAGCTGGGTCGGGTGCAGGTCTGCGGCGATGATACCCGAGTGGTACGCACCCTCTGCTGAATGGCCCGCTGCTGCGCTCGACGCCGCTCTGCGGACCCCTCTCGTGCTTGTTCTACGCACTGGATCAGTTCGAGACGGTGCCGATGCATGAGCGGGTCCTGATGCTGGGCGTCGGCGTTCTCGGCATGTTGATCGCGAGCGTATTATACCTCCGCGGTGCGCGTGACGTCGCCGCCACGACGTCGTCGCCGCGCTCGGCCTCTGCTCCGCACCGCGACGCGGGAGCAGCTAGCGGTGGGGTTCGCGCCGTTGAGGGGATTGCCGGCGCTCCGATATCCGCCGCTGATGGGATCGCCAGCGCGCCGAGATCCGGCGCTGACGGGATCGCCAGCGCGCCGAGATCCGCCACTGACGGAATCGCCAGCGCGCCGAGATCCGCCGCTGACGGGCTCGCCAGCGCGCCGAGATCCGCCGCTGACGGGATCGCCAGCGCGCCGAGATCCGCCGCTGACGGGATCGCCAGCGCGCCGAGTCCGGCTCCACGTCGAAGTCGGCTTCAGTGGCTGATGCCGGCCTGCCAGGAGGGCGGCGCGCTCGGTCTGTTCGGCCGGCCGAGGAGCACGTCTTACTCAACCCGTGCCTGTTCGTGACGCGAGACGGCGCTGTGCGCGGCGCTAAGGTCAGTCTGCGCACGCCGGGGCGCGCTGCGTGGCCGACTACCGACCTATTCCACGCTGCCGGCACCTCCAGCAACTGGGGTAGCGGCTCCTGTTCACTGGTGCTTTCAAGCGGGATGAACGCTGGCATGCGATGGACCAGCTGAGGAGAAAGCAGTCTGCAGGGCCATGTTCGCACAGGGCGATTCACTCGATTAGCCTGCGGAGACAGAGCTGCAGCTGGGGACGGTACGAAAGGTACTTATACTCATGAGCTTTGTGGGGTTGGCTTTCTTATTCTCACGGCAAGTTTCAGGGCAAGTAGGAGCGACTTCAGCTGTAGACAGCTGGCAGTCTTAAATATATTATATCACGCCATTCGAAATATCAGATTGCACCGCATCCTGGTGGTAGTGTTCCAAAACCTCTAAACCTCCGGTGACCTTGCACTTCAAAAGTACCGTCATGCTCCGAAGGAACGAAAACGCTTATGTTTAAAGTGAAATCTTGAAGCAACGAATTGTATAAATGTTCTAACAAAACGAATCACATAAATGCCCTGCCACACAAAATGCGCCGCCAACCGGCCTCACCTTTGATCGGTCGCCTTCTCTCTCTCCCTCTCTCCCTCCCTCTCTCTCTCTCTCTCTCTCTCTCCTCTCTCTCTCTCATCTCTCTCTCTCTCTCTCTCCTCTCTCTCTCTCTCTCTCTCTCTCTCTCTTTCTCTCTCTCCTTCTCTCTCTTCCCCTTACGACCTCTTGCAGTGAGTACGCAGCACCAAACGTACCAGCCATCCTCAGTTCCCAGACACGGTGAATGGGGCGCAGCTGTACCTGCACAGCGTACCATCTCCTGCGTCGGTCGGAGAGGATGCGCTGGAGATGACACTCTCCCAAACTTGTATTAAGCCACTGAGATGCAATAATTTGTGAAATGTCGAAGACATTTTTTAGGGTGTACTAGACGGCAGTGGGCTCAATGTCGCGTGCGTTGGTAACGCTGCGTTTCAGCGTTGCAGTATGATGCACCACTACAGATAGGCTGTGTCGTGTGCGGATCCCATTTGACAAGCTGAGTGCAGAATTACAATTTGGTTTAGTGAGACGGGGTACCAGCAGAACTCAGCTAAAAAAGAAAGAAATAGAGAAAAAAGGGGGACGGGGAGAGAAAAAGAGAGAGAGGAAGGGAGAGAGAGGCTGAGAGAGAGAGAGAGAGAGAGAGAGAGAGAGAGAGAGAGAGAGAGAGAGAGAGAGAGAGAGAGAGAGAGAGAGAGAGAGAGAGAGAGAGAGAGAGAGAGATAGAGAGAGAGAGAGAGAGAGGAGAGAGAGAGAGAGAGAGAGAGAGAGAGAGAGAGAGAGAGAGAGAGAGAGAGAGAGGAGAGAGAGAGAGAGAGAGAGAGAGAGAGAGAGAGAGAGAGAAGAGAGAGGAAGAGAGAGAAGAGAGAGAGAGAGAGAGAGAGAGGGAGAGATGAGGACGAGAGAGGCGGAGAGCATTGTGAACAGTTTACAGACTAAGCCAATGTTCGGATGGGATCTGTGGGATCTGTAACTGTCGGGCGTCCGTTTCCGAGTCGGACTAATCTGGCCCTGCTACTCATCCAGCCGTGAGCTTGGCTCGATTACAGCAATAATGCTCAGCCGATCAGGCCGCGGTGGCTTGACAGTGACATCGCCCTAGCAACATGCAACCTTTTTACTTCCGCCACGGTGCTCAGGCTCCTCCCCTGTCATGACGATCCAATTGATTTACATTGATGATAAATTTATCCGTCACTAACAAGTGATGAGTGCAACCCTCCATTCAGCTGTAGCTTGTCCATAGCGTGGCGGCTGCTGGTGCTACATGGCGTGTCAGACTGAGCTCGGCTGGAGGTCGGCTGTCGCCGCGCTCGCCGCCGCGCCGGCTGAGGTCGGCTGTCGTCGCGTTCGCCGTCGCGCCGGCTGGAGGTCGGCTGTCGCCGCGCTCGCCATTGCGATGGCTGAGGTCGGTTGTCGCCGCGCTCGCCGCCGCGCCGGCCAGAGGTCGGCTGTCGCCGCGCCGGCTGACGTCGGCTGTCGCCGCGCTCGCCGCTGCGATGGCTGAGGTCGGTTGTCGCCGCGCTCGCCGCCGCGCTGGCTGGAGGTCGGCTGTCGCCGCGCTCGCCGCCGCGCCGGCTGGAGGTCGGCTGTCGCCGCGCTCGCCGCCGCGCCGGCTGGAGGTCGGCTGTCGCCGCGCTCGCCGCCGCGCGGCCGGAGGTCGCCGAGCCCCGCGTGTTGCTCCGAGCGGCGGCGATGGCTCTCCGGGGCGTGCTCACGTCCGGATTTTCACTCCCCAGCTTTAACCGTGACGCAGCGCCGCTCGGGAAAGGTCGCCGGATATGGCGGCAGACAGATGGCGCGGGTCTTCAATTACTGAAGCATCAGAGGTTCGCGCTGAGTTTTTGTCGTCTTTTTTGTGCTCAGGCAGTGTGATGTGAAGTGATGTGAGCCGCAACAGGCCCGGAAACACTGTGCCGAGATGTGAGCCAATGCCAAGCCCTGAGGCAAGTAGGCATTGTGTTCACTGTGTACGGACATTTATGCATATAGACACATAGTTTGTTGTTTTATATGTAAGGTGGCAAGGATCTTGGCAAATTGGTCTAAGCATCTGAGTGATTCAGCCAGGCATAATATCCCTATCACGCTAACAAAAATTCATCATATGCCAGGATGCACTATAATGCACAAAATTTATTCGACCGGTTTTCTGCGCGACAACCCACCCATGACCACTCATGACCCGTGCTTCACGTGTTTGTCACGTTTTACGACACCGTTCCTACTGCGCGCCGGCCGGCAATGGAGCCAATGTAGCAGCGCCACCCTGCCCGGGCCATACGGGGCTATATTGCAGCCGGATGGCGGCACTCTCATCACTCAGCGTTCGAGGCCCGCGCCGTGTCACAGCCCCACTGCGACCCCCCCCCCCCCCCCCCCCTCCGAAATGCCCGGAGGCGGTTCGGCGTCGCGCCTGCCCTCCACCCGTGGGGAGGAGAGAGCGGGGAGGAGCTCAGGAGAGGTGGGGAGAAGCCCGAAGAGGCGGGAGAAGCACCGAAGAGGCGGGGAGTAGCTCTGGAGAGGCGGGGAGGGGCACCGGGGAGATCGGGGAGGGGCGATGGAGAGAGTGGGGAGTAGCTTCCGGAGAGGCGGGAGGGAGCGCAGGATAACGCCCGGCGAAACCACGAGGGGTACGCGCATTGCCGACAACGCGTCTTGACACGTGGAACACTACATCCGGCAACAAACAGACCTAATTTTGGAACGTAATGTGCGTCTATGTCCTATGTCTATGTCTATGTCTGCGTCTGTGTGGCGTCGCCACAGCCTTGGCGACCGGCAGGGCATGAACGCACGCCATTACGATCAGGCCAGTCATTTTTTCGGTGATACAACGGACCGGAAAGGCCCAGGGTCGTCCGATGTTGCTGCAGTTGCCACATTTTGGGCAGTTTTGACCCCGCATAATGTCGGACGCCTCTGACACGCTCGACTCCATTGCCGCTGCCTCAGTCTGTCCAGTGACGACGCTGTGTATTGCTGGGACGCTTCGCGTGATGTTGAGGTCCAACTTGTGCTCTGTTCCTCTCTGGAAATCTTTGAGCTGTCGAGCGTTGACCGTATGGGGCACCTGTCGGAAATGTTATTGGTTCCTCTCCAGTGCAGCCGACGCTGGCCATAGCTCACAGGGCATGGCATTTCACGGCATTCCCATTCAGCTCGCGGCATTCTGACTTTGAATTTAAGAAGCAAAATATAATTTCGAGTCGACTTCTGCCACCACTTAAGAGGGTGCCTCGATCCCAGGGTGGATTTTGATGTAGTCGATCCCGGTAAAAATGGCTTATGAGATGGGCTCATAAAAGCTTGCGTTGGATGAATATTGTGATAAAACTGCGAAATATCCATTGTCCCACCCGCTCTGCAGACAATTGCTGCTAAGATAACGCACCGATGAAACCAGATCATAATATTTGGCCGGGTCTCGGCCCCGGCTTATACATATTTCCGAACGCGTCAGTTCCACTTTGGCTGCACGTAAGGATGCTTGATTCCGGAGTCGACTCGGGCCTCGCCCGAGTTGAGCACAAATGCCTCGTCCCGCCGCCGACAGCCGGCAGTTGGGCCCTGCCTGAGGACTGCGCGCCCCCTCGACGGGGCTTGGCACGCGCTTGTTTTGTGTCCGCGTCCATCGACCGTCGAGGGCACACGTCCGGGAAAGGCCGGGAATAGGAGGGGGAGGGGGGGGGGGGGGGGGGGAGGGGGAGGGGAGCTGATCGGTTCGTTATGCACGAGCGCCAGGTCATAATCAATCGCGTCCCGAGGCGACGTCGGCCCGAACGCACCAAATGCAAGCGCGTGTTTATGCATGATTCAGGGACGCGGGGATGTGGCCACGATGGTCGAGATGCAGTCGCCTTTGAAGTAGACTGGAGCGCGTAGTGTGGCTACGTAGACGGACGAAGAGCGTTCGGTCTCAACCTTTGGCTCAAATATTTGTGCATTTGTCAATCGACGCCCAAACTTTAAAGATACTTGAAGAGATAAGCTGAATTCCTGACCTATGAAACGTCCGCGATTGGGCAGTGATGCACGAGGCCGCTACCATGCGTTTGCAGTCTGCGATTTACGTGAAAGGAAAAGCCTTGCGCCGCTGTCGAGTTTTTCATGAAACTTCGCAAGCATAGACTGGGCAGTAAGGTTGTATGATGATGACCACCTCAACAGGACTCAGTGGCAGCAGAGCCTTCCAAACAATCAATCAACGTATGTAAACATACGTGTGTCGGTGGCGCGCGGCGCTCCACAAACCAGGACAAGACTCACAGAAGCTGTCTTAGCGTACTGCTGACAAAGGCTCGTGACAGGGCGCAGGGGGCCGGCTCGGCCCGCCTGGCGCCGGCCGGGGCTCAGGGGGGACTGACATCACGCGCTCCGAAGGCCGTGCTCTCCAGCCGACCGGCCCTGATTTCCCGGTGGGCGCAGCAGTCGCGCTGACTGCAGTGATTTTCATTACGAAGCTGTTGTTCGAGATCGGCGGCTGACGGTCTCTCAGTGGCAGCGGCGATCAAGCCTTCTGATGCCTTTCGGCGCCCGCTGGGCAGACACATTGCGGCCCGTTGACGTGCGAACACACCGCTCCCTGCCGTCAATGCCGTGCAGAACCCGTCCGCGACGTGAGCCTAGATAGCTCCGCCAGATAGTGTTGACGTGCGAACACCGCTCCCTGCCGTCAATGCCGTGCCGAACCCGTCCGCGACGCGAGCCTAGATAGCTCCGCCAGATAGTGTTGACGTGCGAACATCGCTCCCTGCCGTCAATGCCGTGCAGAACCCGTCCGCGACGTGAGCCTAGATAGCTTCGCCAGATAGTGTTTTCACCGCAACAGGTGCAGTTGCGCTGCACTCGCTTGTCATTGAAGGAAGCGCGCTTTTCGGTCCCAGGCGGCGGACAGCTCGCACTAGGCCATCGAAGACACGAGCACCTCCCTGCTGCTGTACTCTCTCTGTTGCGCCTCCTCTGTGCTGTTGGCTCGGACAACGGGGTCGTCACGCCACGGCCGACTGCATCATCCCCTGCCTCCGTTTCGCAACAGGACAGCAGTGCTAAAGTTCTCGACAAGTTAGTGCAAAGTGCCGATCAGGGCCCAGCGCCCAGCAGCAGCTGGAATGCGACTGACACAGCATGTGGTAGACATTTGCGGATAATGACATGCTAATAAAACTGCGCGTGGTAAATGTGTGTTCAATAACACTAACATCTCTTCGCGACGTCCGGGTTTGGGGAGCTCTTGGCAACGGATAATGTACTGGAACATTCGGAGGGCACTTTGTAGCGGGCTCGTCCTTAATATGTGGTGAGCACCAAAGCTACCTGGCGTGGGTCGATCTGGGGGGTCTTGTCGGTCGGGCCTCGCTCTCCGACACTCGCGTGGCGAGAGCACGTGCCGCAAACAAGGCGACTCTTGAGTGTCTTTCGTTTGTACGGGGGTGCGTTCGAGTCTAGAGGCGCCAGCGGTTACTGGCGTGCCAGCCCAGCCTCAGCTGCGAAAACCTACTGGGAGAATGGGGACTGACTTGGGTTGGGATGGCTTTGGTGGCGCTGGAGCTGCGCACTGGTGCATCCCAGCAGCATGTCGATGGTCGCCGGAGTGGCAGCGCTCGTCCCATGACGTTCTATTCCATTGGTCAGCCCCAGAGCGCCCGCGTGTCGGCGGTGCGACAGGCTCCACCGACACCGCCAAGGTCCCAGGAGCCTACGGCGGCGGCACTGCTCGCTTTCAGGCACAGGCCGTATTTAGAGTAGGATTACAAGGTTCATCGTAAGGTCTTGCTAAGTTTTGGGCCAAGCTTTAATTTGCATGGCTTGAAATGCAGTTGCAGCCAGTGAACTTTACCTACAGGCAGAAATGCACAGTCAGGAACATCGTGGCTTTTTCACATCGATGGGATGAGACGGTAAAGTCGTGGTGTAAACCACACAAAAAAATATTGGCAGCACCAAGAAGTCACCATGAAAATTACCGGCGCAGTTGCTAGGAAGCGATATACCGAGGTCATCGGTCAAGACTGAAATGTCTGCTTTCAGTTAGAAAAGCTGATAATTTATATTTTTAAACGCCACCCTGTCCTGATCAGAAACATCGCATAATGTTTCAGGTGCCAAAGCGCCTCAAAACACACAACATATCAAACAGGGTGAGATGGAGCGGTGCTGTCATTGTAATCGACAGGTTATGCAAGTGAGCACCAATTTAAACTCGGAGTACCATAATTGCGATGCATCAAAGTCGAAGCACAAAGATGATGTTCCTGTAGGTGTTCATCCAGCTACGCTCTTAATTTCAATTTCTATACACACACATATACACACACACACACACACATATATATATATATATATATATATATATATATTATATATATATACGTCCTTAATTGAGGACCTGCGAGGGGGCAGCTTATCTGACCACCTAAGTGCTTGAAAATTGTTACGCACCTCATACGTACCGTGACAGTAGTCACCGAGGCAGACTGCTGATGAACGATCGGTCGCAGACTGGACGGGGTCAGGGCGCTTGTAACTACCAACGCCCCGTAGTTTTAGCCGTCTGTTGTAGCGACAGCTACACAACTCAGCATGTCTGTGAGTCCTACCCAAGTTGTGAAGGATAATGTCCAGGGAGCTTCGGGACGGTGAATTCAAGAACGGGTCTGCTTTTAGCCGCTATACTGCTTCCGAGGCGCTGAGCTCTGCCGTCCGCTCTCGTGATCGTTGTTGGGGGTCGTAACCATTATAAATCAAGTCGCCTGACCTCATGAAAGGGAAGGTTAAGTAAGGCTGACGCGGTGCCGGAACAAGGTTTTGCTCTAGCCAAATTGGCGACGGATGCTCATTAGAAAGCTTAACTCACGTTATATTGTCACGGCTCGGTAGTCGACTGCTGTCTGGCATGAACAAACGCCCTTTCCAGGCACGAGAAAAAAAGTTGTGAGCTTTGAACTACCCACTGATGTTGATCCTGGGGTATGTATGAGCGGAATGATCAAAAGAGGAACATAACACGCTTTCAGCCGGTTGAACACCCTTCGTTTGGGTGGGGCTCAGTTTGACCCCCTGCGATCTCCAAACCTAAGGGAGCTAGAGGCGTCAAAGTCACAGAGTGGGTTGACCTGTCTGTGATCTCACTTTTTTAAATTTGAGGTCCTAGTCCATGATTTTGTGGTCAAGTAAGATCAAACAAGGTCAAACTCTAGACTGGTGTCCAAAGTGCCCCTGTGCATCCTCATGAACCGCTGTGAACCCAGATACCTGTTCTGGGAAAAATAACTGGCTGTCATTAAGGTCAGTGGCCGTCTTATTTTTAAAAGGTCAGGGTGAGCAAAAACCTACGAGACTGGTTCTATTTTGTTATGTGAGGGAGCGTCAGGGATTACTCTAGGTGCTATGTTTCTAAAAACAAAATGGTGACCTGGATCGTTTTGGGTCAGGGATGTACTCTGACCTTCAAAATGTTCATGTAACGTGTTTTTTTTTGTTGTTCCTGTCATGAATGAATTCGAAATGAGCGCCAGAAACTACCCCTTAAAGCAAGCTCTCGAGGAAAACCGCAAGTTAGTTGTGACCACTGTCGGACCTTCTTACCTCACGCTACGTCAATGGAACCTGTGATTCTAAATTCAATTGTAAATTCCCTCAAATAGATGTATAGCTACGTCTAATACTCTGTTGTCGCATCAGATTGCACTATGCCTCAGAAACGGCCCCTCGCTGACAGTCACGGTCCGAGTTGATCTACCTATAGCTCACCCACCTTACGAACTACATCGAATTTTTTTGTACCAAAAGATCCGCTATTCAATCGGCTACAGCTACGCAAAGTTTTGCGCGACTGCGCTACGCCGTTCGGAAATCATTTTGAAGAAGTCATGGGAAGGGGGGGGGGGAAATTGACACTTCTACTCCTACCTTCTACCCTAGCGCTTGTTAACTTTTATCGAGGTCAAGGGGAAATCAGAGCTCCCAAAGCATACAGGGTTTCTTGTCCTTTTGTAATTCTTAACAATTGTTTGACAACACCGTATCCTAGGTGTTGTCAACACACTGAGGTGTTCGAGAGGGCCATGGGGACGAGCCTATCCACAGGGCTGCAAAGCTCCGCACACGGCAAGAGCCGGCACTAGTGGAGGCAGGGTGCAGGCCATGCTTCCCCGGCAGATTTCTGTCGCCCTGCTGGTTGCCAGCATTTCCCCCATCATTGTACTTGTGGACTTGTTAACCGCCGAAATAATGGTTCTTGTCCATACGCGACTCTCGAGAGTTAACATGCCCTTCCTGCCGTTATATCATAACGGCAAAACAGATTGAATGCAATCGCCTGGCCTGAAAACGGAACTTACCATTACGACTGTGACGCTTGCAGGGATGAGAAAGTCTTAACGCCAATTGCATACGGTCAAGTGAACTGTGATTCTATGTCGAGGTGGTTTTGACTGTAAAAAACCTGGGAATCTGTTTGGCAGACTTGATCGTGTGGTCTCTTGTTGATCTAGCGCTTGTAGTTCATAAGGCAAAACAACTGGGTGCATTTACGCCGTTGCTACTCTTGCTTTTGTGTGACCGATTGCAGACTACTTGCTGGTGGGCAGTGTCACTCGTCTTATGCAGTTGACGCCAGCTATCCCAGGTCAATTTTCGTTTGGCTCCCATATGTTAACCCTATATGATAGCAAATGGACCTGTGCTGCCGTTTCCGGCGATGGCGAGCAAAGCACTTGTATGTCCGACCCACAGGATGCTCAGAAATCGGTGGTGAGGCGGGCACTGACACCTATTTCTGAAACCAACCTGCAACACAGTACACTGTGAACAACACCGTGATAGAACCGATGTCATAAACACTGCAAAGACGAATAGCTCAGTCATAGAATCCTTTAAACGAAACGCTTTTTGGGACGAATTTGACGCTAACACGAAGAAAGTTAGCTCAATGGCTCTTTTAAGTCCAGCTATGCATTAAATGTGCTACCAATCTTGACAAGGTATAACCCCCATCCTGCAGTTGCACTAAACATATAAACTAATAACATTTTTCCGAAGGCAGCACATTTTACCACAATCTATTCCAATAAACTCCCGCGCGGAAATTGATAGAAATTGCATTCCGCCAGATTGCCAATTTCCTCAAGAGCATGTTCCGCACTTACCCTAGCCGGGGAGCAATCAACACACAGCAAGGAGGCCTGCTCGGTCTGCAGTCGTAGCAAGAGATGGACGGATATTTGCGCAATAACGCCACATTGCGAAAATTCCGCGGATATCTTATTTGAACGCTGGGTGGTCACTGGCGGCGGAGAGTTGTCAGCCACGCTGCTGGGACAGGGGGGGTCCCCTGTGGCCGACCTTCGCCGGCGGCTCGACAGTTCCGATCGACGCCGCTACTCGCAACTCCGCCACGAGACTGGTGCGCCTGGATCGATAGCGAGCAGACTCGCAGTCAGGTGCGCTCGAACCCTGAAAGGCAGGCAAGCGAATAGGCAGGGACGGAAGGAATCCTCCGCCGGCAAAACAAAGATGAAAAGGCAGGAACCTTGCATTGCGGAGGGATCTTTTTCACTCCGCCGTTTCAGCGCGTTGGTGATCTAACATGTGCCGTCCAATCAGTGGTTACGCGGAAGCCTGCTTCGTGCGCCGCGACTCCAGAGGTCCCGCCGTTTCTGGTAGAGGCAGTCGCATGTCCTCTCTGTCCCGTGAGCCTAAGACTGCAGGCGATGTGCCGTATCTCACCACCGGCCGCAACCCGTGGAATCAGCGTGACCGAGGCGGCTTCAGGCAGGTCGGTTGGCAATTTTCTCCGGCGGAGCGCGGCTCTGCGACAAAACCCTCGCACGTTGCGGCTAGGAAGTGGCTTGATTTTCGGCGCCACTGGGCGGTGAAGGGCGTCACTCCGCGCCGAACCGCTGCAGCTCAGCAAGGTGCGCTGTTAACATCGGTGAGTTCGCTCCCCGGCGGACCCTCGCACGCCGCCTGGAGGCAGGTGACGTCACGGGAGCAAATTGATCTCGACCGAGGACGTGTGCGTGTATGCCCAGCGCCAAAGCACACACCGTCAGTTTATTGTCAGTGGGAGGAGCCCATATGGCGTCAGCGGATGCGGGAATTCTACGGCAGTGGGAGGACGGGGATAGAGGGAGAAGTATTCGGCAAGGAAGAGAGAAGGAGAAGTTATATAAATGGAATGCGATAGACGGATGGGAGGAAAGTTGTGATAATTGTATGATAAGCTAACATGAACAAAATATGCAGAAAAGGCAGATCTGGGGAAGTAAGAAAAGTGTTAGATAATGACAAAAAGGTTAGGGCGCAGAAAGGCTTACGCATACGCATTGTTCATCCATCTTTGTATCGGCAACCACCCCATCTGTATCGTCGTAAAGAAGACACTGATGTTAATCAGTTGAAAATGTAATTTATGTGTGCTACAATTTATGTCCTCACGTGCGTACATAATTATAACAAATGTTATTATATATATATATATATATATATATATATATATATATATAGATAGAGAGATATAGAGAGAGAGAGGAGAGAAGAGAGAGAGAGAGAGAGAGAGAGAGAGAGATAGAGAGAGAGAGAGAGAGAGAGAGAGAGAGAGAGAGAGAGAGAGAGAGAGAGAGAGAGAGAGAGAGAGAGAGAGAGAGAGAGAGAGAGAGAGAGATATATATATATATATGTATATATATATATATATATATATATATATATATATTCGTTTACTGAGGCAGTATGCTTTCAATAATTCAAGCTTTGTTATATGCAAGAGCCAATGTACATGCATTTAGTCTTTTACACGTTTGTTCGATCGTTCGAATGGAATCCTTCGTTGTTTTCGGCAAGTCATAAATCAGCCCGCTTTTAGTTAGATATATTAGTTTAAGCTAGCTGACGTTTCAAGGACATTCGTTCCCATTCTCAGAGCAATGTAAGACGGTCGGACGGGAAATACTTGAGTATGGCAAAACACGAGGGATGCTCCACGATACGTAATCATAGGTGAACCATCAATTAACAGATTACACATCCGAATATCTGGTCAAATTATAAAACACATGCAAACACACACACACACATCACTTTCCAGCCAGCTGACACCTTGGAAAGTTAGATACATCAGCTGATCCAGCACACACAACGAACTTGAAAGGTGCAAGCCATCGCTCAATAACGTCGGCTATTCCAACAGTGCAATTGACAGAGAAATCGGGACCGCTCTGAATCGACGACACTTGAAACCACTGGATAAGAAACCGGCCAATAAACTTCTTTATCGAAATCAAATGCCCTTGACATATAAGGTGAACGAAGAAGTTTTGCAGAACACCGTCGGGTCAAATACCATACCGATTGATGAGGACACTGAATTATGACTTACCATCTATTATGAGGGCAGAACAACGAGCAGCCTTGTAATGAAAAACAGCCTGACCGGAGACCAAAACCAACAAAAGCACACCAACATGGTACATGAATTTAAATGCCTCTGCGGAGACTGCCGGCTTCGCAGCTCGACCGATCTTGGAATGACCATGACATCTCTCTGTCACGGCGCATGACAATGCACCTGCAGGAGGGAGCGCCAGACCAGCATATGCGCGAAACCTGCAATAAAAAATCCTACCCTCCCACCCAGCGCAACAGAACGCTGAGTGCTCCAAAGTCTTGACTGGTAGGTATCGACGCTTACCATAATCATACTCAAATCGAAATTAAGACTAGATTTAGCATGCTGTACTAAAAGTTGGCAATGCTTTTCTGGCGGCACCTTTGTTTGATCGTGGCTATTAAATGCAATCGCGATTAAAAACGGTTGAAATGCGGTGTTGTAGTGGGATTGGTGGTTGAAGGATTGAATAACTTTTAAGTAATTTCAGATGCCTCTAGGTTAAACTGATGCATCTTGTTGTTGTCAAGTTGCATTATGTCTCGGTTTACACATCGTGACTCATTTAAACATTTTGCATGGTAACTAATCATGTAATGTCTCAGTTACTGCACAGCGAGTCAGTCATGAACAGTATGTCATAAGCTACCGGCTGTTGAGTGTTGCATGCCAAGCGACAGGTTAAGATGTTCTCAGGTATGTTTATGTTCGAGCTGGGGGTCTCATTATTTTTCAATATATGAATGCGGAGTTGACCCTCTGACTGGCATTTGAGTACTCGACAAATGCAATGATAACCGCGCATCATTATCTACGAGGGTGTTACCGCCCATGAAGCAGGTCAAGCAGCAGTTATAGCAATTCAGCACGGCTGCATGATCACATTAGACACGTGTATTGGGGTATGAGCAGTAGTAAGATAATTGAAATGTCAGTTATGATGCAATGCTAAGCATTCGCCTGTTATGTTATTAAACCAAAGGAATTGTCAGCCTGCACTGCGTAGAGCGGGTCATCTAATGTCAAGAATTGGCTGAGTTTTTTTTGGCATAATTCAGCTTATATGAAATTGTAGCGTAACGTATACAAGGCACAGTGCTAACAACTTCACTATGGCATTGTAAGATGGTTGCTTATTCCAGGCAGGATTTCAGCGTATGACATTTCTAGAAGTTGAAGTTCAGGTAAACTATTGCATTATTCTAAATGCTCAGCTGTAACCCAGTCCTGAGTATCATGCCTTTTACACAACAACACAGCGTAATTTTATCAACACAATTTCTTCGTCACAAATGCACTAAATGTTAAGTGGAAGATGGTACATAAATCTTATATGAACAATTTATGTTGCATTTTGATAAGAATGTGCATAGGCGGGGTATGATTCGGGGCAATCTAAGGTTCATTTGGTGGTCGTATTGCCTTGAGCGAATACTGCATGTGTTTCTGACAATGATGTGTCCTCTAAATCTATCTTAGCTGCCCATTCCATTCCAGCTGCTTTGGTGTGCCTTTCTTCCCCTGGGCTCAATGGATAGAAGTTTGTGGATGATATGGATGGAAGTTTATACACGAATTAACACATGATATCAAGTACGAACGTTACAGAGTTTCCTGTTACCATTATCTTCTTATAAGAAAAGATCTCAATACTGAAAACATCCACAACCATACATGCAGAAATGTTCAACAGATTTCACAGCAATCTTATCCAGCAACATATTTTCACGAACGCGTTTTGAGCTCCAACGACGGAAGAAGCGTGGATTGACGCAGTGCGAACACGCCGTTTGGTAAATCTGTCCATCTAAGCATGTGTAGATTAGTTTGGGCTATGTGTGTACTTTTTAACCCGATGCAACCACTAAGTCTCAGTGTTGTGTTTAAGTTTTGTACGATTTCATCCAACTCCCAGTGCAGTAAACACGCTCCATTTCAATATATTTAAATAGTCCACGAAGTCACACAGAAAAGCACGGGTAAACTAGCCTTCCTTGCGTGACGCCGAATGCGCCTCCTCGGAGGGCCGATCCCGTTCTCAACTTCGGTGGCCTTTCAAAGAGCTAAGAGTGAACCAACAACGAAACTCAATCAGGCCGTCGCGCCTCGCGCCTTGACGGAGCACCTCCTGAGTTGGATAACGCCTCCGCGTTCCATCGTCGGCCTCCCAAAGTCAAGAGCAATCAGACAGAGAGGCGGCGCGGCGCAGAGCGGCGCCGCGGCCTTCGCCTGCGCTTGGTACGTGCGGGCGACCGCCAGCAAGAAACCCAGACATATGCGCGGCAGCGGCCGGGAGACAAGGTGCGAAGATACACACAACTGCCATGCAGCGATCCCAGCCCGGCCAAGTTCGCGGCGGCAGCGGCCGGGGAGACAAGATGCGAAGATACACACAACTGCCGTGCAGCGATCCCAGCCCGGCCAAGTTCACGGCGGCAGCGGCCGGGGCCCCATGCATCCGCAGACTCCGAGTTGCGCTGCACTGCCGGCGGCCGAGAGCTTGGCGACGGGGCGAGACGACGGGAGTGAGACGTCGAGGCACGATCGGGTGCCGTGAGTCAGTCTCCGATACGCGATCGGAGGCTGACGGGTAGCCGTTGAGGCAGGAACGGATACGGGTATTTAGCCGCTGGGCTGCGGTCGAGACCTTGAGTTGTACAGCGAGAGGAGGCTGGAGACAGCGGCTGGTCACTGACACGAGAGCGGAGGCCGGGTGTCGACCGCGGGGGGCGGCAGTCAGGGGCAGGAGGAAACCACTGGGACTCGTTTGGAGACCGATAGTGGGCCACAGAGAAGCGGTCAAAGACGGCGCATTGATCCTCGGCGCTCGATTATGGACAGAGGCTAGCCGTTGGAATGCGGTAGGAGACGGCATTCGTTCGTGAGGCACGGCTGGGTGTCCATGAGTCAGCCAGAGACTTGCAGCCAAGTTGTTTGATATGCATTGACGGTGTTTTTGATAGTTGTCTGTGCGTCTGTGCGTTCAGTCGTCTACGGTGCGTTGTCCGTAGAAACACGAATTGGTTGCGCCATAGCGAGGAGCTTTTATCGTTGGTTGCGCGTTTGTAATCGCTTCACACTCAAATCAGATTTGCCACCATGTGAGCGCGTTATGGGCTTAAGAGACTGGACAAATGGGAAAGCTTGCGAATACATGCAAAAGTGTTGAGAAGATTGGTGTCGGCGTTTTCCGAAGTATTGGTGAATGGTAGAACTGGATACTTGGCGCGATAGCTTAGCTTCATATAAAACGCCTGATGGTATGCCAACATTATATGTGCCGTAACCTTTAATAGCGGTTTTATACGGACTGGAAAAATGTACAATTTTGAATCATGTTTGAAATATCGCAAATATAGAGACAAACCGCACAATACCTTAAGTCATCCCGAAATCATTTGACGAGTCCTTATACCATGAATGCCGAATACCATCCGTGAGATCTGTACTAATGCTTGTCAATTTCAGTTCTGTAGGCGTGATTGTAAATTTAGTTGTGTTTATATTGTTTTTTTAAAACAGATAACGCATGAAAAGGAAATCATACCCATCTTCAACGCAACAACTGCAATATTTTCTTTCCACATAGACAATGAGTTAAAATTACATGCACCGTAATGGGTACATATGCGGGGGCAGCGGAAGCCCCCCCCCCCCCCCCAAGTGGAAGCTATCCGTTTCATGACCACTATGGAACCCCAGTAAGATGTGCGGTGTCCAAATACATAGCGGTGATTACTAACGAAGCCGTGCTGACCTGTGCGCACCCGGCTGACAGGTGACCTCGAGCGTTGGCCCCGACTCCCGCTGACAGGAGCGGTGAGGCGCCAGCTGCACCTCGCGCCAAACATGCAAACCGATCCTTCCATTTGAACGTCTGCCAGCGCCATGGCGGCGGTGTCAGCGAGCCATGCCGCGCCTGCCAGAACCCATTGGAGGAAGTGATTTGCAGCTGGCGGTCCGTCCCTGCTCTGACTGGGTTGTGTCACCGCCTGGTGCTCTTTGTCGGCAATCGGGGGCCGTGCCAGCAGGCTCTGTTGTGTGTCTGATAGATGATTTGTTCGGCTGTCTGATTACTGCTCGTTGGGAGGAACTTCATGACATTAGCAAGTGGGCTTCATTTCGCCTCAAGCTAATGGTGCCCGACGCTGAGCACGGTCTGCCGCACGCAACGCTGTCCCGCTCTGCAGTACAGTAGAACAAGGACAGGGGGACTGCGTTTGCCACAGCCAGGTACTTTAAAGTTGCAAGGTAGCAGACATCTAGATGCCTACGCTGTTAAAATTAACGATGCAAAATAGTAAGACGTGAAACGTGTCTTTGTTAACGTGAAACATTTACCCAATCACTCAATGGCAATCTTTGCACATATTTTAGTGTAAGTATTGTGCTAGATAGAGCAAGTTTTACATTCGGAACAGGATATTTATTTGCCAAGACAAATACTGGTTATCTCTGCAAACCACAGCCGCGCGAATGAACTCGCGAAAATCGCCAAAAAACGCGTCGCTCCATCGCTACGGCAGGCTGCCATTGCCTCGGTGTTTTTGCCCAATCCCATTTGTGCAGCTCATGGTGTCATTTCGAGACAGGAGGCAGGAATTATTCCATCTACTCAGGAGATTGTACGCGACTTGCAAGAGAAATGGCGTCGACCGCCGTCGTCCAGCCCGTTAAACACGACACGCGGCGGGTTATTTCCGGCGCTGTGGCAGCCGGACGCCGGCCGCCGGTAGCGCTGCTCGGCCGTCGCCGCCGCCGGCGCCGGGCGGGGCGGCGGCGGACCGGCCGGACGCGTTTGTTTGTGGTGTTGTGCGCCGAGTGTTTGGGAAGACCGGCAGGATAACACGGTGGCGGCACATGACCGTCGCCGGGACGTCCGGCTGGAGCAGGCGGCGTGGCGAGGCCGCGGCAGCCGGAACGGACGCGGCCGGGGCGGCCAGACGCGGACTGGTGCAGCGCGGGGCCCGCCGAAATTTGACGGCTCGTTTCCCTGGCTCAATTGCCAATCTCGTGCCTGGTGTGGCGTGTCGCCGCCACATCCACAGGTTGATGTGGGGCGCGGGGCAATGTGTGCTCCAACGCGGCGGGCCACGCTCGTAAAGAACTCCGCCTCATTAGTAAACTATTCGATGTCAATGGCGCCCCGGCTCCGAAAATAACGGCATGCATGTCGGCGACGGTCTGTAAAGAGGGCCTGTCGCGCCCTCATTAGCGAGGCCTCCTCCAGCGAGCAGGCGGACCTCAACAGGGCCGTGGTGCTACGCTCCCGGTAGCGTCGCACTCCCTGAAGGGCACCATCCTTGGGTCCAGCTTCGTGCCACTGGTGGACGCACTCTCCTCTGGGCTTTGAGCCGACCTCTCCGGGACTCTTAGTGCAGTCGTACTGTGCGTGCAAGATCTGTGCCTCTCCTCGCCTGCGCCTCGGACTTTGCGAACTCTACGCGATGTGTCTCCAAAGAAGCCGAGTTGAGGACCCCACCTGCCCTACTCCGCTGCCTGATGAGAGTCGTACATTCGGGGACGAGGGCAGGCGACATTTCCAGCCCCCTGTTGGCAAGTCGGTTGTTGGTTGCACTGGTATCTTTGTCATCTGTATATATATATATATATATATATATATATATATATATATATATATATAATTACGGAAGTACTTAGCCAGCGGAAACACTTCATTGCATTTCAAAAGCAAAATCCGAAACTGGATGGAGACAGGGCATTATTGACATCATTTATCGATCTATCGACGTCTTTTTCAGGCGCCTTCGCAGTATCGCCCAAACTAAGTAAAATATTGCGACACAGCTACGTGGCGCGAGGGAATCAGGTCCGAACTGTAGCTTGAAAAACAGAAGCACATGCTACGTCACGTGGCCCTTTCACAATAGCGAAATGAGAACTGACTTTCAGAATGCACGTCGCACGACACCCGACCAGGTCAGCGCATGGTGGCCTTCTGTTGTGCTGCAGCCCCGATGAGGGTCGCCTAATGACCTCTGTCGGCGCTGGCCTCCGTCTACAGATGCATCCGTACCATTCAGCGACACGGACTATCTCTCAGCCGGCTCAGCACGGACTTCCGGTCCGCGCTATCGCAGGAAGGGTTAACGACCCTCGAGAACGACCTGGTTGTCCGCCATGGTGCTGTTTTCCTCGTGACCCGGGCAAACGACACGTAATTGTGTGCCCTGTGACCTACATACAAATGCATAGGTGGTTCGCTTATTTGGAATGTTGTTTTTTTTTGCCAAAGCGAGGTTGAAAAAGCTGCACGCAAACAAACCATGTCGCTTTTTAGCACCGCTTATAACAATGAATCTGTAAATTCATATGAAATACCTCATTTGCAGGGCGTTCCCTTGCGCAAAGTTGACAGACATTTCTTGATCTTAGACCAGCACCCCGATTTATAAGGTTTAAGTCGCCAAAGCAGCCCCCAGCTTTACAAGGCTAAAGTCAACAGAACAGCAGGCAGTTTCACCAGTTAAGGCCGCATCTGTTATGCAGCTCGCATCAAACACAGTTGTCCAGTGGCGCCCCGACTTTCTCGCGATTCAGCGGCCGGCTCCACCCACACCCCGAGTCTCCGGACAGCAGGCAAGCGCGCCGTCAACCCCCCTGCTTAGAGGCCTCGGGGGCAGGACTATCGCGTGTGGCGCTAGGCTGAATTTATCGGCGACATTCATGGCGTTACCGCGCGTGGGCCGCCCTATCCATTTGGTCCGCGCCCAGCACCCGTCGGCAGTGCCTCGCACGCTGGCCGCGGTCAAAGTTCACGAAGCTTCGGCTGTCGGACCTGCACTGGGGCAACGGAATGCCGTGGGGACGTGAGGTCGCATTATTGCACGCCGTCTGGACGTGAGATCGTGTCATTGCACGCCATCTGGACGTGAGGTCCTATTATTGCACGCAGTCTGAACGTGAGGTCCTATTATTGCACGCAGTCTGGACGTGAGATCGTGTCATTGCACGCCATCTGGACATAAAATCGTATCATCGCGCGCCGTCTGGACGTGATATCGTGTTGTTGCACGCCGTCCGGGCGTCAGGTCCTATTATTGTGTGCCGTCTGGACGTGAGATTGGCATTACACGCCGTCCGGACGTGATGTCCTGTGATTGTGTGCCGTCTGGACGTGAGGTCTGCTCTGCATGGGGCCTGCACCTTATGACGACCAGCTGTCGGGTAGCGTTCGGACGTTAGACGTTTTTCCTGACACTTGAGTGCTATAGGCACTAAGTGCTGTACTTCTTGTGCTTAGTGCTTTCCTACACACTTAGTGCTGTGTTTATTTTGTCAGAGTTTGGGCTGATCCTGTTTTGTGGCAGCAGATTTGAGACACTTTAAGATGAAGCTCACAACTATTTTAAAGGCTCAGGTTTGACTACCATACAAAACGCTCTGAATAGAAGCCCGGTTCGTCAGTTTTGCTGTAGGGAACAAGGTTCACCATAGGTCAGAACAAGCCATTGTCGTCGGGCCTGGACCTCAGTGAACACAGATGTCAGTGCATACAAACCTTGCGTCTCGGCATTATTATTCAAGCTAGAAAAGAAACGTGTTGTTACAAATAAATGAACAAACTTAGAAATTTACCAATCTTGTGGCGTAGAGCACCGATACATATTTTAAAACTTAAGGCTATGTCGTGGAAAAGACAGGTAGTATACCTGTCGAACGCAAAGATCTGACGACCCACGTCAACGAAAACAAATTTAAGTGAATCGTAAGGCATGGTATCCCGTGACGGAATAACCAAAATACTCACCAGGAGTTATTTATTATTCTTGCAGCAAAGAAATGCAAAGGTTCCAAAAATACCAAGGCGAGGTACAGCTGACCCAAAATTTGAACCATGTTTTGTCACACGTAAAACGTGCTGTACGTCGTTGTGGTCAAACACTTGGACGCATTCAAGGCACTTAGTAGGCAGGGCCACGCCCCCAAGACGCAGAAGGAGATATGCTGTCTCTTCAGATTTCAGCCGGTTTGGTTATGTGAAGTTTGGTTGTGCCTTCAGAGCTCAGCTCCCTGAGATTACGTACTGTATCCTTCACGGACAGGCTCGCACGCTTCTCATGCGAGCCCGGTGTCGAACAGGGGGACGCCGGTCGGACTGGAGCGGGGGGGGGGGGGGGGGCTCACGTTAGAGTCAGGCACAAATGTGCGTCACCATCGGAAGTCCTAACAGGTAGGCATAAAATACAAAGGAAAGAATTGCAAAAATTAAATAATTGTAATAACGAAAGTTGCAGCACATAAATAATACGAAATATATAATATACAATATACAATTATCAATTACAACATGCAATTACAAATATACAATATACAATTATAATATACAATTATCAGATAAAGGTATACTCAACATAAATATCAATAAAACAAAAGTTGCAGCACATAACTTTATTATTTAGTAGGCAGCACGAACTGGTAGATGTTATATTTTATCTAACACCAAACCGGCGCTTGCTCATCACATCTGAAGTAGTCCGCTAATACAGCCAGCGGACCTTCATTGCAGCGAGGAATTCAGTGATATCTATCGTGGCGAGCTATTCAGTGATCACTGCGCACAGCAATACCGTTATTTGGCCCCAATACACTTACGCATGGACTCGACAGACTGGCGACCGGAGATGAAATCATTCAATAAGGACGAACCGATAAAGAGCCATTTGCCTGTAGGATATCCTTGAGGCATACATCAATATGCCATCATTCAGGGATGTGGAGAATACTTTGGCGGAGTTATTTGCCGAGATGCAGGTTTCTGACGTTTCAATCATGGCGGAGGCTGGGATATTGACTGAATAGTCACGCAGGCGAGCGCCAAATCAACGTATTTGGTGAAGTAGCTGCATCACCTCTCAGCGCGACCACTCCGTGCTTGCAATGCTGTTGTGAATGTGGACCCTGGTTGGCGACCTCCTTCAGCCAGGTCCCTCGGCAATGGAAGGCAAAGGCTTTTCCACAGGCATTGGCTCTTGGCAGCGGCCTTCCCTCCGTGCCCATGTGTTGCCTCCTCGCGTCAGCGACGATCTGTCGCTCACAAATCAGCGTCGTCCTCTTCCCCTGAGCAACAGTTTGCTCTCTTTGGGACCAGATGTTGCGTTCACCCCTGTCCCGCCCAGCGCGTTCCTGCACAGCTGAGCGATGACGCACACACGGACAGGCGGTGCAAGAGTACAGATGATTAAAGCACGGCAACGCACAGGCAGGGACGGGAAAAGTGCCTTTTCTGTCACCGACGAAATTTGGAGTCGTCCAAAGTATCACCTGAAGCCGAATCTTTCGAAAAACTTTGCAATATAACTCTAAATGCAATATACCACAAAGTGAAGACAAATTTCACGCAATGGGGCATAACCATCAAACATTTTGTTTCGGGGCTTATTTGCACTCAGGTATCAGGTATATTTGATGGCCACCAAGCACTGAATGATGGTTAAGAATCAACCAATAAAATTATCAGGTAAAGGCATGCTTAACATAATTAGCTTGGAGGGGTGTAGCTTCCTATTCAGATAGGGGGAGGGGATTGCGCCTACTAACCATGGATGTAGCTCCCTTTTTAGTTATCATTTTTAAGCATCATTCTTCATGAATCGCAATTTTATGGTATACCCCCCCCCCCCCCCCCAACTAATTTAGAGGAACTACGCCCTTGTTCTCATTTGTGAAATGGAAGTGCGTAAAATTTGCAGTTGAGTTCATTTTGGAGGCAGATTTAGTCGTTTTTCCTTGCCCCCCCCCCCCCCTCATCTCTCAAGCCTACGCATTTTGAAAAACTGCAGTCCCCACAGCCCCATATTAACCGGCAACATGGCTCTAAAAGCACCTGACGGCAATATCACCTTTGGTATTGTGACGCTATCGTAAGATCAACTGAACGCGCTGGCGACCTTCACTATCTTTGCATAATCAGCACCGTTGCAGAACTCACACTTACTAACATGATCGCCATCATTTAGAGCAAAACCCATGCAACATTGGTATCAAAAGATGCAAATGATGTTTTTGAACACCTCTACAATCATTCAGGTTTTATGCAATAGGATGAAAACAAAAAGCGTTTTATCTCACGCCTGTCCACCGATCAGGTCGCTAAGCCAGAGGTGCAACGGGCAAAATGGGAGCACTACAACGGTGATGCTCAGTCTCTAAGCTCAAAGCCGCTATTACCCTCAACAGCAGAAAGCTCCAGGTGAATATTTTACATGCGTCGCTCCAATCTCCTCCGTTTACCTCTGTAGCTACAGCTCAGGTATCCACAAGCAACACTCCTCCTAGATCGACAAGGCATTGAACTCTATTACATTAAAAAGCTGACGATTAAATACGTTTTTCTAGTCAGTCAGCTTCTCATGACATGAACACAACTAACAGCAGCCCACAGCCTTGCAATAAATCCAACGCATCATCCCGCAGTGACCGTTCGAGCCCTTCTGCCTCAAATGGCACGACGCTTAAAACGCTGCATAGCAAACTGATTACGTTCGTCGCAAGATGCTGCGGCCAGCTACGACCCTTACGACTAGTAATAAGCCTAGTTATTTGGTGTCTTATACTGTTTACTATGTGAAGTGAATCTTGGCTAAAAAAGATATGTGAAAAGCACTGATCTGAGAGGCATTGTAAAAGCACCATGTCACCGCTGATTTGTGACGTCAGCGCTAGGATAGTGTAGTTTGTTGTATATTTCTGGCACCCGGTAAAAGCCGTCCTGATTAAGGCTGCTATGTTTGGCAGCATCTTGGGTCTCAATTCATTAATACAGCGAAACGACAACGTTTCGACACGTGTTCTACACATGCTCGCGGTGCAAATGTTAATGAGCACAGACCAATGCTAAGCTTCTCAGTTTCGTTTAGCTAGGATAGTAAGTTGTAATATGGTCTTGTCTATTGAAATTCGTTTGCCTTTTTGCAATTTTGCCACTAGTTGGTCGGCAAAGGTGTCAGTTTTTGTCACCGATCGTTTCCGGTAGATCACAAGCTTTTTTCACCCCCGCTCACTGGCACCCTGCGAGGCCATAAGGCCAACCAAACTGCACTTTGCGTTCCCTCGCGGCACTGTGGAAGCCTTCTAACGCCTGTGGACCAAAAATAAAACCCTGCCGCCAGCACCCTAACGTAAGCTTATCAAGAGTATGTTCGTGCCGATCTAAAGAGTGTGATGCCTTGGGATTTGCAGGGCGTGAACTGGTTCGGGTCGCCGTTTTTGAATCCATATTTTACGAATCGGCCCTCATGTAAACATTTGTCATCCAACAAACGGATACGCTTGCAATATTTAGCGGAATGTTACTGCTCGAGCAACTTTTCGTCGTTATTGGACAGCAAGAATGTGGAACCCGAATCTTGTCTGCAAGCTCTGCACTCCTCTGTCAGGGGACGTGATGCATTGCACTCTGAACAAAACTGTGTCGCCATTGGGTCAGGATAGCTTGGTTGTTGCCATCAGTGTATCAGCAAGGACCCACTCCCGCACTGTTCCCGTGTCCATCGACCCTTCCTTCATAAAACATATAGAGCACACAGACCCTGGTGCGGAAACACAAACCCAGAGGCCAGTTACACACGCGTTTACGCACGCATTGTCGGTGGCACGAGCCCATAGCACGCCACACACACACGCACGCGCGCAACACACATACACACACGGACGCACACGCACACGCACACACACACGCGCAAACGCAAACGCACACGCACATGCACATGCATGCGCACGCGCGCAGCGTATACGTGTGGTAGTACTGGCGCGGTAGCACGGGTGCAGCGGCCCGCGCGGCCCTTCCTCCGGTGTCCATTTACTTAGCAACAGTATTTCTTCGTGTAATGGCACTCTTCCGCCCACGTAGACGATCTCGTCTGCTGTCGTCTGCTCGTCTGCAGCCCCCCGTACACTGCATCCAGGTTGACGAGCGATGGGGCGGCAGCTGCGGGCGGCAGCTGTCTGCAGGCCTTAGCCAGAACAGCAAAGGGCATGTGATGGTTTGTCGACTGTGGCTAGACTGGCGAGGGACGGAGAGTATTTATTTCCTGGACTGCAGCTGGGCTGGCGAGAGGCATAACACTGCTTCTTCGATAGAATAATTAACATATTGAAGTTAGCAGCAGTCATGCAAGCTGGAGCCATCCATTCGTGTTTGCAGCATGCACAAATATGTGTACTCATTTTATTCACACTGCGTAGAGAGGAATATATAATACTGACAATATCTCAAAAACAGAGGTGTAGAATGGGATTTAGTTGATGGCCTGTGTCTCCCTCTGCGAGCTCGCAGCCGAGCCTGCCTTCAGTGCGTGGCCAAACCCTACTTGCAACTTGGTAGTACCCCTGCATCTGACCTTTCGCAATGTGACAGCTAGCCTGCCCAGCTAAAGCATCGTGCTTGCGAAAGTTCCCAGAAATACAGCCAGCAAATTTATCGGCATACAACCACCAAGAAATACAATGAACAAAAGCTGTGTGTCGACCTCTTGCCAGTGTCCGCACCCCTTCCACGGCAGCGTCCTCAAATAGCAACACAGGAATCGAACAAGACTTGGAGCTGGTACACGTTAGTTTTGTCCAAATAGCAGCATGTGGCATTAATCCGACGAGGGCTCCCAAGCCGATAAGCCCTTGGGCACCCCTTGCGCGAAGGGACCACTTAGCTGACGTGCACATGATCCCTAAATATCGTCATCGGGTAGAGACAACCCAAGTGTTTCTGCAAAACATCATCTCTGCATGCACGACCTACACTTGGAACGCATATTTAGGCACAACCACGCAACCATGGAAGACAGACGCAAATGTCCAGTTTGCCGGGAAAGTGGCACACCAAAGTGATATTTGGGTGAGCGTTTGATGAGAATCGTCTACGTTGCGCACATGTGATTAGGGGTGTGTCACTTTGTGGCTTATTATGTTTGCTGTTGCTGCATGTTATATGGCGGCTCTGGATCGTATCTATGCATGCAACGTAGTACATTGCACGGTTAGAGTGTACTGCGTAAATACAACTGCTGTGGCTTAAAAGGGATTGAGGCCAATAATATTTGCACAAGCAAACAAATGCCAGTACCGGTGCGTCGCCGATCCCGTTGAACTGCACCACAAGGGTTCACTAAATCTGATGAGCGCATTGCGTGCCAAATCCGGTGACAGAGTACACTGAGTAGCCAGGAAACAGCATCGAAGGGCTGAGTTGCTCCCGGTCGTATCCACGAGCTGTGGCTCTCCTGGGACTCCCGTTCAGTGAATCGTACTTGAGCAGCAGTCGAGGACGCTCGGCTGAGCGGTGGCTTGGGCTGTCAGCCTTTGAAACGGCTGCTAGTAAACCTTCCACTGTCATGAACGGTGTGTTGTAGTAGCTACTGGTCGTTGGTTGGTCATGAGCAGCCGTTAATGATCTATTTACGACTTACAAGTAAATATCCTAACAGTGACCGGCGGAGCATGGGTGGCGGAATTGTCAGGATAGCATCCAGTAAGTTTTGAATGGTCGGTGACAGTGACTAGTGATGAAATAGCTGTATGTGAGAGAAACTTAAAAGGCAGAACCTGTCCAATAGTGGAAAAGGTTTACAGAACATCCTACAATATGCAGCGCCTTGGTGGAAACCCCTTTGATAGTACTTTGTTCCGATGAGGAATGCAAGGACACTGATAATGAAAACAATGCTGAGAACTCAACCTCGAACTCAACTCGTCAACCTCGCGCGGTGAAGACGAGAGATGTTCGCATGCAACTGCCCGCGAAGCCCTGTAAGATAACGATTCGGTGTCGCAGCTGATCTGCCGTGCTCGACATGCAGAAGCCACTCATTGCTATGTCATGCTCGGAAAAGGTCTCATTTTTCTTCCATCTTCTATGGCAAGTGCTTCTCACACTACTTTACTTCCTCGATTGGTTGTTTGAAGCCCGAAAAAAATTGACACATGCATCAGACGGTCTTGCCTCTCTCGCTAGCCCATGCCGTGCCATCTATGGATCTTGAATTTAACTATAGCTTTGATATTTCGAACAGTGTTCAATTGGCCAATGCCCGGATATAGCAATGCTTTCACACATTTTTTCGGTTCATTTCAGGAGCATCCTTCACCGCTGAACCAGCGATGGGCACCTAAACCACCACTCCCCCGCCCCGAAACGCAAAATCAAACTCTGTGCCAGACGCGCGAAGCTGTGATGCGATGGATCGCCCGGTGATGTCGCCCCTGTCGCCTGGAGCTCGCGCCAGCTCCACGGAGAACCTGATCCCGCCGGAGGAGTCGCCGCAGACGCGGCCGCGACCCGTCATCACCACCGAGTCACCGGTGCCAGACGACGCGCGCGCCGTGCCGCTGCTGACGTTGCCGCCACTGTCCGCCGAGCCGGCCGCCGGACCCGAGGGAGGCGCGCGCAGCTTCCCGGACATCGAGCTGCACTGCCGGCGCACCTACCTGTGTCCGCAGGCGCTGGCGCGCCGCCGCTGCTCCTGCATCAACATCCACCGCATGGGCTCACGGGACTCGGTGTGCTCGGTGGTGGGGGCGCGCGGCGGCGCGCTGCCGGCTTCGCTGGGCGCCACGGGCGGCGGCAGTCGCGACAAGATCGTGCGCCAGCATTCCCAGCCGGAGACGTGCACCTCGTGCCACCAGCCACGCTCGGCGGCCAGCCTGCGCCAGCTGCACTGCCACGAGCCGGGCCGCAGCAGCGAGTTCGCCGAGATCGCCGCCGACTCGCTGCGCATTAACGGCGCCATCCGACAGTTTCGTCACGTGAGTAGCGAGTGTCGGGCCAGTCCGACACCTCGGCACTGATGGTCCGACACCTCGGCGCTGCTGGTTTTCAGCACATACGACGCGTGCTGCGAGTCCTCCCTCTGAGCAATACTAGGGTAGGACTGACGCGCGGGGAGCGTGGACGTGAGACACATGAGCAGTGGTAGGGTGGGACTGACGCGCGAGGAGCGTGGACGTGAGACACCTGAACAGTGGTAGGGTGGGACTGACGCGCGAGGAGCGTGGACGTGAGACACCTGAGCAGTGCCAGGGTAGGACTGGCGCGCGAGGAGCGTGGACGTGAGGCACCTATGCCGTGTGGACCGCAATGGACAACAATAGGCTTTTTTGGCTTTGCTTGGATTAAAACCTTTCTGGCCAGCAAATACTACTTGAGGGCTATGAGATGGAGGAGAGTGGACGGTGACAGGGCAAACCTACATGCATCTGAGGATTCTCCGCCGACTCTTGACGACTCCGCATGTAGCTTGCCCTCTTGCCCGATATAGACAAATTTGTGTGGGGATGCAGGATGCAGCGAGAACGAGGAAGTAAGGGTGGATGACCCGACGGGCTCGACAGATGAGTCATGGCGATTTCCGCCGGTTTTGATACTAAAAAGAGTAAATAACCCACAACTCTGGTATAGCACTGGTCTCACAATTTCCGCCAGGATCGTGTACCACCTGGTGGTAGTCGGCAGAACCAATGGTATGGCCCCAGATGGCAGTACTGACGTCATATTTCTCAGCATGCGTCTTTGGTCAAGTAAAATAACGTTGGTGACATCTCTATGGGCTTATATAGATAACCAGACGGTGACATTGTATGTAATGGAAATATGTATTCAGTTCCATGGATCATCTTATAATATCTCCTGAGATTCAAGTAATCCTTTAGATTTATTACTAATCGATCCTCCGTTGATGGCGTCATGGAAGATGGCCAGAAAACAAAACCCAGTTGAATTTGATGTCATTTATTTATGTTGATAATCTCAATCCCAGATTGATACCACAGTTTAGGTACGCATTGATGACAATGAGGCCACAGATGGTCTGGGGCGCAACCTTGCCCACTGTTTTTTTCGACCAGGTGCTTCCATAATACTTCTATTTGAAGTACCCAGGCACCAGTCAGGTGCTAGTTTTGAACTACCACAGTCTAAAGCCCGATCAAGCGATAGAAATGACAGGCAAGTTAGTCACTTAGACAATTAGACGATACAAAAGGTTGCGCGGCAATGCCTGTATTTTTGGAAAAGTGGAAATGAGGCTTGTAATCATCCATAAGGTTCATTTCATTCATAGGGTATGAAATCACGATCTAATCAAAAAACAATATCTTGGTAGCTGCCCCCTTTCTCGCATCCCCGGGTTCGTCTCCGTCTTTCCTGCATCCGCCCCCAGCACCTCCCAAAGAGATGTCCAGCACGAAGTCCTTCGTTTTTCACAATTACTTCCATGCGGTCAGCCACGACAGTACTACATCAGTCACTCCTACAGTTGTTTCGATACCAGGCGCGCTCCATGCCGCCAGTTTGACCTGCCCTCGAGTCAGCTTACGGTCCGAACTAACTGCTGGCGTGTGATTGGTTACAGAGAAGGCACTGGCAATATTGCGTCACTGATGCACGGATAAAGTGCGATTGAACGTCGCTCATGCCGGGGTGCTATCAGTGCTAGCTGACCAACAGCCGACAGCAGAGGCAGAATCAGTCCTTCCGCTCGCGTGCCGCGTTAGTGAAAGGCCACCGTGGACTGCTGGATCGTGGCCGCACAGTTAAAATACCCGCCTTCATCAAAAGGTTTGAACGTGTGTTTGCTGTCATTCCCGGCAAATATCATAGTCATTGAAGAGCCTGCCGATTGCCAGTTGCAACCTCTTTTTTACCAAGAACTTACCACACTGCCACGTGTAAGTTGCACCTGACTAACATGCATAGGTGACAGCTATGTAAAAAAAGACTCGGTCTGTACTGTATTTGCTGATTTATCGATAATGCACTTCACTTTAAAAGGCAAGGGTCATGGACTGCAAAACGGTTCTGCGAAGAAGAGTGGTTACAGCCCGGGCGAGATAATGTCATTTCTGAGACTGGGGCCTTACATAACTGCGGTCTAAATTGTTGGACAGCTGATAGCGCCGTACTCTGAGTTCGAGCGAATAACGAGTTTTGATATCGCTCGCTATCCATTATGTTTAAAATTTACTCACGATGGCTGGTCTATAAACTAGCAAGCCTTTGAAATTCTACATGTTGGCTCAAAATTTATGACATAAATATGCTCTAACCCTTTATACGTTCATGATGCTGCTGAGTAAGACAGTTATGAATGTTTGCTAAACATGGGCTTGAACGTAACTGAATTCCCGAAGGTGGTTATTTGTCTGGTTTCGTTTTTTCACCAGTCTGTTTGCACGAGTGGGCATCTTACACCTGACGGAGGCTGACCCGGGGCTGCGAGAAAGGGAAGCAAAGAAGCAACTAGTTAAATTTTTTACTCTGCGAAGTTTATTGCGTCCAACATAAACATTGTGAGGAGTTTTGCCGAGTGGTAGAACAAGCACGATATGACCATTTGAGCCTGGCAATGAGAAACTTAGATGGCATTTACACTTTGCTGGTCTCTGGCTGTTTTTTGGGTCTTGAACGATCAATTTCTTGAAATCTTTGTATTTTTAAGGCTTCGCAGTACACCAGTAAAGCACAAACACACGGCAATTCCATTAATTTCGAGGAAGGTTTTCGCGTTTAAGCCAGGAATACAAATGTATGTAGGTTTCTGCCAAAATTAATGACACTGCAAGTGAAAAACTACTCGCAAAACAGGACATAGGCAGCAATATGAATTCCCTGTCAGATACAGACCAGTGTTTTAGAGTACAGATTATTTGCTATGGTTAATATGTGCTTAACGCTCGCACTGACAGGGCTCATTAGACACAGTGCCAACCCATCTATTATCATCTATTGCTTGTGTTTGACTTAGGTCAACCAGCCATAGAGTTGGTTTCATTTCAGGGTCAGCCCATGTCAGTGACTCATGGTGACCTGTCACGTCAAACTACTACATGCAAATGAGGGAGCGCCACTAGGGTGTCTGAGAACAAATGAGAACTGACAAGTTGTGGTGTGATAGTTCATATGACAAAAGTTCTTAGATATCGACCAACTCGGAACGGTGACCTATAACGACCTTTTGGGCAAATAGACGATTAAAATGCGTCACGGGCCAGGTATTAGAGCGACTAAAATCCATACCTGGCAAAATATTGGACATTTTCCAAAAGGTTGGAAGAAAATGTCGATGTATATCAGTAATGTACTATGGCATCCAGCCGTACATTTAAAATCAAGTGATAGAAACGTTATGTTGAAAACCTAAGCAGTCAAAAGCTCAGCCCTATCAGAAAGCGTTATCAGTGAACGCCATATTGATCCATGATTTAATCTGCCTTGGCGTAGCAAAACCCTATTTCAGCCATTGATAATGCATGACCCGGTGCCCTAAATTTCGGAGCGCTTCGGAGCGCTTCGGAGCTCACCAGTGATGTGGAATAAGGCGTTCAAAGTATAAGGGGATAAGCAGGATGCGTTTTGCAGCTTGCAGATGTTCCCAAAAATTTCGTTGGGAGAGGGTGGTTATCTGCTGTCTTTCCTTCCCCCGGTCAGTGCGAGGGCTAAACATCAAACTTTAACGTAGCCGGAAGGCATCGCAGTTGACAGGAGGGACTAAGGGTGCTTTGATTAGTTCTTTCGGTGCAACACTATAGACCTTGTTCTAAATGTTCGATATGTCGCTCTATTGTCCACCGAGACTAGCGGCTGCCGCACTCATCATGCATTCCGTAAAAACGGCCCAA
The DNA here is from genome assembly GCF_011947565.3 of Pollicipes pollicipes. Lineage (NCBI taxonomy): Eukaryota > Metazoa > Arthropoda > Thecostraca > Pollicipedomorpha > Pollicipedidae > Pollicipes > Pollicipes pollicipes. Next base: position 21,720,141 of record NW_023596576.1, on the reverse strand, counting down.
CTTAACGTGCGCCCTGCGAGCCGCTTTCGTCGCTGGATTGTGCCGCGTTATTGAAGTGAATTGCGGAAGAGCATGGTCGATGATATCGGGCGGAGCATTAACCGTTGTGCCTATAACATTTTACAGGTGAAAAACAGGCTTCGTGAGGCCACTATGTTGTTCAGAACATTTTAGCCACTTTGAGACGCTTCTACTTCGCTGTGCGATGTAAATCACTTATGGGAACTGATTAAACTTCACAAATCCAGCCAAAACTCAACAACGAAGCTGCTTTTTACATTTAAATCGGAGGGCAGGAAAATCGGACTTTTTCTGAATCTGCCCATGGTCCTGAAACCACGCACAAGTCCCAACCCCTCCTGGGAACCGTTACCAGCAGCCGCGATTGGTCGCGTGGGCCACCATACTCTTTAGACTGTCCCGCATTACTGACGAGCGTAGCGGAACAGCATAACTGCTCCAGAGGGCGAGATGTGTCGCCTTTCGCCCGAGAGCCCAGACCTCGTGGATGACCTGGCAACACTGGGATCGCCATGGTCGCTCAGACTGACGCTCTGACTCATGAACAGGCCTTAAAAAGTCGTGGATAATGACTGTTTTCTTTGAAAGCGAAGAAACTAGCAGAGAATGCCGAAGACCACCTTGATGTTTTTGTTTACATTTTACACAGCAGTAAACGTGACATCGTAGGCATTAACTGCGGCATAAGGCAGTGCAGCCGTGCGCTGTCACGTGTGAGCCGTTGCTATCTTATGGTGTTACTGATGCGCATAAGGACTGTGTCTTTTATTAGAAACTTGTGATGCCTATCGCTATGGACGTTAAATGTGAATTGTGCGCGATCTCAATTGTTTTATGTGAATTGTGTACAATGCACTGAGTCTGCATTCACTAAGCTGTTATGCCTCCTTTACTGGTCTATAGTCGGAGACTACATTTGTTACACGGGTGAATGTCTAACTGTTGTAGTTGTGTGGTTCCTCTTTGCTGAGCGCTGCATATGTCCAGTGTACTCACTAACCGTCAACTTTTCTCCGGCAGCCGACCATGGTGAGTAAGACGTTCAGCTACACGCTGAGTCTGCTGTACAGCTACGCTATCCCCAAGCCTTGCCCATCTCGCAGATAAGGTACCGATGCGCATACATGATACCGGATAGTGATTTTATTTTGGGTAAGACTGTCGGCCATACATCATGTGAACGAGGGCTGTGGCACCATTAAACATCTGTCCAGCTGAGAATGATGTCATCAATAACTTAACGGCCCTTCGTTGGGACCGTTCTATGAATGTTAGATGCTGTGCTCATCGAAGGGAAGAAAATGTGGCGTCCGGGCTGAAGGCCATGTATCGTGAATCGCATTCATTTGTTTTGGGACAATTGGCACAAATGCGAGCGATGTGACTTTTAGCTGCAGCGTCTTTTCAGGGTGGCAGCTGATTGGCAATAAGGGAAATGGCAAGGCACACCATTACATGGGTGATGCATCGTGTATTTCTTAGCTTTACGCTTTGCATCTGTTGCTGCCATTTCACAACATAGAATTAGATGTCCTTGATAACGATGGAAACCAAAATGTCTTCCACACATGCTCAATGACATTTCCACGTGTGCTGGAATGTGGAGCACAACGCGAACGGCAAAAAAGCTTGCGCCAGTACACCCTACGAATAACCAAAAAGCACCGCGGTTGCTCCTGCAACGAACGGTTTTGCTGCTGTTCAAAGAACTCTTCAGTCCCGACTAAGGTCACATTCGGTCTTTGTATTTACCCCGCTACATTGAGCGGCGGCGAGTGTCGCATTGAACGCCAGGCGAAGCAGTCCACCCAAAAGCACCATTCCACACGCGCACAAAGACCTAGAACGGCGCGTGAGATGGCTCCCAGCCGTGGCCGACTGTCGGCCAGCCATTGTCCTGTGCGGCCCCCCCCCCACCCTCCCCCACTTCCCCGGTCCGGTGCCCACACGGCCGGCGGCGGGGCGGAGGCCCAACCTCTTCACCGTTGCTCGCGACACCCCCGCCTGAGCGGCACAGAGCAAATTGATTTTTCCGTACGTCTATGATTTGGAAGTGGCCGGAACGTGCGCAGCCGGCGCGCGGCGCGATCGATGGCAGATTGGAGCGGCGGCGGCGGCGGCGGCGGCGGCGGCGGCGGCGCGCGGCGGCGGCGGCGGCGCGGCGGCGGCAGAGTGGTCGCGGCGGCGCCAGTCGCAGCGCCGGTCTCACGCCGCTGCCGCCAGCCGTCGGCTAGTCATGGGTTGAGTGCGGAAGAATGCGACACCATGCGGACAGGCCGACATTGTAGCCACCATGTGGAGACGGGCCGCCCACGACGTGGTGAGTTCAGCCACTTGTGCTGATGATTGCTGAGGCTCACTTGCTTCCTCTCTCGGTGCAGTGACGTTAGAGTCCCGTGGGAGTTTGACAGGCCCGCATGTTCACCTTGGAGATGTTCACCTGGAAAGAAATGGGCAACTATGATTCAGTTTCATCGCAATAGCCAACACAGGTGTGCCTACATGTGGGCAGCATCAGCCAATCAATCTCGTCTCCGCAACCCAGCATTCGCATGAAAGGGTGTTTTTACCCTCTCTGATTTTGATAAGTAGGAATATCTTTATTGCCCTGCCAATGACGCCTCGGGAAACATCGCTGCTTGTCCATAACCGAGGGTTTTGGGGCGTGCGTTCTTAAAATCATTTCAAAATGCATTCAGCAAAATAGAACAATGCTTATTTGCCAACGCGGCACTACTGGATTGCTTTTTACGCATAGTAATACCCTATAATCGACGCAAAAATGCATACAAGGTGTGTCAACAAATCAGCATGTTGCTCTTGCCATTCCTGGCCAAAACGGCTTCCGCCGCGCTAATGCTACCCTTCGTTGTCGTCTTTCGTTTTGGGAACTTATAGATCAGGTGTCGATTAATGTTTAAGGAGTCGGTCCGCAGACGGCTACATAGAGTTATGATTGCAAGAGGATAGAGTAACCAGTTTAAAAAAATGGCTTCCTTACGACTTATGTGGGCAGGCATTGGCTGGAAGCCAGTGAAGCGCCTTGTATAATACGATGCAATATACCCCGCGAAAGCTCATCAAGTGGGGGCAGGGAAGCAAGGAGGGCGCATGACGTAAATACAATGGAGCCAGACTGATCGGATGTGGCATTTACGCGCTGCCCCCTGCCTAAGAAATCTTACCAGGTGTATGGTAGCATTGGCATTGGAACGATAAATTCTTGCCATGCGTTGCTAGCTGCGAAGACCCGGACCTCACTACTTCAGTAGAGAAATTCAAGTTCAAACGAATATTGTTCTCCTGGGTTTTCTCGTTTCAAGACCGGAACAGGGGTGCAATCTCCTATCACTTGAGGGCTCCTGCCTCTACACCTCGGGGAAAGAAAAGTGGGCCAAGTCCGGGAGAAAACCCAATGTTGAGTTTAATTGGAGGCAGGTTTAGCCATTTCCCACGCCCAGTCTTGGTGCAAAATTAAGCCCCTGCGTGAGATGAGCAGCGTCACCTGTCCCTTTACTTTCACTCTTTCTGTGCGATCGTAGAAGGCAGTACGCAATGTTCTCGAACCTCAGCCGTAAATAACCCCAGATTCCACCTGCGCATACCTTCCGGCGGCCTTGGCCTAACCACCAATACCTTTGCGGCAACCACGGCTCCGTTTTCACGTCACGCCAGACAGCCCTACGTCGCAGCTGCGCGCATCCACAGAGCAGACGGCGGGCAGCGGCGGCAGCACTCTGGCTGATTGTTGGCAGACGTCGGTCGGCTCGCTGTCAGACTGGGACGGATATGTCGGCTCCAGTCCAGTGGCGCTCCGTTAGCGCACGGCCGGTCGTACCGGTCGGGCCGCGCGCGCCACCGCTGCCGCCCACTGGCTCTGGATCCGCGTGCTCATCGGGCCGGCGGTGCCTGAGACCGCGCGGAGTATGCGACAGGACTGTGGACACGCGCGCCGAACAGCACAGCTCTTGGTCAATTTGGGACAGGTTGTGCGATAAACGTTCTACTGGGCTAAGAAAGCGTGTGCTGACCATTGTGGCTGGTCTGCGGAGTTGTGCACCAGGCGTTACGCTGGTCTGCGGGGATGCGTGCTGACCACTCAGCTCGCCTGCGGGCCCTGCTGCCACCATCTCTCTGGTCTGTGGGTTGTGTGTCATTCATACCGTCGGTCTATGGAGCTGTATATGGCCCATTCCATGTCTTCGTGAGCTCTGTGCAACAGGACACTCAGCCGGTCTGTGGGGGGGGGGGGGGGGCAGTTCCAATGATCTGTTGAAACTGCGGGTAGGCCTTAGCGATGTTGTGGGGCACTGTTTACCAGTCAGTCTACTGGTTTGCGAGTTTTGAAGAGGTCACCGGTCGGAGAGTCAGTGCACCGGTCTTAGAAGCAGATACCACCCATTCCAATTGCTCGTGGAGACGGTGCACCGACTGCTATGTCGATCCGTGGGGATGTGGATCGCCACATTCCAGCGGTATGTGCGGATGAGGCCAACCACTCCACTCCTCTGGCCGTGTGGACGTTGCACGGATCACTCCA